>NC_044391.1:6421428-6745714 GCF_006542625.1 Nomascus leucogenys
TAATGGTTTTAGGTCTAACATTTAAGTCTTTAATCCATCTTGAATTAATTTTTGTATAAGGTGTAAGGAAGGGATCCAGTTTCAGCTTTCTGCATATGGCTAGCCAGTTTTCCCAGCACCATTTATTAAAGAGGGAATCCTTTCCCCATTTCTTGTTTTTGTCAGGTTTGTCAAAGATCAGATAGTTGTAGATATGTGGCATCATTTCTGAGGGCTCTGTTCTGTTCCATTGATCTATGTCTCTGTTTTGGTACCAGTACCATGCTGTTTTGGTTACTGTAGCCTTGTAGTATAGTTTGAAGTCAGGTAGTGTGATGCCTCCAGCTTTGTTCTTTTGGCTTAGGATTGACTTGGCGATGTGGGCTCTTTTTTGGTTCCATATGAACTTTAAAGTAGTTTTTTCCAATTCTGTGAAGAAGGTCATTGGTAGCTTGATGGAGATGGCATTGAATCTATAAATTACCTTGGGCAGTATGGCCATTTTCACGATATTGATTCTTCCAACCCATGAGCATGGAATGTTCTTCCATGTGTTTGTATCCTCTTTTATTTCATTGAGCAGTGGTTTGTAGTTCTCCTTGAAGAGGTCCTTCACATCCCTTATAAGTTGGATTCCTAGGTATTTTATTCTCTTTGAAGCAACTGTGAATGGGAGTTCACTCATGATTTGGCTCTCTGTTTGTCTGTGATTGGTGTACAAGAATGCTTGTGATTTTTGGTGTTACAAAATTTGAGCCCATGTGAGAATACAGTGATATACTGATGAAGATTGAGAATAATGGGTGGAGAAGAGGTGCTTATGTATTTGCTTCCTATCCAATCAGTGCTTGAGAGGGGTTTGCATAATCCAACTACCATCTCTTTCTGTCAGGTCCAGGAAGCTTCTCTTCATTTTTTTTGTTGTTTGTTTTTAAATTGTCAGATGTGTTATTCTGGGCTAATGTCATATTCTCTTACTGCAAAAAAAGGCAGCAACTTGCCTGGGTGTGGTGGCTCACACCTGCAATCTCCGCATTTTGGGAGGCCAAGACAGATGGATCACTTTGAGGTCAGGAGTTTGTGATCAGCTTGACCAACATGGTGAAACCCCATCTCCACTAAAAATATAAAAATTAGCCAGATATGGTGGTACACACCTGTAATCTCAGCCACTCAGGAGGCTGAGGTGGGAGGATTGCTTGAACCTGGGAGGGGGAGGTTGCAGTGAGCTGAGATCACACCACTGCACCCCAGCCTGTGTGACAAAGTGAGACTCTGTCTCAAAAAACAGAACAAAAAACAACATAAAACAGGTAGCAACTGTAATTCAGAACCTGTTTGTGTACTAATAGCGTGAAATGATATGGACATTTTTTGACTGCAGTTCCTTAATACCACGTATTTACTGTTGATGAGTTTATTACTCGTGATGGTGCATGCCCCACTATGCCACCGTAAGTACTGTCTTCTAGTGACTCTCTTAAAGGTTGTTGAAGAGTGTCACAATCGTAAATCTTGCCCAAACTATGCAGGAAAATAGGTATAATTGTTTTCTGGTCATATTAGTACCATTTGGATTTTTTATAGAATAAAAATAGAACAACACACCTTCCAACCACTTTTTCTGTTGAATTCTTTAGGCTATAATCACTCTCCTAGAAGGTGATTTCTTAATGTTGATCTCACCCCTAACTTTTTCTCATCAATACCAGCAGGAAGAGTAGGTTAGGGGCTCTTAGATGGAGCCAAGTAGAGAGGTCCCACCATAACAAGGAATGTGCATCTCTTGTGAGGCATGGTTAAGACTGATTCAGGAAAGCATTACTTCATTACATCAACCGGAAGGGTCTAGTGACATTGGAGACCAGTGGTCACCAAACCCTTGGAGAAGATAGGAGCAGCCAACTCCAGATAATTTTTTGACATGGGCATGGGGTCTGAAAAAGAGACAGCGTGACAACTCTCGGAAGCAGTGCAGAAGCTCACAGAGTAAAGGATGCTTCTGTCACACCCACTGCCTTCAGGTATTGTAGACTCATGGAGGCACCATGATCAGAATGCAAATGGATAAGCACTAATCAAGCCCGAAGATGGGCCATGGATCATCAGTAGCTCAGAACCCTTATTTTGTCTCATGTCTGACATGAGGTGAGTCACCACAAAGTAGCAATTCAGCACTGTTTTGCTGGCCCAATTTCATGTAACCTCATAAAAGAAAGAAATGTTCTGCTGGCTGGTCAGTGCAATCTGCTCACCCTGCCACCCTCCTGGAATCCCAGAACAACCACATAGGCAGGAGTCCTGGAGATCTTTGGGGCATCTGGTCAACCCCATGCATGGAATAAACAGTCAGAAAGTGTGCTGAAGGGAGAAACAGTGACTAAGCCCCACACGGATCCCGCTCTGGGCTTTGCACGCCCTGCTCGATGGCACAACCAGCTCCAGCTGGTCCCAGCCACCAGAGAGGGATTTAGAAAAAGCCACAATAAGTGCCTTGGAAGACGAGGACCCACATGAAAACAGGTTCAGGGTTGAGCACATGTCCTTCCAGATGACACTGCTGACTCCAGCTGGTCCCAGGCACCGGAGAGGGGATTTGGAAAATTTGACAAAGGCACTCTAGAGCATGGACCCACTGGTATCCTGCACCCAACTTGACCAAGTCTAAGGGAGTTACAGTGGGATTCTCTGCCAGTTCCCAGCCCAGGCCTCAAGAGGACTTGAATATTTCTGCTTGCTTTCCATAGCCTCTGCTATCTCTATAAGAACATGCCACGCTAGCACGTTGGAAGGTGAGACACATGAAGCTGAGCTCTGTTTCCCTGGTAGTTCCTGCTGATAATCATCCAACCCTGAGACATGTGAGAAATCAGAACCAAGATCAGCAAAACCACGTAGGCAACACCCATCTGAACTCATTTATGAGTGCAATGAACATATGATTGTATACCACTAAAGTTTTATGCTTGTTTGCATGGCAGTGTTGTTATAGCAATAGGTAACTAATCCAATTGGCTAGCTGAGGGTTTAGAAGCTAAGTGGAAAATCACTGCTCCACAGCAAGCATCAGACATCCCAGCAAGGCTTTTCCATTGTCAGCAGCAGCTGGAAGGAATGTCTGTGTGTGCACAGATATGTTTGATTCTTCAGATATAGAAATGACCAAAAATAGGAGAATTCTGCAGATGAAGAAAGATCAGTATGAAGGCTTTCTTCAGGTTGAAGGCAATAATAATTGCTTTTCTCAGCAGACTTTTAGGTACAGTCTCTGAGTGTACAGATTTTAGCTTGAAAGGCTTCAAGGAACAATACTAGAGCAATGCAGGATGATAAAGGCCAGATAAGTGCTGTTACAGTACAGGGTGGAAAATAAAATCTTCTCAGGCAAAATTGGAGTCCTCAAGTATTCTCAGGGACAGAAGAGAATCTGGATTAGGCATAAAAACTAGTAGGACTTGTATAGATGAGAAAGAAAGCATTTTAGGTGGTAAAATCTTGTGTGGCAAAATAGAAAGGGTTCCTCATGGGAAGAATGCAATGGCAATTTGTACTGTATCTTCTGAGTTCAAGAAAAGGTCCTGGTTTAAAGTAGGAATGCGGGCATAGATTGGCATATACTGATAATATTAGAAATAGAAGGAAGATCCTCTCTCTTCCTTTGAGTCGAAAAATAAGTTCTTTTGTTCACGATTAAGAGAGCTGATGTGCTTTATGGCAACATGGATGTGGCTGGAGGCCATAATCCTAAGTGAATTAATGCAGGAGCAGAAAGCCAAATACCCATGTTCTCACTTATAACTGGGAGCTAAATATTGAGCACACATGGACATAAACATGGGAACAATAGACACTGGGAACTACTGGAAGGGAGAGGAAGGGAGGAGAGAATGGTTGGAGAAGCTACCTGTTAGGTACTATGCTCACTATCTAGGTGATGGGATCCAAACCCCAGACCCCAGCATCACACAATATACCCATGTAACAAACCTGCACATGTGCCCCCGTATCTAAAATAAAAGTTGAAATTAAAAATAAAATATAAAACAAATAAGTCAAGAAAAAGAGAGAGATGATACCAACCTTTATGTGATTCTGGAGCTGGTTTCAGTCCTGCTTTTTCATTCATTCACTTTAAAAATAGATATTTGTTATTTTTTATGGGTTGCATGCTTGATGGGGTAGAGATAGAGCAATAAGTAAACATGGCTGCTGGCATCAAGGGCTTACAGATAAGCAAGGAGGAAAAAGTTGCCAACAAAATTGTTGTACAGTGTGATAAGCATTATAAAAGTCATTATCATGGGTACCACGTGTTGTCTTCTGTAAAGGAGGTCCAGTCAGCTCAGTCTTGGTGGGATGGGAGAGGAGCTTATGTTGAGATTCACAGAAAAAAGGGGTATTGATCCAAGTCTTTAAGGATGAGTTGGAGATCACCCAGTAGACACAGAGACTAGTTATTTTTTTCCCCACTGGACCTAACACAAGCTTTTGAAGGAACAAACTAATCCTTATGAGTTGACTGTATGTTCCCTCTGATGACTCCAGCATTTGATTTATATTTTTCTTTTCTTTTTTTTTTTTTTTTTAGAGACAATGTCTCACTCTCTTGTCCAGGTTGGAGTGCAGCTGTAGAATCATAGCTCACTGCAGCCTCAAACTCCTAAGCTCAACCAATCTTCCTACCTCACAAGTAGATGAAATTACAGACACACACCACCACACTGGGCTAATTTTTGCTATGTTGTCCAGGTTGGTCTTGAACTCCTGGCCTTAAGCAATCCTCCTGGGTTGGCCTCTCAAAGTGCTAGGATTGTAGGTGTAAGTCACGGTTCCCAGGCCAGCATGTTCTTATTTGATAAGTTCAGCTAGTCTCAAGGAGGCACTTTCTGCTGCTGTTATTATTGTTATTATAATATGTGACTGGTTGAATTTGATATTCTTCTTTTGGTCCATAAGTGTTTATTTAATTCTTCAGGTAGGTGGTATTCATGGAGGTAAGACGTTCTAGTGCTTGGGTTGGACCATGTGGGATATCTTAATTTAAAGCTAAAGGAGGTGAAGCCAAGGGGATTCTGAACTGTAATTAAAATGAAAAAAAAATAGCAAAGCTGGAGAGGTGATACTGAGTGTAAACCCTAAAGGGTGAGATAAGGTCTGTCTTAGCTCAGAATCCCTAGAAGCAGAGCCTGGGATGCAGATTCTTGTGCAAGTGAGTGATTGAGGAAGGCCATTCAGAAGAAAGGGACTAAGAAAAGCAAGATGGGACAGAGGAAGGAGTCAAGCAAAACTGTAGCTTCAGCTGAACTCTAAGCCTCAGGCTGATCCCACGGAGAGTTCTGGTGTATACATGCACTGTAGCACTGGTCACCTTGAGTAACAGGCCTTTGTTACTCCCCTTTCAGTCTATCATTAGTTACAAGCTGCTACCCTCCCATCTGAAGCGGGAAGAAGCAGCATAACTTCTAGGCATTCTTGCCCAAGGTGACCCCCATTGGTCAGAGACAGTTCTCTGGAAAAGACAACTGTGAGCGGTTCGTAGTCAACTCTCATAGCAGCTGGGGAATGGTACACTGGCCTGGGAGAGAGAATTTGGGTGAAGCATCCAAATCAAGGAGATATATGGGAAAAACATGCCATGAAACACAGTCATTAAAAAGGGGTACTGGGCTTTTCTTTCCTGGGTACTGGTTCCATCACTTTAGCTTGACAAGTTTCTCTGTGTCTCCATTTCCTTGTCTATACAATGTTAATAATGGCAGTGTCTACTTTATTTATTTTGGTGAAGATTAAATGAGACATTTCATGTAAAGCTCTTAGAAAAGTACCTACCACATATTAGAGATTTAAAAGTGTTTGCCATTTGACAGAGCTTCTGAATATGACCATCTCATGCCATGCCTCTTGGTGTTCCCAGTTGTCTTTACTTCTTACTAAGCAACGTTTGTCTCATTGAAATGCACAAGCTCTCCATTTAATTGCACAACAAAGTTCCTGAATCTTTGGAAAAAAAAAAAAAAAAAAGCAGGGTCAGAAATGTGAAGACTTTAGAGCAACAAATAGAAGTCAAAAACATGTGCATGCTGTTCTGACAGAAAGATGGAGCCACACCAAACTTTCTGCAGAAGGCATACATGATGGATAATAGAGGTGACAGCTATTGGTGTACAAAAAAAAACTTGTAAAACTAAGATTATAAGTGTTATTATTTTTCCTTCCTCCCCTTTCTGTTACCATGACTTCTAATATTATTGGTACTTTTACTGCCATTTTTTGAAGGTCCAATAAATGTCAAGCACTACACAAGATGTGTGCCACAGAAAGAAAATGAATGAACAATGCTTTATGGTTACCGTGAGGGAATAAAATGTCTATATACTTTCAGAGTCTCAAAATCAAAACAAAACAAAAAACCAAAAAAACTGTATTATTTAGTAAAGGGCCCCTGGGTTATCTGGAAAAGGCTTTTTTGTAAATTGTACATCCAAAAAAGCAATAATGTATACGTAACTTTAAAAATATATATTTATTTTAATATATTGAATGTAAAACAGGAAGTGTTTATGTCTAAATGGGTGACAGTCATATCTGGATAATTATTTTATATGGAATTATTAAAATTGGCCAATTAATGAGTAGGTGAAGGGGACCCTTCACATTCAGTAAAAAGGTCCCTGGTTCTGGATAGAGAAGATATAGTGTTTTTGTTAACTAGCTGGGCATATTACTTCAGGTATGGCAATTAAAAAATAAGAATGTTGAAATAAGTGGACTCAGCCTGTGATTTTTTGCCTAAGGTAAACAAAACGTTGTTAGTATTGTTTTATGGAAAAGCCAGCAATGTCACTTCACACTTAAATTGGGTACTTTAATGATGTCCTATTTTTAAAGATTCTGTAACCATGGGTCAGAATAATTGAGGAAAATCCAATGGATCTTACTTTGGGAGAATCATTTCTATTTATTTTATTTCTATATTTTATCATAAAGTAATTTTTTAAAGAACTTGGAGTAGTTCCAACTCTTGTTAATTCATGCTGAGGCAAAAGGAAAGTACAAAATGCAAAGAGATGGATGGCAAAAAAGCATGTGAAAATATGCTTATGATCATTAGTAATTATGGAGGAAAAATTACAACTATAGTAAGGTATAGTTTCATAACATCTTATTGGCAAAGATATTTAAATCTGATAAAAGCAAGTGTTAGGGAGATGTGGGAAACCACTTTTGGTGAAAATGTAAATTGGTTCAATTCCTTTAGGGCAATATTTAGCAATATCAAGCGTATCAGTTGTCTTTTACATACAATAATACTGTGCAACAAACCACCCTAAAACTTAATGTCTTAAAATAAGAATTATTTATTGCTACTGATAGGCTCACTCAAGTATCTATGATCAGCTAGACATGTCTAACAAGTTTAGGTAAGTCATGTGATTGAGTTTTGGCTGGCTGAAAGCTGGTCTAGGATGGTCACTGATACACCTGGACTCTCCTCCACCTGTTTCTTACATGTATCTGTTATATCCTTTTAGGCTAGATATATTTTTGGCAGTTTTAGATAAACATGAAGAAGTTTAATTATGCAAAGGAGCAAGTAGAAATGCACAATCAGTTTTTGTGCCTGTACCTGGATGACATTTGCTACCAACCGACTGGCCAAAGTAAGTCACATGGCCAACCTCAGAATCAGCGTACAAGAGGGCTACATTGTTACGGGGAAAACGGCACGGAAGAAGGGAGGCCATTAACTGGGGCCTAATTCATTAAGTAGCATGGAAGATTTACATATTCTATGACCCAATGATCTCATTCATAAAATCTCTCATTCAAGGAGAGATTTATAGGTTTGTTGATTGTGGTATTTTTTGTAATTGAGAAAAAAATGTTTGAAGAGGTACTAAATGTTTACCAAAAGAAGAGTTAAAAATTTGATAAAGTCATGTAACAACTGCTATTGTTGAGAGAAAATGAATGAACTGGAACTACAGCTAACACAAGATATGAATCTTCAAACTGAAATCTTAAGTACAAGAAAGCAAGTTGAGAAAGGATATTTAGAAAATGATATTATTTATAACAATTTAAAATAAAACACACCTACATGCAAAAGAGATTCTTTGTTTATAGAAACATATGCAGTAAAAGAAACACCTACCAATTTATGTGGTTACTTCTGGGAAGGTAAGAAAAAAGAGGAAGAGAAGAAGAGAGGAAAGGAGAATGGAAGAGGACTTGATTCATTTGTGTATGAATTATGTCTTTAATAAGTTTTTAGTACATTTATAGGTGCTGGAATATCGTCTTAATTTTGAAATAATTAATAATATTAGCAGTTTCTTTAAGTTCAGCCCGTGTGTGTCCTTAAATCTAAAGTAACTCTCTTTAAACAGCATATAATTGGATCTTGATTTTTATTCATTCAGCTACTCTATGTAGTTTGATTGAGGAGTCGAATTCATTTACATATTATATAATTATTAATAGAATGGAAAAACATAGTCTATGCAAATGGTAACCAAAAGAAAATGGGGCTGGCTATTTTATATCAAACAAAATAGACTTTAAGTAAAAAAAAGTTACAAGAGACAAAGAAGGATATATAATAGTAAACAGGTCAATTTAACAAAAAAATAGCAGTTTTAAATATATATGCATCCAACATCAGAGCACCTAAACATACAGCAAACATTTGCAGAACTGAAGGAAAAAATAGACAGCAATATAATAATAGTAGGAGACTTCAGCACCTCATGTTTAAAAATGGATAGAGCATCCAGATGGAAAATCAATAAGGAGACAGCAGACTTGAAAAATATTGTAGACCAAATGGATCCGGCAGACATATACAGAACATTCCATTCAATAGCAGCATAATACATTCTTCCAAACACACATACAACATTTCCCTGGATAGATTACCCAAACAAGTCCTAACAAATTTAAGAAGATCAAAACCATGCCACGTGTCTCTTCTGATCACAATGGAATGAAACTAGAAATCAATGTCAGAAGAAAAGATGGGAAATTCACAAATATGCAGACATTTAACAACATATTCTTGCACAATCAATGGGTCAAAGAAAATATTGAGAGAACTAGAAAATATTTTGGGACAAAAACAAAAAGCCAACATATCAAAACTTACAGGATGCAGCAAAATCTTTACTAAGAGGATTTTTAAAGCGATTTTAACCTACGTTAAAATATGGGAGACATCACAAACAAGCAAACTTCATACTCCAAGGCACTAGAAAAAGAAGAACAAACTAAGCCCAAAGTTATCAGAAGGAAACAAATAATAAAGATCAGAGCAGATAAATGAAATAAAATGCAGAAAAACAATAGAAAAAAGAAGAGGGGCTTTGAAAAGATAAAATTGATACAACTTTAGCTAGATTAAAAAACAGACAATTAAAGTCAGAAATAAAAGAGATAATATAAATGATGCCACAGAAATGAAAAAGATCAGAAGAGACTACTATGAACAATTACACACTAATAAATTTTATAACCCAGAAAAAATTGAGAAATTCCTAGAAACATACAGTCTACCAAGACTGACTCATGAAAATGTAGAAAATTTGAACAGACCAATAACTAGTAAGATGATTGTGATGGTTAATACTGAATGTCAGCTTGATAGGATTGAAGGATGCAATATTGATCTTGGGTATGTCTGTGAGGGTGTTGCCAAAAGAGATTAACATTTAAGTCAGTAGGGTGGGGAAGGTAGACCCACCCTTAATCGGGTGGGCACCATCTAATCAGCCCCTGGCGAATATAAAGCAGGCAGAAAAACGTGAAGCGATGAGACGGGCCTAGCTTCCCAGCCTACATCTCTCTCCCATGCTGGATGCTTCCTGCCCTTGAACATCGGACTCCAGGTTCTTCAGTTTTGGGACTTGAATGGCTCTCCTTGTTCCTCAGATTGCAGATTATTGTGGGACCTTGTGATCATGTAAGTTAATAATAACCCCATATATATATGACCATATATATATGCATATATATACATGACCATATATATATGCATATATATACATATATATACACATACATACATATATATATATATATATATATATATATATATATATATCTCCTATACTGTCCCTCTAAGAGAACCCTGACTAATACAATTATTGACAAGTAATCAAAAACCTCCCAACAGAGATACTAGGACTAGACAGCTTCACTGGTAAATTCTACCAGGTATTTAAAGAGTTAACACCAATCCTTCTTAATCTTTACCAAAAAAATGAAGAGGAGGGAAACACTTATAAAATCATTTTATGAGGCCAGCATTATCCCAATAACAAAGCCAGACAAAGATGCTAAAAGAAGGCTATAAATCGATATCCTTGATAACCATATATAAAAATGCTCTCAATGAAATATTAGTGGCCAGGCATGGTGGCTCATGCCTGTAATCTTAACACTTTTGGAGGCCAAGGCAGGAGGATTTCTGGAGCCCAAAAGTTTGAGACCAGCCTGGGCAACATAGTGAGAACCCATCTCTATTAAAAAAAAAAAAAAAAAAAAAACACAGTAAAATTAAAAAACAAAAACAGAAAAAAGTAAAATATTAGCAAACCAAATCTAACAGCACATTAAAATATCAGATAGTAAGATAAAATGAGATTTAACTCTGGGGTGCAAGGATAATGTATTATACAAAAATCAATTAATGTGATACATCAAACTAATTGGAGGATAACAACCACATGATCATCTCAATAGAGGCTCAAAAAGCGTTGAGAAAATTCAACACCTTTTCATGATAAAAACTCTTAACAAACTAGAAGCAAAAGAAAAGTTCCTCAACATAACAAATACTATTTATGAAAAGCCCTAACATCTTACTCAACCATGAAAAACTGAAAGTGTGTTCTCTGAGATCAAGTGTACAAGGCGAGTATGCTATTCTCATCACTTGTATTCAACATAGTCCTAGATAGAGCAATTAGGCAAGAGAAAGAAATTAAAAAGCGTCCACATTGGAAAGAATGAAATCAAATTCTCTTTGCTTGCAGATGACTTGATCTAATACATAGAAAATTCAAAAGGCACCACGAGCATCCTCCCCCAAATTGTAGGAACTAATAAACAAGTTCAACATAGTTGCAGAACACAAAATCTACATACAAAAAATCAGTTGCATTTCTTACACCATCTAGGAACTATCTAAAAGGGAAATTAAGAAGACAATCTCACAATAGCAACAAAATAATAAAATAATTAGGAATGAAAACTAAGGAGACAGAAGACTTATTACACACTGAAAACTATAACATGTTGATGATAGAAATTAGATACCAATATATGGAAAGACATCCTGTGTTTATACAGAAAGATTTAATGTTATTAAAATGTCTATACTATCCAAAGCAATCTACAAGTACGGTAAGATCCCTATCAAAATTTCAGTGGTGTTTTTTAAACATAAGTAGAAATAATAACTCTAAAATTCATTTTAAACTACAAAGGATCCCAAATAGCCAAAACAGTCGAGAAAGAAGAACAAAGTTGGCAACATCGTACTTCCTCAATTCAAAATACATTACAAAGCTATGGTAATTAAAACAATACAGTACTGGCATAAATAGATATTTAGATCAATGGAACAGAAAAGAGAGCTCAGAAATAAAACCACACGTGTGGTTAACTGATCTTCAGTAAGGATGACAAGAATATGGAATGGGGAGAGGACAGTTTCTTAAACAAATGGTATAGGAAAACTACATATCCACATGCAAAATAATAAAATTGGACCGTTATCTCACACTAGACACAACCATCAATTCAAGATGGATTAAAGACAAACATAAGAAGAAAACTTAGGGCAAAAGCTTTATGACATTGATCTTGGCAATTATTTCTTGAATATGACACCAAAAGCACTGGCAACAAATGCAAAATAAACTAGTGGAACTCTACAGTAAACTGAAAAGCTTCTGCAGAGCAAATAAAACGATTAAAAGAGTGAAAAAGCAATCTAATGAGTGGGAGAAAATATTTGCAAACCATATATTTGATAAGGGGGTAAATATTCAAAATATATAAGGAACTCTTTGAACAAAATAGCAAAAAAAAAAAAAATGGGCAAAGAACTTGAATAGACATTTCTACAATGGCTAACAGGTGTATGAAAAGATGCTCAACATCATTAATCATCAGAGAAATGTAAATCAAAATCATAATGAGATATTACCTCATACTTGTTAGGATGGCTATGATTAAAAAACAGAAAAGTTAAAAGTTGGTGAGTATGTAGAGAAATTGGAACCTTGTACAGTGTTGGTAGAAATGTGAAATGATGCAATCCTTATAGAAAACAGTATGGAGGTTCCTCAAAATTAAAAAATAAAAATACCATATGATCCAGCAATTTCACTTCTGGGTATTTCTAAGATAAATGAGGATCTCAAAAGACATCTACACTCTTATGTTCATTAAAGCATGATTTGCAATAGCCAAGATGTGGAAACAACCTAAATGTCCATTGATAAATGAATGCATAGAAAAATTTAGTAAATGCATACAACAGAATATTATTCAGCCTTGAAAAATGAAGGAAATTCTGCTGTTTGCAGCAACATGGATGAACCTTGATAACATTATGCTGAGTGTAGTAAGCCAATACAGAAACAAAAGTACTGCATAATTTCATTATATTATATGTATGTATCTAAAATAGTCAAAAACCTAGAGGCAGAGAGTTAAATAGTGGTTGCCCAGTTGTATTAGTCCGTTCTCATGCTGCTATGACGAACTACCTGAGACTGGGTAATTTACAAAGAAAAGAGGTTTAATTGATTCAGTTTCACATGGCCGGGTGGCCTCAGGAAACTTATAACCATGGCAAAAGGCACCTCTTCACAGGACAGCACCTCTTCACAGGACAGCAGCACGGAGTAAGTTCGAGCAGGGGAAATGCCAGACGCTTATGAAACCATCGGATCTCATGAAACTCACTCATTATCATTGGAACAGAATGGGGAAACTGCCCCCACGATCCAATTACCTACACCTGGTTCCCCTGCTTGATACATGGGGATTGTTATAATTCAAGGTACAATTTGGGTGGGGACACAGAACCAAACTATATCACCAGAGCTGTGGCAAGACAGAAATAGGAACTTTCTCTTCAACACTAGAGTTTCAGTTGTGAAAGATGATTAAGTTCTAGGGATCTGCTGTACCACAGAATGCCTACAGTTAACAATACTGTATCGAACACAAAAATTTTTTGGGAGTAGATCTCATGTTAAGCATTCTCACTGCAGTTAAAAAATAATATTAACATTTTCGGGGATTATTCTGCAAGCATAAAACATTTAGAGAATTTTACCTTGGAAAAAAATGGAGAAAGAAGTCTTTGAACCATCTAAGAAGTGTGCACGTGTGAGTTACTAAATCTACCAATGCAAATAAACTGACATTTTCTTGGAATGACATAAGAGAAGGGCTAGTAATATATGTATACTAGTAAACTGGACCAAAGAAGTTGCTATTCAGCTTTTAAGCAAATTCTCAAAACAGACCAGTTTATATTGAAACAAAACCAAAACAGCCCACTTATAGATAAATTGAGTTAAAAAAAAAATCCCTGTGCAAGCATTATCACCCACCATAACAATGGAAATAAATGCTTTGTATATGCAATTAGGTGCAGATCCTTAATCTTACTTTGGTGGCTCCACTTCATGGAGCGTTTCAAAATTGGACTAGGGATAGAGGAATGAAACAGCACCCTGAGAGCCCAACTGACCGGTGTTACTCCAAGGCTGGTCCATGACTCAGGAGCACTGGCATCACCCTGGAGCTTAGGAGAAATGCAATACTCGGGACCTGCATCAGGCGCTCTGAGTCAAGATGCCTGACGGTGGAGCCCAGCAATCTGTATCTTAACCACCTTCCCAGGTGGTTCTCGTACACACCCAACTTTGAAAACCACTGCTGGCCGGGTGCGGTGGCTCACGCCTGTAATCCCAGCACTTTGGGAGGCCGAGGCGGGCAGATCACGAGGTCAGGCGATCGAGACCATCCTGGCTAACATGGTGAAACCCCATCTCTACTAAAAATACAAAAAGTTAGCCGGTCGTGGTGGCGGGCGCCTGTAGTCCCGGCTACTTGGGAGGCTGAGGCAGGAGAATGGCGTGAACCCAGGAGGCAGAGCTTGCAGTGAGCTGAGATCGCGCCACTGCACTCCTCCAGCCTGGGCGACAGAGCGAGACTCCGTCTCAAGAGAAAAGAAAAGAAAAAAAAGACAAGCACTGCCATCACCTCTTTTCAGATAACAAACAGATAATTGCATTTAAGCAATGAACACACCCACCGAATAGCAGTGACTTGTGATTATTCAACTGTTACTGAGAAATGCTCACAGGACCTTTGCCCAATTTTTGATGGGGTTGTTTGTTTTTTTCTTGTAAATTTGTTTGAGTTCATTGTAGATTCTGGATATTAGCTCTTTGTCAGATGAGTAGGTTGCAAAAATTTTCTCCCATTCTGTAGGTTGCCTGTTTACTCTGATGGTAGTTTCTTTTGCTGTGCAGAAGCTCTTTAGTTTAATGAGATCCCATTTGTCAATTTTGCCTTTTGTTGCCATTGCTTTTGGTGTTTTAGACATGAAGTCCTTGCCCACGCCTATGTCCTGAATGGTATTGCCTAGGTTTTCTTGTAGGATTTTAATTGTTTTAGGTCTAACATATAAGTCTTTAATCCATCTTGAATTAATTTTTGTATAAGGTGTAAGGAAGGGATCCAGTTTCAGCTTTCTACAAATGGCTAGCCAGTTTTCCCAGCACCATTTATTAAATAGGGAATCCTTTCCCCATTTCTTGTTTTTGTCAGGTTTGTCAAAGATCAGATAGTTGTAGATATGCGGCATCATTTCTGAGGGCTCTGTTCTGTTCCATTGATCTATGTCTCTGTTGTGGTACCAGTACCATGGTGTTTTGGTTACTGTAGCCTTGTAGTATAGTTTAAAGTCAGGTAGCATGATGCCTCCAGCTTTGTTCTTTTGGCTTAGGATTGACTTGGCAATGCAGGCTCTTTTTTGGTTCCATATGAACTTTAACTTCTCAAAAGAAGACATTTATGCAGCCAAAAAACACATGAAGAAATGCTCATCATCACTGGCCATCAGAGAAATGCAAATCAAAACCACAGTGAGATACCATCTCACACCAGTTAGAATGGCCATCATTAAAAAATCAGGAAACAACAGGTGCTGGAGAGGATGTGGAGAAATAGGAACACTTTTACACTGTTGGTGGGACTGTAAACTAGTTCAACCATTGTGGAAATCAGTGTGATTCCTCAGGGATCTAGAACTAGAAATACCGTTTGACCCAGCCATCCCATTACTGGGTATATACCCAAAGGACTATAAATCATGCTGCTATAAAGACACATGCACACGTATGTTTATTGCGGCACTATTCACAATAGCAAAGAGTTGGAACCAACCCAAATGTCCAACAACAATAGACTAGATTAAGAAAATGTGGCACATATACACCATGGAATACTATGCAGCCATAAAAAATGATGAGTTCATGTCCTTTGTAGGGACATGGATGAAACTGGAAACCATCATTCTCAGTAAACTATCACAAGGACAAAAAACCAAACACCGCATGTTCTCACTCATAGGTGGGAATTGAACAATGAGAACTCATGGACACAGGAAGGGGAACATCACACTCAGGGGACTGTTGTGGGGTGGGGGGAGGGGGGAGGGACAGCATTAGGAGATACACCTAATGCTAAATGACGAGTTAATGGGTGCAAGAAATCAACATGGCACATGGATACATATGTAACAAACCTGCACATTGTGCACATGTACCCTAAAACCCTAAAGTATAAAAAAAAAAAAATGCTCACAGGTGGTTTCTAAGGGACGGTGATGAGAAATGGGACATCAAGACAGGGATTTCAGTCCTTATTGCACTGAAATATATTTATTACACTAGTCATCTGGGGATAATACCAAGCAAAGTTGGAGACTGAATAACTAAGAATGAAACTGGAAGATATACGTATTTGCACTTATTTCCCATACTTTGAATATTTTCATACCTTGAATATTGCTTTTTAATGTAAAAATATATAGCTTTTTGTCATGTAATATATACATCACTGTCTATTTCACAGAGATTTCTCACAGAAAAGAGACTGCTCAGCTTCAAATCAAAGTTTTATTTGCCTTAATGAAATAAAACGCCTGTGGAATTTAATGGAATACGGTACATAAAAGCTAACTTTTATTCTAGTGGCCACATCTATAAAAATACAATTTTCAATGAAGGTAGAAATTCTGTAAAATTTAATCACCAACTATTCCCAAAATAGCTGACTATGAAATATGTTATAATCTTCATGTATGTGTCCATTTGTATCTTATTTTACTTGCCATCTAAGAATTGTAAAGAACGTTAATGTCTTCAGAAGAGTATATTCTTTGTTAAAACACCTTTATGTTCTCTGATATTACTATTGACATTCATATGGAAGGAAAGCAAAATAATTCACCCCACAATATATTTCTCTGACATATTTTGAGATGGCTATTTAGAGAGCTTGCAGACCGGGATAGCCCTGCAAAGCTGTCTTTTGTAGAAGAGATTTATACCTGTAGAAAAACTAAAGTGAAGTAAAAAACGGATACAAACAGTCTTTCTCTGAGGCTCTCCCTTGTTCAGATCTAGGAAAGAGTAATGAGAGTTTGACACCTTTGAAAATCTGACGAAGAAACTTTAACCACAGACTACCATCTATTTTTTTTGAGGACTGTTATATGTGAGGTTTCATCTGCGTAACAAGAATGCTTTTGCTAGCTCAAACATTTCTCCTTTTCTATTTCTGTCCCTCAGCACTCTGAGTCAAGACCCTTTTTTTTCTGTAACTTCAAGATGGTTAAAAGCATTAACTATTTGGACATTCTTGGTGGTTTTATATTTTGTATGTCTCCTGTGCACATATTGTGTTTGCCTTTTTTTTTTCCTGTTAATCTATTGTCTGTTTTATAGACTCAAACTATCAAAGCGTCAGGGAAAAGATTTAAACTTCCCTACAATATATTAGTTTAATAAGTATATATTGAGCATAAAGTATGTGCCAGCCACCATTCTTGGTGGTCAAAATAAATTAGCAACCAAAACAGACATGGCTGCTGATGGCATGGGTTTACAAGCTAGACCAGGTTTGGGAAGATAGACAAAATAAAGTGCACAATTTTTATAATATGTCACAGGGTGATAAATGTTGTAAATAAAATTGAAGCAAGGTGAGTGCATCAAGAATCATGGTAGTGCTATGAGGTGAGTGGCCAAAAATGTTCTCTGATTAAATGACTTTCTTGGGGGAAGAAAGAAAATGAAAGGGGTGGGGGTGGTAATATGGGAAAAAGGGATCTCAATGAGAACCAACAGAGAGTGCAAAGACCATGAGGCAGGAACATGCTAGGAGTTTATGAAAGTTATGGGGCCAATTTGGCTGAAGCTGGAGAAGAGAGGAAAGTGCCAGAGGTCAGTTGCACAAACCTGTTTGATTTGGTAACTAGTGGGCAATCGGCTCTTTTAATGCCAAAAGAAATTTTGGAGGCTTATCTCATATCAATTGACTTCATTTTTATGCCATATGCAAATTATTCAGCTAACAGCAAAATACCATTTAGAGGATAATTTGCACTCCTGTCAGTATTAGTGAATGCTTTGTCTGTTGTCTGCAGTATAATATTGGCTGCATGGTTGGGGAGACCAAAAAGAAAATGCATGCACTGCTGAACGGTGCCCTCTCCCTCTCTTTTAGGGGAGCTCTCTTGCCCATTTCCCATCATTGTACTGAAATTTAGAAACGTGTTTTTTTTTTTTCCCTTGGCCAAGACTCAGAGCAGAATGGGAATGGAGGGTTTTGTAAATGAGTTATAAACACCTTTATTTTTTAACCTGGGATGATCCTTGGAATTTTGGTGAAATCTTTTTGACTTCACCTATTACATTCCTAGTGATGAATTTTTTAATACAAGGTAAAATGTTTTAAAATACTTTGGATAGTAGTGACTCACAGAGGGCAAGTCCATGTCACAATGTGTCTGTGATGTATCTGTAGCTACTGAAAATTTGGGAGGCCATGGCTTTCTTCACCCTGGCCTTCTTCCAGCTCTTAGAACCTGTCAAGTCTCCTCCTGCCACAGAACAGTGCATGTGCTGTTTTTTTCCTGCTTGGGTGTACATTGCGATGATCTGGAGATGCCCAGACCACACCACAGGCACATTAAACCAGGATCTCTGGGGTGGGATCCAGCCATCATTACTTTTTAAAGTTCCTATGAGATTTCAGTTTGCAACCACTGGCACTTTGCTTCTCGCTCACCTCCCATTGCACTTCACCCTGCTCCTCTTTGGTTTCCTTGCTTAATGTTACTTCCTGAGACACCTTCGCTGACACTCCCCTGCACCAACCCCAAGTCAAATCCTCCTATTCTCTGTGTACCTTCCCTTTGGAAGGTTTATCATAGTCGTAATTTTACATTTCTTTGTGACAATATTTGCTTAATGTTTGTCTTCTCCAAACTCTTTAATAGACTTGTTTACTGTGACATCTCAAACTTGGAATCCTGTTATCTTAATACCAATAATAATGGTTAAATCTGTGTTCAATTATTTCCCTATCTTTTTTTTTCCCTGAATTATCAAGTGACCTCTGTAAGCACAGGAAAATAATGCTGATTGAGGTTATTTAAGGCAATTTATTTTTCCCAAACAGAGCTTTGTAGTTCAAACTAAAGTAATTGAGAGGCCACCCCATAACAGGAGACTCTAAGTAGAATGCACGTCCTTGTTTTCTGCTAAACAATTTTTGTGAACGTAAACTTTGCTTTATGTGCAGGAAATCATACGGTGTTTAAAAGATGTATTTTCTCCTCTTTGCGAGCTCCGTAAAGGAAGTGACTATATCGATTTTCTAACCATTAAATAAATTCCCAGGGCCTAGGACTTGGCACCCATTAAACATTCAATAAGTGTTTGTTGAATGAATGAATAGGGCTTGCGGAGGACTCCTCTAGTGTGTTATTTTATTTTTCAGGAGATTCCAATTCACTTAAGGAAGAAAGGTAGTGATTCTCGTTTCTGGCTGGATATCAGCATCACTTGGGATAGGAGGTGTTGGAAAATACTAATGTCTAGATCCCAACCCAGACCAACCCCCCAAACCAGAATGTTGGAGGTTGGGGCTTTCTACTTGAGGCCTCTAGTTTTCTATTACTGATTAATAAATTACCTGCTTAATTGTCAGCTTAATTTAGCAGCTTGAATCAACATAGAGTTATTACCCCACAGGCTATGTAGGTCAGGAGTTCAGACACGTAGTAGCAGCATTCTTTGCTCAGGTCCTCATCCAGCTGAAATTAATTTGTTGGCCAGGGCTGCAGTTCTCTCCCTGACTCTTGATTCTCTTCCAAGCTCCCTGGTTGTTGACAGAAGTCATTTCCTTGTGGTTATCGGACTGAGGTCCCTGTTGTCTTCCTAGCTGTTGACCAACAAACACTCTCAGTTTCAGGAGGCCATGCTAGGTCCTTGTCATGTGGCCCCCTCAATCTCAGCAACAGAGAACCTCCTTGCTACAGAACCTGCTTCCTGCTTCCAATCTCTCTGACTTCTCTTCTGTGACCAGTGAGACAAACCTCTCTTTGTTTTTAAAAGGCTTGGATGATTAAGCCTGGCCTATCCAGATAATCTCCCTTGCTTTAAGTCAACTGTGCCATAAAACACGACCTGATGACAAAAGTGAAATCTATTAAATTCATGTTCCTGGTGAGGCAGGAGAATACACCCTGGAGGCAGGGAACCTAAGGACTTCCTAGAACTAAATCAAACAGAAACACTTCAGCTATGACAGGAAATATCCTCTTCATTTACATCGGGTATACACCAAGTAACCAATAGGAAACCTCTAGAGTGTATTGAAACCACAGATAATTCTGTGACCAAGGCCCTTGAGCCACTTGCTCAGGCCCGCTCCCACCCTGTGGAGTGTGCTTTCATTTCCAATAAACGTCGGCTTTTGTTGCTTCATTTTGCTTTGTTCGTGCGTTTTGTCCAATTCTTTGTTTAAAGCGCCAAGAACCGGACACCCTCCACCCCTAACACTGGGGAATATGCAGGGAGTGTAAACTGGGAATGGGTGTAGAGTACCTTTTGGAGACTATCTTATTCTGATGACCACAACTGATATTAAACAACTTTCTAGTTGAGATTGAGAACCACTGGGCTAAACATATCAAATATTTCAAATGGCAAAGTATTAAGTGATCTGTCAACAAAATAAAACTAAAGTAATTGAGAGGACACCCCATAACAGGAGACTCTAAGTATAAAGCACGTCCTTATTTTCTGCCAAACAATTTTTGTGAACATGGATTTTGCCTTTTGTGCAGGAAATCATATCATTCTCCTGACCACAACTGTTATTAAACTTTCCAGCTGAGATTGAGAACCATTGGACTAAACATATCAAATATTTCAAATGACAAAGTATTAAGTGATCTTTTAACAAATAAATTTTTATTTTTTTCACGTTTGAGGAACTTTATTTTTTTATTTTATTTTATTATTATACTTTAGGTTTTAGGGTACATGTGCACAATGTGCAGGTTTGTTACATATGTATCCATGTGCCATGTTGGTTGGCTGCACCCATAAACTCGTCATTTAGCATTAGGTATATCTCCTAATGCTGTCCCTCCCCCCTTCCCCCACCCCACAACAGTCCCCAGAGTGTGATGTTCCCCTTCCTGTGTCCATGAGTTCTCATTGTTCAATTCCCACCTATGAGTGAGAATATGCGGCATTTGGTTTTTTGTCCTTGTGATAGTTTACTGAGAATGATGGTTTCCAGTTTCATCCATGTCCCTACAAAGGACATGAACTCATCATTTTTTATGGCTGCATAGTATCCCATGGTGTATGTGTGCCACATTTTCTTAATCCAGTCTATCGTTGTTGGACATTTGGGTTGCTTCCAACTCTTTGCTATTGTGAATAGTGCCGCAATAAACATACGTGTGCAGTGTGCATGTGTCTTTATAGCAGCATGATTTATAGTCCTTTGGGTATATACCCAGTAATGGGATGGCTGGGTCAAATGGTATTTCTAGTTCTAGATCCCTGAGGAATCGCCACACTGACTTCCACAATGGTTGAACTAGTTTACAGTCCCACCAACAGTGTAAAAGTGTTCCTATTTCTCCACATCCTCTCCAGCACCTGTTGTTTCCTGACTTCTTAATGATGGCCATTCTAACTGGTGTGAGATGGTATCTCACTGTGGTTTTGATTTGCATTTCTCTGATGGCCAGTGATGATGAGCATTTCTTCATGTGTTTTTTGGCTGCATAAATGTCTTTTTTTGAGAAGTGTCTGTTCATGTCCTTTGCCCACTTTTTGATGGGGTTGTTTTTTTCTTGTAAATTTGTTTGAGTTCATTGTAGATTCTGGATATTAGCCCTCTGTCAGATGAGTAGGTTGCAAAAATTTTCTCCCATTCTGTAGGTTGCCTGTTCACTCTGATGATAGTTTCTTTTGCTGTGCAGAAGCTCTTTAGTTTAATTACATCCCATTTGTCAATTTTGTCTTTTGTTGCCATTGCTTTTGGTGTTTTAGACATGAAGTCCTTGCCCATGCCTATGTCCTGAATGGTAATGCCTAGGTTTTCTTGTAGGGGTTTAACGGTTTTAGGTCTAACATGTAAGTCTTTAATCCATCTTGAATTAATTGTTGTATAAGGTGTAAGGAAGGGATCCAGTTTCAGCTTTCTACATATGGCTGGCCAGTTTTCCCAGCACCATTTATTAAATAGGGAATCCTTTCCCCATTTCTTATTTTTGTCAGGTTTGTCAAAGATCAGATAGTTGTAGATATGCGGCATCATTTCTGAGGGCTCTGTTCTGATCCATTGATCTATGTCTCTGTTGTGGTACCAGTACCATGCCGTTTTGGTTACTGTAGCCTTGTAGTATAGTTTGAAGTCAGGTAGCGTGATGCCTCAGGCTTTGTTCTTTGGGCTTAGGATTGGCTTGGTGATGCGGGCTCTTTTTTGGTTCCATGTGAACTTTAAAGTAGTTTTTTCCAATTCTGTGAAGAAAGTCATTGGTAGCTTGATGGGGATGGCATTGAATCTATAAATTACCTTGGGCAGTATGGCCATTTTCACGATATTGATTATTCTAACCCATGAGCATGGAATGTTCTTCCATTTGTTTGTATCCTCTTTGATTTCATTGAGCAGTGGTTTGTAGTTCTCCTTGAAGAGGTCCTTCACATCCCTTGTAAGTTGGATTCCTAGGTATTTGATTCTCTTTGAAGCAATTGTGAATGGGAGTTCACTCATGATTTGGCTCTCTGTTTGTCTGTGATTGGTGTACAAGAATGCTTGTGATTTTTGTACATTGATTTTGTATCCTGAGACTTTGCTGAAGTTGCTTATCAGCTTAAGGAGATTTTGGGCTGAGACAATGGGGTTTTCTAGATATACAATCATGTCATCTGCAAACAGGGACAATTTGACTTCCTCTTTTCCTAATTGAATACCCTTTATTTCCTTCTCCTGCCTGATTGCCCTGGCCAGAACTTCCAGCACTATGTTGAATAGGAGTGGTGAGAGAGGGCATCCCTGTGTTGTGCCAGTTTTCAAAGGGAATGCTTCCAGTTTTTGCCCGTTCAGTATGATATTGGCTGTGGGTTTGTCATAGATAGCTCTTATTATTTTGAGATAAGTCCCATCAATACCTAATTTATTGAGAGTTTTTAGCATGAAGGGTTGTTGAATTTTGTCAAAGGCCTTTTCTGCATCTATTGAGATAATCATGTGGTTTTTGTCTTTGGTTCTGTTTATATGCTGGATTACATTTATTGATTTGTGTATGTTGAACCAGCCTTGCATCCCAGGGATGAAGCCCACTTGATCATGGTGGATAAGCTTTTTGATGTGCTGCTGGATTAGGTTTGCCAGTATTTTATTGAGGATTTTTGCATCAATGTTCATCAAGGATATTGGTCTGAAATTCTCTTTTTCGGTTATGTCTCTGCCAGGCTTTGGTATCAGGACAGTGCTGGCCTCATAAAATGTGTTAGGGAGGATTCCCTCTTTTTCTATCGATTGGAATAGTTTCAGAAGGAATGGTACCAGTTCCTCCTTGTACCTCTGGTAGAATTCAGCTGTGAATCCATCAGGTCCTGGACTCTTTTTGGTTGGTAAGCTATTGATTATTGCCACAATTTCGGAGCCTGTTATTGATCTATTCAGAGATTCAACTTCTTCCTGGTTTAGTCTTGGGAGGGTGTACTTGTGGAGGAATTTATCCATTTCTTCTAGATTTTCTAGTTTATTTGCATAGAGGTGTTTGTAGTATTCTCTGATGGTAGATTGTATTTCTGTGGGATTGGTGGTGATATCTCCTTTTTCATTTTTTATTGCATCTATTTGATTCTTCTCTCTTTTCTTCTTTATTAGTCTTGCTAGCAGTCTATCAATTTTGTTGATCTTTTCAAAAAACCAGCTCCTGGCTTCATTAATTTTTTGAAGGGTTTTCTGTGTCTCTATTTCCTTCAGTTCTGCTCTGATTTTAGTTATTTCTAGACTTCTGCTAGCTTTTGAATGTGTTTGCTCTTGCTTTTCTAGTTCTTTTAATTGTGATGTTAGGGTGTCAATTTTGGATCTTTCCTGCTTTCTCTTGTGGGCATTTAGTGCTATAAATTTCTCTCTACACACTGCTTTGAATGTGTCCCAGAGATTCTGGTATGTTGTGTCTTTGTTCTCATTGGTTTCAACGAGCATCTTTATTTCTGCCTTCATTTCATTAGGTACCCAATAGTCATTCAGGAGCAGGTTGTTCAGTTTCCATGTAGTTGAGCAGTTTTGAGTGAGTTTCTTTATCCTGAGTTCTAGTTTGATTGCACTGTGGTCTGAGAGACAGATTGTTATAATTTCTGTTCTTTTACATTTCCTGAGGGCAGCTTTACTTCCAAGTGTGTGGTCCATTTTGGAATAGGTGTGGTGTGGTGCTGAAAAAAATGTATATTCTGTTGATTTGGGGTGGAGAGTTCTGTAGATGTCTATTAGGTCCACTTTGTGCAGAGCTGAGTTGAATTCCTGGATATCCCTGTTAACTTTCTGTCTCATTGATCTGTCTAATATTGACAGTGGGGTGTTAAAATCTCCCATTATTATTGTGTGGGAGTTTAAGTCCCTTTGTAGGTCACTCAGGACTTGCTTTATGAATCTGGGTGCTCCTGTGTTGGGTGCATATATATTTAGGATAGTTAGCTCTTCTTGTTGAATTGATCCCTTTACCATTATGTAATGGCCTTCTTTGTCTCTTTGATCTGTGTTGGTTTAAGGTCTATTTTATCATAGACTAGGATTGCAACCCCTGCCTTTTTTTTGTTTTCCATTTGCTTGACAAATCTTCCTCCATCCCTTTATTTTGAATCTATGTGTGTCTCTGCACATGAGATGGGTTTCCTGAATACAGCACACTGATGGGTCTTGACTCCTTATCCAGTTTGCCAGTCTGTGTCTTTTAATTGGAGCATTTAGCCCATTTACATTTAAGGTTAATATTGCTATGTGTGAATTTGATCCTGTCATTATAATGTTAGTTGGTTATCTTGGTTGTTTGTTGATGCAGTTTCTTCCTAGCCTCGATGGTCTTTACAATTTGGCATGTTTTTGCAGTGGCTGGTACTGGTTGTTCCTTTCCATGTTTAGTGCTTCCTTCAGGAGCTCTTTTAGGGCAGGCCTGGTGGTGACAAAATCACTCAGCATTTGCTTGTCTGTAAAGTATTTTATGTCTCCTTCACTTATGAAGCTTAGTTTGGCTGGATATGAAATTCTGGGTTGAAAATTATTTTCTTTAAGAATGTTGAATATCAGCCCCCACTCTCTTCTGGCTTGTAGAGTTTCTGCCAAGAGATCAGCTGTTAGTCTGATGGGCTTCCCTTTGTGGGTAACCCAACCTTTCTCTCTGGCTGCCCTAAACATTTTTTCCTTCATTTCAACTTTGGTGAATCTGACAATTATATGTCTTGGAGTTGCTCTTCTTGAGGAGTATCTTTGTGGCATTCTCTGTATTTCCTGAATCTGAATGTTGGCCTGCCTTGCTAGATTGGGGAAGTTCTCCTGGATAATATCTTGCAGAGTGTTTTCCAACTTGTTTCCATTCTCCCCATCATTTTCAGGTACACCAATCAGACGTAGGTTTGGTCTTTTCACATAGTCCCAAATTTCTTGGAGGCTTTGTTTGTTCCTTTTTATTCTTTTGTCTCTAAACTTCCCTTCTCACTTCATTTCATTCATTTCATCTTCCATCAGTGATACCCTTTCTTCCAGTTGATCGCATCTGCTACCGAGGCTTCTGCAATCTTCGCATAGTTCTCGATACTTGGCTTTCAGCTCCATCAGCTCCTTTAAGCCCTTCTCTCCATTGATTATTCTCGTTATCCATTCTTCTAATTTTTTTTCAAAGTTTTTAACTTCTTTGCTATTGTTTTGAATTTCCTCCCATAGCTCAGAGTAGTTTGATTGTCTGAAGCCTTCTTCTCTCAACTCGTCAAAGTCGTTCTCTGTCTAGCTTTGTTCCGTTGCTGGTGAGGAACTGCGTTCCTTTGGAGGAGGAGAGGTGCTCTGCTTTTTAGAGTTTCCAGTTTTTCTGCTCTGTTTTTTCCCCATCTTTGTGGTTTTATCTACTTTTGGTCTTTGATGATGGTGATGTACAGATGAGTTTTTGGTGTGGATGTCCTTTCTGTTTGTTAGTTTTCCTTCTACCAGACAGGCCCCTCAGCTGCAGGTCTGTTGGAGTTTGCTAGAGGTCCACTCCAGACCCTGTTTGGCTGAGTGTCAGCAGCGGTGGCTGCAGAACAGCGGATTTTCGTGAGACCACAAATTCAGCTGTCTGATAGTTCCTCTGGAAGTTTTGTCTCAGAGGAGTACCCGGGCGAGTGAGGTGTCAGTCTGTCCCTACTGGGGGGTGCCTCCCAGTTAGGCTGCTCGGGGGTCAGGGACTCACTTTAGGAGGCAGTCTGTCCACTCTCAGATCTCCAGCTGCATGCTGGGAGAACCACTACTCTCTTTAAAGCTGTCAGTCAGACAGGGACATTTAAGTCTGCAGAGGTTCCTGCTGAATTTTTGTTTGTCTGTGCCCTGCCCCCTGAGGTGGAGCCTACAGAGGCAGGCAGGCCTCCTTGAGCTGTGGTGGGCTCCACCCAGTTCGAGCTTCCTGGCTGCTTTGTTTACCTAAGCAAGCCTGGGCAATGGCGCGCGCCCCTCCCCCAGCCTCACTGCTGCCTTGCAGTTTGATCTCAGACTGCTGTGCTAGCAATCAGCAAGACTCCGTGGGCATAGGACCCTCCAAGCCAGGTGCGGGACCCAAACTCCTGGTGTGCCGTTTTCCAGGCCTGTTGGAAAAGCGCAGTATTAGGGTGGGACTGACCAGATTTTCCAGGTGCTGTCTGTTACCCCTTTCTTTGACTAGGAAAGGGAACTCCTTGACCCCTTGAGCTTCTCGAGTGAGGCAATGCCTCGCCCTGCTTCAGCTCGTGAACAGTGCGCTTCACGGACTGTCCTGCACCCACTGTTTGGCACTCCCTAGTGAGATGAAACCGGTACCTCAAACAGAAATGCAGAAATCACCTGTCTTCTGTGTCGCTGAGACTGGGAGCTGTAGACTGGAGCTGTTCCTATTCGGCCATCTTGGCTCCACCCCCATTTGAACAACAAATAAATTTTTAAAGAAATGCTTCTTCTAGTCATCAAAAAAAATCACCAATTAAAGGACATCAATAGAAATTCTAACAGAGATTTACTTAGGGCATGATGTGAGTCACAGAAGAAATACCGTCTGAGTATCCCTACCTGTGGAATTGACATTAAAACATTTCTGAAATCTGGTGTATCTGTCAGTTTCCAACCAGAAACAGCACTCACCCAAGCAGTCCACTTTTGAAGATACTTGGTGAAAAGATTGATTACTGAGATTGAAGTTGAGGCTCAGGGAATAATCATGGGATAAAGAAATATACCATCAGGAGGGGAAGACAACCATCAGCTGGGGGAAGATTTGGCATCTCTGGAGTCCCTGAAGAGTCAGAAGTGTGGAGGAGGCCATAGATGGGAGAGACACAGCTGCTGTCAGAGCCCAGGTAGGGAAGCAAAGACAGAGCAGGGAGAAATTGACTTTCTCATCTCCCATGTGTTGATCTCCTGCCACTACTTCCTAGAGGCCGGCTTAGGTGGAAATTGGAAGAGAGGCTGTATAGAGAGAAAAGCCTCCTGGGGTACAAAGCTGGGAAGATAATGGGAGAAGGGAAATTGGTAGGCAAATGGAGAATAAACATCACACCTTAAAGATGATTTTTTTTTTTTCTGATTGAGGAAATATCTGCTGAAATTGAAAAATGGTGTGACGTGGGAATTCTTTATGCCCTAAAATAACTTATCAAACTGGTTTCCTATATGGGTAGGTGTTGCCACCTAAATCACTTACTATCAGTGCTGGGGCCCGGGTTCCCCTCTGGTTCTATTTTTAACTTTTTGGGTTCCATGTAGATTGGCTGAAGGGAAATTAGGTTGGCAGTGAGGTAGGAGGCCGGAAAAGAGAAGTTGAAGATGTATATGTATCTTGTTTTCAACACCGAGAATACATATATGCCTTTAAAATAGTATAAGCAAAAAGTTATCTTGTTAATAGAAAGAGTAATTGTGTCAATAAATTAGGACATTTGTAGGTAATATACCTCACACTAAATATGAGTAATCGACTTGACATGTAAGAGTAAAATGAAGATAAATGATATTTTTAGCAGATATGGAACTTTGAATATTTGTTAATTTCTAATCTATGCTGATTTATAGCATACGAAAAATTTTAAATCCTCTTCCAGCACATTTCTGATCATTCTTCATTACAATCAGAAAACCACCTAAGCGATTGCCTAGGGAGAAGAACAATTTCTCTACTGTTTTTGTTTTTCTTCTTACCTATGCATGTGTTTGCATGTTTGTCTCTCTCAAGTGTTGTCAAAATAACTTTGAACATATTATACAATCACTTTAAAATTCCTTAGTTGCATGTTATTAATATAACATTAATAAGTAATAAGCAATATTCAAATTGCAAAATTTTTAAAATTTAAATTTAAGAATATTGCTTCATTATATATTAGCCTTACTTGTTTCTAAAAATATAATAAAATGTTAAAGCAAAACAAAAGGTAAAAGATTGAAATGATGGGAAGGAATTATAATAGGAGACAGGAATATCAGCAGAACGAAGATCATGACAAATTTCTGGAAGACAGAAGTTAGTTGTAATCATGCCAACAGGTGATTTGAATGAGCTCAGAAGTTAGCACGTTTGAGTTTTGAGTTCCTCATTCCACGGCCTGTGAAATTGGCTGATATGTAGAACAGAACCGAAACTGGATAGGAAGTAGGGGGCTGACTGAACTGTTTGCTAAATGGCTTATAGAATGTCTTCTCCAGCCTTCCTTCATCATGAATGCAGCTGCAGGACTCATTTCCAAGATAAAGCCAGAGAGGGACCTTCTAGAAAGAAGTTCTCCTGAGCAGAGCTTGGGCATCCAGAACAGGGGTTAGGTCTCCAGTTTGGGACCCATCTGGTTATGCCATTTGGAGAAGTAGCACAGCTTTCTGGGTACTCTGTTAGTAGAGTGTGGAAGAGAAGCCTACCAATTGAACATCCTCATAACACATACAGAATTTTACCGTGAGTCTTCTCCTTAATATAGAAGTTGGTAAGGGCTGAGCATACCCCAGCCAGCTGCTGCTGTTATCAACATAGTCCTATGATAATAAATGACTGGAAAACAAATAATTTCCATATATTTGTAAAAAACTAGCATTGCAAAGGAAAAAGATGCAAAAAAGATCAATAGACTCAAGGGGGAATACATACATAACTCAGAAGAGATACAAACTTATGGTTAAAATCTTAGAGATATTTGAGAGTCACCAATAAGGGGAGAAATGTCCTTATATTGAATCCATAATTAAATAAATTAAATCCATTAGTAAAATATTTTTAAAAAGAACCTTTAGGCAAATACGCTGTCACCAGAAAATTCCTCCATATATGTGAAAAAAATAATACATATTTTATATAAACTTAATAAAAAAGGAAACATTTCGAGACTCATTTATTAGGTTAGCATAACTTTGATAATAACACTTATCAGTCATATTCCAGTGAAAGAGAAATAACAGGTCAGTATCTTATATGAAAATATATGAAATAATCCCTTAAAAATTAGCAAATAATATATACACCAAACATCAGATTACATAAGCATGTAAAGCAAACACAGAACTGAACTAAGAAATAGACAGCAATACAATAATAAAAGAAGACTTCAGTACCCCACTTTCAATAACAGACCAATGAGAGAAAAAATTAGTAAGAGAATAGCAGACTTGAACAACTCTTTAGACCAAATGAACCTGACATATGCAGAACATCCTACTCAACATCTGCAGAATACACTTTTTTCTTAAGCACACATGAAGCATTATCAAGGATAGATCACATGTTCAGTCACAAAGTAAGATCTAACAAATTTAAGAAGATCAAAATCATATCAAAGATATTTTCCATCCACAGTGCTATAAAACTGGAAATTAATAACAGGAG
This sequence comes from Nomascus leucogenys, assembly GCF_006542625.1. Lineage (NCBI taxonomy): Eukaryota > Metazoa > Chordata > Mammalia > Primates > Hylobatidae > Nomascus > Nomascus leucogenys. The sequence goes on from NC_044391.1 coordinate 6,451,124, forward strand.
GAAAGCTGAAAAATGTAGAAATGAAACAACATACTCCTGAACAATTGGTCAAAGAAAAAATCAAAAGGGAAATTTAAAAATATCTTGAAAGAAACAGAAACACAACATATCAAAACTTATGAGATGCAGTGAAAGCGTTACAAAGAGTGAAGTTTATATTAATGTGTACATTACAAAAAAAATCTCAGATAAACCACTTTTTACCTCAAGAAACTAGAAAAGGAACGAACTAACCTCAAAATGAGTAGAAGAAAGGAAATAATAAATATCAGAGCAAACCTAAATGAAATAGAAACTTAACAAAATATCAGTGAAATTACAAGTTTTTTTTTTAAAAAAGATAAAATTGACATACCTTTAGGTAGTCTAACAAAGAAAAAAAGAAAACACACAAATGAAAAAAAAAAAAAATTTTATGAGGCTGGCCAGCATTACCCTGATAGCAAAGCCAGACAAAGACACTACAAGAAAAGTAGTATTCCTGATAAACATAGGTGCAAAAATACTAAACCAAATACTAGAAAACCACATTTGACAGCACATTAGAAGTATCATTGAGATTTAACCCTGGGATGCAAGAATAACTCAACATAAAAATCAATTAACATGATACCCGTCATTAACAGAATGAAGGATAAAAACTACAAGATCATATTCATAGATGCAGAAAAAGCATTTGACAAACTTCAACACCCTTTCATGATAAAATAAATTCTCAACAAACTAGAAATAAAAGTACCTCAACATAATAAAGATTATATATGAAAAGTGCACAGGCAATATTATGTTCAAATAAACAATTGAAAGCTTTAAGATCAGCAACAAGGCAAATATACCTACTCATCACTTCTATTAAACACAGTACTGGAAGTCCTAGAACGAGCACTTAGGCAAGGAAGAAATAAAGATACTCAAATCAGAAATAAAGAAGTAAAAGTATCTCTGTTTGAAGATGATATAATCTTATATGTAGAAAGCCCTAAAGAGTTCACCAAGTAAGAAAAAGTTGGTACTAAAAAATGGGTTCAACATAGCTGCACGATACAAATCAACATACAAAATTCAGTTGCATTTCTTACACTAACAATGAACTATCCAAAAAAGAAATTAAGAAATCAATCCTATTTACAATAACAACAATAAGAATACAATAACTAGGAATAAACAACAAAGGAAATGAAAAACATACACTGAAAACTGTACAATATTCATGAAAGCAAGAAAATAAATAGACATCATGTGTTCATAGACTGGAATACACAATATTGTTAAAATACCTATACTACTCAAAGCAACTTACACATTCAATGTGATATGTATCAAAATCCCAATGACATTTTTAACAGAAATAGAAAAATCAATCCTATAATTCATTTGAAACCACTAAGGACTTCAAATAGCTGAAACAATTGTCGGAAAGAAGAACAAAGGTGGAGGCATCATACTTCCTGATTTCAAAATACATTACAGAACCAAAGTAATTAAAACAGTATGGTACTAGCATAAAAACACATATTTAGACCAATGGAAAAGACAGCCCAGAAATAATTTTCCACATATACAGTCAACTGATATTCAACAAGAGTGCCAAGAATATACAATGGGGAATAAAAGGATAGTCTTTAACAAATTGTGTTGGGAAATTTGGATATCCACATGTGAAAGAATGAAATCAGACTCTTATCTCACACCATACACAACTATCAATCAAAATGGATTAAACACCTAAATATAAGACATTTGTGTGTAAAACTCCTAGAAGAAAACAAAGGAAAAAGTTTTATGACATTAGTCTTGGCAATAATTTTATGGCTATGACACCAAAATACAAGCAACAAAAGCAAAAATAGATGGAGCTACATCAAACTAAAAAGTTGCAGAGCAAAGGAAACTATCAACAGAAGAAAACCTATGGAATGGGAGATAAATTTACAAAATGTGCATGTGGTAAGGGATAAATATTTAAAATCTACAAAGAACTTCCACAACTAGACAGAAAAACAAAACAATCTGATTTTGAAACTGGGCAATGGTACATTTGTGTAGTGCAGATAAGAGGAAAATAAAAGAAAAAATAGAGAAAAGAAATTGGAGAATTTACTTTGAATGGATTTTTTTTTTTCAAAGAAAGACATAAATGGCCACAGGTATATGAAAAGATGCTCAACATCATTAATCATCATTGAAATGCAAATTACAACCACTATGAGATATATCATCTCACATTTGTTGGGTTTGCCATTATTACCAAAAAAATGACAAGTTTTGATGAGAATGTGGATAAATTGGGACTCAGACACTGTTGGTGGGCACATAAAATAGTTCAGTTAATATGAAAAACCATATGGAGGTTTCTAAAATATTTAAAAATAGAATTACCATATAATCCAGAAATCCCACTTCTGTGTATTTATCCAAAAGAATAAAACCAGGATCTCAAAAAGATACATGCATCCTCATGTTTATTCAGTATTATTCACAATAGCCAAGTTGTGGAAACAACCTAAATGTCAATCGACAGATGAATGGATTAAGAAAATGTGCTATGTGTGTGTGCAATGAAATATTATTCAGCCATAAAAAGGTAATCCTACCATATGGAACAACATATATGAACCTTGAGAATATTATGCTAAATGAACCAAGCCAGTAACAAAAAGAGAAATACTGCCTGATTCCCCTTATATAAGGTAAATAGTCAAACTCATAGAAGCAGAAAGTGGAATAGTGGTTGCCTGAGGCTGGAGGGAGGAAAAAATGAAAACAAAATAACTTTGCATTCATAAAAAATCTCCCCAAACCCAGGGTTTTCCACTGAGCTATCTTCATAATATTTATTTCTATGAATACTGGAATAAAAAATGAAAACAAAATTTTATACAAAAAATATATTCATTCATTAAAAGTTGTATGGAATAAAAAAGTAAACAATGTGTATAAATACATAATAGGTATTGTGAGCAAGTTAGATTTATTCCAGGAATGCAAGATAGTTTAAATGCTTACCAATTAATGTTTTCCATAACATTAACAGAATCAAGGAGAAAAACTAAGTAATCACTTCAGTCAATGCCAAAAAGCAGTTTATAATATTCATTCCCTTAAATGCTGCTTCCTGATTTATGATAAAAATCTTTAGCAAACTAGGAATAAAAGGGAGATTTCTTAAATCTGCACCTTTCAAGCTTTCTTAAATCCTAGGTATCTAGGAAAGAAACTTGAGATCAGGATTAAGACGAGAATATCTGACTGTCATTATGTATTTTTAATTTTGTACAAGAGGTTCTACCAAGCTGCAACAAGGCAAAAAGGAACAAACAAACACATAGTTTAAAATTGGAAAAGAAGAAATCTTATTATTAGGAAACAACATGACTTTATTGGTTTTTGTGTGTGTTTGTGTGTGTGTAAAACATTTAAGGGAATCTTCAGAATTAACATTTAGTTTGGTCATGGGATATAAGGTCATATTAAAATCATTGTGTCATACACACCAGAAGCCAATATTTAGAAAATAAAAAATATGTGATATAATTTATAAAGCATCAAAAGTATCAAATGCCTAGACTATGTCTAACAAAAATTGTGCAGGATATTTACATAGAGAATTATAAGATGTTATTGCTTAAAAATAAACTACACAATAATACATACCATTTTCATACAAGAGAAATATTAGTATTTTTAAGGTATTCTCCTCAAATACATCTATGTATCTATTTACCTATTTACATTCCTTCTGCCATGATTGTAAGTTTCCTGAGGCCTCCCCAGCCATGTGCAACTGTGAGTCAATTAAACTGCTTTCCTTTATATCTATTTTATAGATACATCTATCAAATATATGTATTTTAATCTATGTATATATGTAAAATTTCTATCAAAATCATAGGAAGTTATGGAAATTTGCAAGTTGATTCTAAAATTTACATGGAAAAGTAAGATGTCAAAAATAATTAAAGCTATTTTGAAAAGTATTATGTTGGCGCACCTACAGTACCAAATCTACCTATACTATCAGTATAAATTTATCATAATTTAGGAATATGTAGCATGATGCCAGGATCAACTAATAGAACAAAGGAATGCAGCAGAGTCCAGAAAGACCCACGCATCAATTTACTTAATTTATGTCAAAGGTGGCAATGCAAACTAAAGGCAAAGGACATTTTCCCCTTAATAAACAGTATTGAATTGATTGGTCATTAATATGGAAAATATGAACATTGACTTCTACTTCTCACCATACACAAAAATCAAGTCCAGGTGATTATAGATCAAAATATGAATGATGAAGCAACAAAACTTCTAGAAGACAACAAAAAATATTATCTTCATGACCGAAGTGTAGGGAATGCTTTCTTCAAGGGGACACAAAAACATTAACCATAAAGGAAAAGACTGATAAAATAACTCTTCTTGTTCCTTAAAACATATCATTAAAAGGGTATAAAAAACATAAAAAATGGGAGAAAATAATTGCCACGCATATAACCATCTAAGGGCTTCTAACCAGGGTATACATTCCAGTTAGAATAGCTACAATTAAATACATTGACTATACCAAGTGTTGGTGAAGATTTGGGGGAAAGAGAACTCCCATGCATTGCTGATAAGAGAGATACTGATACAACCGCTTTGGAAAATAGCTCGGAAATATCTTCTAGTATTTATTATAAACACACTCTATTACTCTAGGTGGAGTAAAATAGATCACATTAAAAATGTGAGTGTATGTGCGCCAAACAAAAATGTTCTTAACAACTTTATTTATAATAGGCAAAGATTGAAATAAATCCAAATGAGTATCAACATAATTTCCTGTATATTGATATAATAAATAATATTCAGAAATCGATATGAATAGATTATTTTGTAAGCAACAATGTGGATGGTCTCATTAACATAATATTGAATGACAGCAGTGAGTCACAAAGAATATATGTTATCTTGTTTCTATTTTGTATGAATTTCAAAAAATGATAATCTATTGTATGATATTCAAAGTCAGGTCAATGATGCTTCCTGGGAAGGAGGGGTCAGTAATTGAGAACAAGGCACAAGAGGAAACCTCTGAGGCACAGATATTGTTTTATTTCTTGACTAATGCTGTGATTATGCTGATAAGATTATTTTGAATAACTCATCTAGCTATAATTTGCCCACTTTTTGTATGTGTATTATAATTAAATAATTTTAAATAAGCACAGCTGCATTGCGTACTAGAGATAAAGATTTAGATTGACAATAGCATTCTCACTTCAGCAACCTTATATCTTAAAAAATGCTTCAAAATTCTGATGGGCAAAAAAACCCCTAGAATTTCCTAGAATTCTATCTAGGAAATGAAAGATACATTTATTTTTGTGATGAACTCATTATGTTCATCTTTTATACACTATTCCTAAAAGAATTCAGGAGAAATACAAAGGCCTTAGGAAACAATAGAACTAACCCAGGAGAACAATAAAAAGAAATAAGAAGACAGCTGTACTTATGGCCTCGAAGCATTTTATGTCATCCAACAAGTAGTATGATAAAAAAAAGTGGATGCTTTTTGGAATGTGATAAAATACAAATTCTTTGTGACAACAAGAAAAAAAAATACAATGAAATTCTCCAGGAAATTTACAAAGTTGTATAAAAAAAATCACATTACACATTTGAAGAAAAACAAAATGTACCTTATCTTGAAGAAGTGATGGAATGTAATAGGATGCATTTGACATTGACATTTGAAATATTCTCTCCTTCAAGTGACTCAGCCTAAAGGACATACTACCTCTTTGTGAGTTAAAGCACAACATTGATTACTGCATAATCATTATAGTATTAATACTGTTTATCAGTTCATAATTTTCAGAACTAAACTATGTATGCAAAACTTTGTTAAAATAGAGGTCAGACTATAAATGCTATGCAATGTAATATTGTTAAAGCCATATAAGGCTTGGAAAATTCTGACAAAGTGGTAGAGGTAGAGGCTGTAAAAGCCAAGTTAAGGATTTCACAACATTAAATACCTCATCTCACATAGCAAGGCATCAAGAGCTGTAGCTTAAAGCTGATGGGTTTAAAATAGAGATCTTAGTACACGATGTAAAATCTTTGCAAATTTAATTAAAAAAATAAGAGGAAAAAGGTAGGAAAGGTATAGAGAAAATATGCTAAATGGTCCTTGTGTATTGAGCCTCACCAGATACTGCTTAGTATTGATAAATCCAGACATAAAGGCAGGATTTTAGTTAGTGTTACCTCTAAAAGACCAAACACAGAACCAGTCGAAAATTCTTGTCTATTAAGGCAGGGTATGGAGGGGTGAGAGAATGTGAAAGATATGGGAAAAAGTCTTGTTTTTTTTTTTGAGACAAGGTCTCACTCTGTTGCCCAGGCTGGAATTCAGTGGTGTGATCACGGCTCACTGCAGCCTTGACCTCCTGGGCTCAAGTGATCCTCCCACCTCAATCTCCTAAGTAGCTGGGACTAAAGACATGTACCACCGCATTTGACTACTTTTTAAACATTTTTTTTTTTTTTTTCCCCGCGGAGTCAGAGTCTTATTCTATTGCCCAGACTGGTATAAAACTCCTGGGCTCCAGTGATCCTCCCACTTATGTCTCCCGAAGTGTTAGGATTATAGGCGTTAGCCACCATGCCCAGTCCTGAGAAAAGTCTTCTCATTTTGTACCTCTTTGTTTTCTGATGTTTGATTTCTGTGTGATTATATTATATCTGTTAAAATAACAACTAATAAAAGTGCTCCATTAAGATAAAATAATTGTTAAATTATCTAGAAGCAGCAGAAATATTTAAGTAACCCATATACCATGCTCATGTTTAGAAATTCCATGCTTAAGACCTAATTTTGCTACCACTGTGAAATGTCCCTCATTTTGTTTTATGTGGTAAATTGCAAAATTAGCCACATTTTGCAGCTTTTACCATATAGAGGTGGATTTTTTTCCCATCCCCTAAAATCTGGCTAGTCTTGTGACTTGCTTTGACCAATGGAATGGTAACAAATTTGATGCAAGAGGGTTGGAAATTACAAATTGAGGTTTCCCTCTCTTGCTGCTCTTGAACTTGAGACTTCTATGTGAAGAAATCTGGGCAGGGTGTCTGAAGGATGATAAGCACATGGTCCCCTAGAGCAGGCCAAACTCCAGGAAATGAGAGGATGCTGTGCAAGATTATTCAGCTGTCAGCTGACCTGTGAACTCATCACAAACTCCTGTGTGATCCAGTCCAAGATCACTTTAATAATCCCAGATAAGATAAACTGTCTAGTCATCCTACAAAATTGTAGGCTAAGCAGGCAAGCAGTCATTGTTTTATGTTTTGCAGTGGTTCTTTGGAGTAGAAGCTAATTGATAAATTTCTTTTAAAATAGGGTCATTTTGACTATTAACATCTCATAGGAAGATTGTAGATAGTAATAAGATCATATTAAAATAGATTCTCAAGAGATGACTAAATAAAAGGTCATATATCTCCTACCTTCATGACATTGGCTAGGCAAAGTTCAACATAATACCAAGCATCAAAAGAGAGATATATTAGACTTCATCAAAATTAAATACTTTTGTGTTTTAAAGGATGCTGTCATAAATAAACCTATCTTAAAATGGAAGGTGAGTTTTTCTGGACACAACATTTATGTGACATTCTTCATTGTTCCACGTTTTGTGATACAAATGTTCATGCTAAAAATACTTGTACCTATTTAGATTCATCTAAATCTGCCCAGGTTATGTTTTGCAATGCTTTGTACATCAAACCAGCTTTGAGATACTGCCAGAACTGAAAAAGACTCCCACATAATTGAACTAGGATTAAATATTAGGTTTTGTCAACTGTAAAATTCACAAGGGAGTATTAGTTAGAACATTCAGTTCTTTAACTGAGACAAGGATTTGCTGAGCAATATTCGAGTAAGTCAATAGTTATTTCCAAGAACGTTTGCATCTTCAGAGATAGTAAAAATTAGTTTCCATTAGGAATTAATCTAAAAGATCCTTTAAAGTTTAGGATTGAGGCATTATATATGTTTTATTTTAAAGAATTATCAGGCTATAGAAATCTCTAAAGGAAAATCTTAACAACCTAGATTTACTGCAGTCAAACATCTAGATTAGGTGCTTTAAAGTTCTGACAATCAGTTCAAGGGTAAAAAATTACAGCAAAGTGCCAAAACAACTCAACGAGGGAGAGAACAGTCTTTTCAATAAATGGTGTTTGAACAAATGGATTTCCACAATGTAAAAAATGAATTAGGACCTCTCCCTCACACCATAAACAAAGGATTAATTCAAAATAGATTATAGATGTAAATGTAACAGCTAAAACTGCAAAACTTTTAGAAAAAAACATAGGAATGAACCTTCATGACATTGGCTAGGCAAAGTTCGACATAATACCAAGCACAAGTGCCAAAAGAAAAGAGAGATATATTAGACTTCATCAAAATTAAATACTTTCATGTTTCAAAGGGTACTATGATAAAAGTAAGAAGGCAAACTTCAGAATAGGAGAAAATATGTGCAAATCATATATCTGATAAGGTTGTGGTATCCAGAATATCAGAACAATTCTTAAAACACAACAAAAGACAACTCAATTGAAAAATGAGCAAAGATTCTTAATAGACATTTCTCCGATTAAGATGCAAATGGTCAATAAGCACATGAATAAGATGCTCAACATCATTAGCCAGCAAGGAAAGGCAAATCAAAATCTTAATACTCTAGCACTGCATACCCACTAAGATGGCTAAATTTAAAAAGACAGATAATGTGAGGATGTGGAGAAATAAGAGTCCTTATACATTGTTGTCAGGAATGTAAAATAGCATCGCAGCTTCGAAAAACATTCTGGCAGTTCCTCAAATGGTTAAGCAAAGAGTTACCGGGCAGCCCAGCAATTCCACTCCTAAGTATATACCCCCCCAAAATGAAAGTATATGTCTGTACAAAAGTTGATATATCATGGTCACACTAGCATTATCCATAACAGCCAAAAAGTAGAAACAACCCAAATGTCCATCAACTAATGAAGAGATAAGCAAAATGCAGCATAACCATACGATGTAATATTATTTGGTCATAAAAACTGAAGTACTGAAACCTGATATAACATAGACAAACCATGAAAACATACTAAGAAGCTACTCACAAAAGGCCACGTATTTTGTAATTTTACTTGTATGATATGCCAAGAATAGGCAAATCCATAGAGATAAAAAACAGTAGTTGCCAGGCACTATAGGAGAAGGAATGAGGGATGTGGGATTTCTTTTGGGGGTGATGAAAATGTTCTAAAATGAGATTGTGGTGATGGTTGCAGAAATCTATGAATAGACATAAATCAACTGAGTTGTAAACTAAAATTGAGTGAATTATATAGTATGTGAATTATATCCCAGTAAAACTGTTATGTTTTAAAAATTATATCAGATGACTTACTTGACCTCAAGTGAATAAATTACCAAAACCGTAACGTCCTTCACCAGATAAAATCGAATTTGATGGATTTAGGTATTTAAGAGACAGCCAAGGAATCTTTCATTTTCAGTCAAGGATAAAAAGCTAGATATAATAAACTCAAATCTGCTAACTCAGGATGAACTTCCTGTTCCTGAATACTTAGAGAAGAAAGTGTTTGGCATTCTATCCTTGGTAAAGAAACAGTTACACTGTTCTAAGTCTGGCTTGTTATATATTTCTTTCTTTCTTTTTTTTTTTTAAGATGGAGTCTTGCCGTGTCACCCAGGTTGGAGTGCAATGGCGTGACCTCGGCTCACTGCAACCTCCGCCTTCTGGGTTCAAGCAATTTTCCTGCCTCAGCCTCCTGAGTAGCTGAGATTACAGGCGCACGCAACCATGCCTGGCTAATTTTTTGTATTTTTAGTAAAGACGGGGTTTCGCCATGCTGGTCAGGCTGGTCTCGAACTCCTGACCTTGTGATCCACCTGCCTCGGCCTCCCGAAGTGCTGGGATTACAGGCATGAGCCACTGCGCCCGGCCTATATATTCCATATCTGGGTTGTCCAAGCTATTATTTAGGAAAAGCATCGATAGAAGTTATGAGGATTTAAAAAATACAAGATATAAAAACAAAATAAAAGTGAGCTTTTTAAAGTACTTTTCCCCAACATATTCATGTGAAAAACACATGCTTATATTTCATCTTTGTTTCTTTCTTCAGCTTGCCCAGGAAACAGGCAAGGTGTGATATTTTAATCATTGATGTTTCTTTAATATTCTAATGATATATTTTTTTGCTCTAAATTCTGCACAGAGTAATTTCTCAGACAGTTTAAAAAGAAATGAGAGAAACTTTATCTTGTTTTACATGAGAAATTCATCAGATGAATTGATAAATAATAAAAGTAGTTTATGGGAAGGGGTGACGAGTGGGTTCTAAGGAGAAATAATTGAAATCAAATTACTCATTATTTTTAGTGTTAAATAAGATAATTCAAAAAGTATAATCAGTGACTCGATTGAGTTCAAATTACAGTTATGTATTTAGGTTAATTTCCAATTTATGCTCATTCACTTTTTTTCCTTCCTACATTGTAAACTTCTCAAATCCAAGTAAGAAATAACTAGTTTCTTACCCAAAGTATCAGTAAAAGTCACACAGTGCTTAATAATAATGACAACGACCACTTGAATTCTGCACTAGAAGAAGCATTCCCATTTAGTCTTCAAAGCATTGTCAGGGATAGAGGTGTCTGATTATTTCACATCACAAATGAAGAAATGGAGCCTCATACAGATCAAATTATTAAATCATTACTGAAAAATTGAATCTAGATAGAGGACTTGAATCTAAGTCATTTGCTGAGTCATTTATTTAAGAATTTCACTGTTGATTGACCTAATGACGATCCTATACCATGATTGACAGATTTGGCCATGGACCTGCTTTCTAACTCACTCAAAACTCTGGGTATCTGTGTACAAACAGGTAAGTCTAAGTTTCTTGGGGGCAACAGAGTGCCTTGACTGCATTCTAAACACTTCCACTCATGTGTACAAGTGCGTTTGCTACCCTATTCGTGAACCTAGAGACTTTGCCTCTTGATGGAGCTGAATGTTTTCCTCTAAGTTTCATTTTCACGGATGTGTTTCATCCATATTCTCTACCTACGGTCACGCTGTTCCATTTATTTTATTTTATTTATTTTATTTTATTATCATTATACTTTAAGTTTTAGGGTACATGTGCACAATGTGCAGGTTTGTTACATATGTATCCATGTGCCATGTTGGTGTGCTGCACCCATTAACTCGTCATTTAGCGTTAGGTATATCTCCTAATGCTATCCCTCCCCCCTCCCCCACCCCATTTTTAAAAAACTATCTTCCCCTGTATGAACCCAAATCTCTCCATATATGTCATTTTCATTCAGTAACTCTATGTGCAACCTTCAGAGCTATGTATCAAGTCTGTTCTTTTTCTCATGATAAATTTCAAATGTTCAAAGATAGCTTTTACGTGTACTCCTTTAGATATTTTCTACACTAAGTAGAATGCTTTCTCAACAAGTTTTGATAAATTGTGCAGTAAATGAATGTATTCATTCCTCTTTCTGTGTGACGATATATTGGGGTAACTATTTTTTATTTCAAAAGGTTTTGGGGGAATAGGCAGTGTTTGGTTACATTGGTAAGTTCCTTAGTGGTGATTTCTGAGATTTTGGTGCACCCATCACTAGAGCAGTGTACACTGTACGCTGTACCCAATGCGTAGCATTTTATTCCTCACCCTCCTACCACCCTTCCCCCTGAGGCCCCAGAGTCCTTATCCCTTTGCATCCTCATAGCTTAGCTCCCACTTATAAGTTAGAAAAAACAATTTTTGGTTTTCCATCCCTGAGTTACTTCACTTATTAGAATAACCGTCTCCAGCTCCATCCAGACTTCTGTGAATGCCATTATACATCACATTTGCTTCATCCGTTTGCTGATTCATGGTCATTTGAGTTGCTTCCATATTTTTGTAATTGTGAATTGTGCTGCTATAAACATGCGTGTGCAAGTGTCTTTTTTACATTATGACTTCTTTTCCTTTGGGTAGATACCCAGTAGTGGGATGGCTAAATCAAATGTTAGATTCTACTTTTAGTTCTTTAAAGAATTTTCATTCATACTGTTCTCCACAGTGGTTGTACTGGTTTACATTCTCACCAGCAGGGTTAAAATGTTCCCTTTTCATCATAACCGCGCCAACATCTATTATTTTTTGATTTCTTAATTATGGCCATTCTTGCAGGACTAAGGTGGTATCACATTGTGGTTTTGATTTGCATTTCTCTGAAAATTAGAGATGTTGAGCATTTTTTCATGTTTTTTGGCCATTCATATATCTTCTTTTGAGAATTTTCTATTCATATTCTCAGCTTAGTTTTTGATGGGATTATTATTATTTTTTTTCTTGCTGATTTGAGTTCCTTGTAGATTCTGGGTATTAGCCCTTTGTTGGATGCAAAGTTTGCAAATATTTTCTCCCACTCTTGGGTCATCTGTTTACCCTGCTGACTATTTCTTTTGCTGTGCAGAAGCTTTTTAGTTTAATTAAGTCCCATTTATTTATCTTTGTTTTTGTTGAATTTACTTTTGGGTTCTTGGTCATGAAGTCTTTGCCTAAGGCAATGTCTAGAAGGGCTTTTTCTATGTTATCTTCTAGAATTTTTATGGTTTGGGGTCTTAGGTTTAAGTTTTTGATCCATCCTGAGTTGATTCTTGTATAAGGTGAGAGATGAGGATCCATTTTTATTCTTCTACATGTGGCTTGCCAATTATCTCAGAACCATTTGTTAAATAGGGTATCCTTTCCCCACTTTATGTTTTTGTTTGCTTTGTCAAAGATCAGTTGACTGTAAGTATTTGGCTTGTCTCAATTTCATTCTACGGGGTTTGGGTTGTACTGACTCTACCACCAGATTCATTTTCCTTGCCTGGCTAACCAGTGGGTTCTTTCTTCCTGTCTGTAGGGATGGATGCAATCCAAGCCAGGCCAATTAAAATCAATTCTAGGACTTTTGTTGCAAATATTAAGAAAAATGAATCTTTCTTACTACTGGTAGTGCTAAGAATAAATGGTGATATATGATTCTAGAGCTCCTAGGAATTAACAACTGCAAAGAGACTGCCCAAGAGTGGAGCTCACACAGAGGAAAGCAGTGCCAAGAAAAAGAGAGAGAGATTGAGAACATTACTTTTCATATACAAAAGCTAATATGGTCTTTTTTAAAAGTGTTAAGACCATTTTTTTTGCATTTTGTGAATTGTTTCCAAAATGATCTTTTTGAAAATCTATTTTTTATTTTTATTGATATATCATAGTTGCACATATTTTGGGGGTATATATAATATTTTGATACATGTATACAATGTGTAATGGTTAAATTAGGTAATTGGATTATCCATCATCTCAAACATTTATCTTTGTGTTGGGAACATTACAATTCTCCTAGCTATTTTAAAATATACAGTAAATTATTTTTAAACCATAATTTTACTAGTCTGCTATAAAATGCCAGAATTTATTTCTTCTAACCATATTTTTTTACCCATTTACCAACTTCTATTCATGTCCTCCTCCCCACTTCCTTTCCCAGCCTCCGGTAACCACCATTCTATTCACTATCTTCATGAGACCACTTTTTAGCTTCCAATTGTGAGTAAAAACGTGATATTTGTCTTTCTGTGGCTGTCTTATTTCCCTTAACATAATGAACTCCAGTTACATTCATGTTACCGCAAATGACAGGATTTCATTATTTTTATGGCTGAATACTATTCCATTATGTATATATACTATATATGTGTATATACATTCATGCTACTGCAAATGACAGGATTTCATTTTTTAATGGCTGAATACTATTCCATTGTGTATATATACATTTATCCATTGATGGACACTTGGATTGCTTCCATGTCTTGGCTATTGTGAGTAGTGTTGTTATAATCCAGGTTGGGCGACAGAGCGAGACTCCGTCTCAAAAAAAAAAAAAACAACAAAAAAAAAAACAGGAGCACAGATATCTCTTTAATATACTGATTTCTTTTCCTTAGGATATGTATCCATCAGTGGTATTGCTGGATTATATAGTAGTTCTATTTTTAGCTTTTTGAGGAACTTCCATACTGTTTTCCATAATGGCTGTACTACTTTACATTCTCAACAACAGCATATGAGTGTTCCCCTTTTTCTGCATTGTCACTAGCATTTGTTATTTTTGTCTTTTTGGTAATAGCCGCTCTCACTGGGGTGAGATAATATCTTATTGGGGTTTTGATTTGCATTTCCCTAATGGTTAGTGGTGTTGAGCATTTTTTCATATACCTGTTAACCAGTTGTGTGTCTTGTTTTGAACAATGTCTATTCAGATATTTTGCCCATTTTTAAATTGGGTTGTTTATTTCCTGTTGAGTTGTTTGAGTTCCTTATATATTCTGGTTATGAATCTCTTATTGGATAAATAGTTTGCACATATTTTCTCCCTTTTCTTTACATTGTCTCTTCACTTTGTTAATTGTTACCTTTGCTGTATGAAGACTTTTTAACTTGAGGTAATCTAATTTTTGTTTTTGCTGACAGTGTTTTGAGGTCTTATCCAAAAAAGTCTTTGCCCAGACCAAAGTCCTGAAGCATTTCCCAAATGTTTTTAGTAGTTTCATAATTTCAGATTTTATATTTAAGTCTTTAATCCATTTTGAGTTGATTTTTATATATGGTGAAAGATGGAAATCTAGATTCTCCTGCATTTGTATATCCAGTTCCTAGCACCATTTAACAATCGCAAGGACAAAAAACCAAACATCGCGAGGACAAAAAACCAAACATATTCTCACTCACAGGTGGGAATTGAACACTTGGACACAGGAAGGGGGACATCACTCACTGGGGAGGGGGGAGGGATAGTATTAGAAGATATACCTAATGTAAATGACGAGCTAATGGGTGCAGCACACCAACATGGCACATGTATACGTATGTAACAAACCTGCACGTTGTGCACATGTACCCTAGAACTTGAAGTATAATTAAAAAAAAAAGAGATTTTCCTTTTCCCAATGTACACTCTTGGCACTTTTGTCTAAATGAGTTGGCAATAAATTTTTGGATTTGTTTCTGGCTTATGTTTTGTTCCACTGTTCTATGTATTTGTTTTTTATACCAGTACCATGCTGTTTTGGCTACCATAGCTTTGTAGTATAATTTAAAATCAGATATTGTGATGTCTTTAGCATTGTTCTTTTTTCTAAGGATTTATTTAGTTATTCTGGGTCTTTTGTTGTTCCTTATGAATTTTAGAATTGTATTTTCTATTCCTGTGAAGAATGTCATTGGTGTTTTTCATAGAGATTGCATTTTAACAATATTAATTCTTCCAATCCATGCACATTTTTCTTTTCATTTTGAGATCTATTCAATTTTTTTCATCTATGTTTTCTAGTTTTCTTTGTAGATATCTTTCACTTTTTTGGTTACATTTTTCCTAGATATTTTTATAGCTATTTTAAATGAGATTGCTTTCTTGATTTCTTTTTCAGATTGATCATGTTTAATGTGTAGAGATGCTACTGATATTTGTATGTTCATTTTGTATCCTGCAACTTTACTAAATTTATCAATTGAGTGTTTTGGTGGAGGCTTTAGTTTTTTTTCTAAATATAAGATTATGTCATCTACAAACAAGAATAATTTTACTTCTTCCTTTTCAATTTTATTTATTTCTCTTACCAAATTTCTCTGGCTAGGACTCCTAGTACTATGTTAAAATAAAAGTGATAAAAGTGGTCATTCTTGTCTTATTCCAGATCTTAATGGAAAGGGTCCTATTTTTCCCCATTCAGTACGAGAATACCTGTGGGCTTGTCATATATGGCCTTTTTTGTATTGGTGTATGTTCCTTCTGTACCCAGTTGTTGACAGTTTTTATCATGAAGGGATATTGAATTTTATCAAATGCTTTTTCAGCATCTACTAAAATGATCATATAATTTTTGTCCTTGATTCTGTTTATGTGGTGTATCATATTTATTGATTTGTATATGTTGAACCATCCTTGTAGCCTTAGAATGAATCCCATTTGATCATGATGAATGATGTTTTCATGTGTTGTTGAATTTGGTTTGCTAGTATTTTGTTAAGAATGATAAATCTATATTCATCAGGAATATTGGCCTGCAGTTTTTCTTTTCTTATATCTTTGTCTGATTTTGGTATCAAGGTAAAACTGACCTCATAGATAGAGTTTGCAGATATTCCTTCCTTTTTAATTTTTAAAAATAGTTTGAGTTAAATTTGTATTAGTTCTTCTATAGATGTTTGGTAGAATTCATCGGTGAAGCCATTAGGTCCTGGGCTTTTCTTTGATGGGAGAGGATTACTGCTTCAATTTTATTTCTCATTAATGTTCTGTTCAGGTTTTCAGTTGGTGGTTCAGTCTTGGTAGGTTGTATGTATCCATGAATTTACCCATTTTTGCTAGGTCTTTCTGTTTGTTGGCATATAGTTGCTCATAATAGTCTCTAATGATTTTTCCCTCCTGTGGTATCAGTTGTAATGTTTCTTTTTTCATCTCTGATTTTCTTGAGTCTTCTCTGTTTTTTCTTAGTCTAGCTAAAGATTAGTTGATTTTGTTTATCTTTTCAAAAAGCCAATTTTTTGTTTTGTTGATCTTTTACGTATTTTTTAATCTCAATTTTATTTCTGCTCTGATCTCTATTTTTTATTTTTCTATTAATTTTGAATTTGATTTGTGCTTCTTTTTCTAGTTCCTTTAGATTGATAGGTTATTTTGGAGTCTTTCTTCTTTTTGATGTGGGCATTTATTGCTATAAACTTTCCTTTTAGTACTGCTTTTGATGTATTCTGTAAGTTCTGTTATGTTGTGCTTCCATTTTTATTTGTTTCAAGAAATTTTTAAATTTTCTTCTTAATTTCTTCATGGCCCATTAGCCACTCAGGAGCATGTTTTTAATTTCCATGTATTTGTACAGTTTCCAGAATTCTTCTTGTTATTGATTTCTAGTTTTATTTCATTGTGGTTAGAAAAGATATTTGATATGATTTTGACTTTTTTGAATCTGTTGTAATTTGTTTTGTCCCATAACATATAGTCTATCCTGGAGAATGTTCCATGTGCTGATGAACATAGCTTGTTTTCAGTAGCGGGTGGATAAAATATTCTGTAAATATCTGTTAGGTCCATTTGGTCTAGAATATAGTTTAACTATTGTTTCTTTGTTGATTTTCTGCCTGGATAATCTGTCCATTGCCAAAAATGGGGTGTTGAAGTCCCATGCTATTACTGTGTTGCAATCTATTTTCTGTTTTAGATTTATTAATATTTGCTTTATATGTTTGGGTGTGCCATATAAATTTACTATTGTTATATCCTCTTTCTAAATTGACCCCTTTCTTGTTATATAATGACCTTCTTTGTCTCTTTTTACAGTTTTTGACTTAAATCTATCTTATCTAAGTATAGCTAGTCCTGTTCTTTCATTGGTTTCTGTTTGTGTGAAATATCTTCTGCATCCCTTCACTTTCAGTCCATTTGTGTCCTTATAGGTGAAGTGAGTTTCTTGTAACGAGCATTTAATTAGTTCTTGTTTTTTTAATCCATTCAACCAGCCATTCTGTCTTTTAATTGGAGAAGTTAGTTCATTTACATTCCTTGTTATTATTGATAAGTAAGACATTACTACTGCCATTTTGTTACTTGTTTTCTAGCTGTTGTGTAACACCTGTCTTCCTTTTTACCTTTCTTACTATCTTCCTTTGTGGTTAAGTGATTTTCTCTTAGTATGTTTTAATTCATTGCTTTATATAGATTCTTCACCATCTTGGTCATTATTATGAACACTTTGGCTATGATAATGTAAGAGAAGCATGCATCCAACTAATACTCACATTATTAACATGGTGATTATTATGTGAATAGAAAAGTGGGCATTTTATTGGGGGATAAAATTGAATAAGTGTTTTAGAGGTAGTCTTTGAATCTTGATTGCCTTGCTAAGACTTTAGACTTTATTTTATACAAAAAGACACCATTAAAGTGGTTTTTTTTGTTGTTGTTTAGGTTTTTTTTGTTTTGTTTTTTTAAGAGGACACTGATATTATGCCAGTTGTGTTCCTGTGCTTACTGTGGTTAAACTAAAAACCTCTAGGGGCAAAGGAAGGTTATATTTAAAAACATATGGCTTGAATAGGAAGAGAAGTTATTCAGGCAATGAAGCAGAAAAGCAGAGAAAAGATGAACCTGGTCTCCAGCACTTTAAAGGAAGAAATAATAAAAGTGTTGGTAAAAGATTCAAAATTTCACACCTGATGGATCATAGGAATAAGCAAATAAAATATGTGGTTATGAGTCAGAATGTTTTTCATTTTTTTTCCTTTGTATTACACTATTCTACTCACAGGTATTCTCTAAAATTTACAAGTAAGTAAAAAAAGCTTAGTTGAATTTAAGGAAACTGTAGAGTCCATTCTCATGACTTTTTCTTCACTGAATTATCTTTCAGGACACCGTTGCGAAAGGAAATTTATATTTTGCATTATATCTATGCTTTATTAGTTATATTTATGAGTAAACTGCAAATTTTAATTTTATTGAATTATACTTTAATTTTATTTTGGTCCAATGTTATGATTAATTTTTTTCTAGAAATGATTTCTATTTAAAAAACACCCAAAAGGAGGGGCCATCCAACAATTACCATGTTTTTATGTGCATGAATTTCCTGGGTTAGGATTTTAAACAAGAATGGCCTTTCTATATTTCATGATGTCTGAGGCCTCGTATGAGAAGACTATTGCTGTGATGACTTGAATTTCTTGGGGGCTGGCATTTTCTGGGAGTTTCTCAAGCTTAGCCAATGAAGACTTGAGGCTTAGGCTGGCATAACTTGAAGGCTGAGCTCAGCCAGGACTGTCAGCTTCAGTACTTACATGTGACTTCTCCAAATGGCTTGCAATTCCTCACAACATGGCATCTGGAGTCTGGGTTTTTAGCATGAAGGTGTTTTTAATATGAAACAACGGTAAATGTTAGCAACAGACTTTTCTGCATCTATGGATTTGTGTGTGTTGAACCAAACTTGCATCCCAGGGATAAAACCTACTTGAGTGTGTTGGATTAGATTTTTAATGTGGTGCTGGATTGGGTTTGCTAGTATTTTGTTGAGTATTTTTGCATCTATTTTCCTCAAGGATATTGGCCTGAAGTTTTCTTTTTTTGTTGTTGTGTCTCTGCCAGGTTTCAATGTCAGAATGATGTTGGCCTCGTAGAATGTGTTAGGAAGGAGTCCCTACTTTTCAATTCCTTGCAATAGTTTCAGCAGGAATTGTATCAGTCTTCTTTATATATCTGATAGAATTCAGCTGTGAATCTGTCTTGTCCTAGGATGTTTCTGATTGGTAGTGTTTTCACTACCAAAATCAACTTATGGATTTGTTGATCTTTTGTATGGTTTTTCATTTCACATCTCAGTTTCATTGAGTTCAGCTCTGATTTGGGATATTTCTTATCTTCTGCTAGTTTTAGGGTTGGTTTATTCTAGTTTTTCTAGTTCCTCAGGATGGGTTGTTAGGTTGTTAATTTCAGATTATCCTAACTTTTTGATGTGGATAAACTTTCCTCTTAGCACTGCTTTAGCTATGTCCCAGAAAATCTGGTATGTAGTTTCTTTATTCTCATTAGCTTCAAAGAATTTCTTGATTTCTGCCTTAATTTTTTTGTTTACCCAGGAGTCATTCAGGAGCAGGTTGTTTAATTTTTATATAATTGTATGGTTTTAAATGATCTTTTTAGTACCAATTTCTAATTTTATTGTGCTGTGGTCTGAGAGTGTGGTTGGTATAATTTTGTTTTTCTTTTCTGATAATTGTCTTATGGCTGTGGCCAATTTTAGAGTATGTGCCATATCCAGACGAGAAGAATGTATAGTTTGTTGTTTTAGGTAGAGAGTTCTGTAGATGTCTGTTAGATTTATTTGGTCAAGTTCAATTTCAGATCTGGAATATCTTTGTTTTCTGCCTCAACAATCTGATACTGTCAGTGGTGTGTAAAGGTCTCTCACTATTATTGTGTAGTTATCTAAGTCTATTAATAGGTCTCTAAGAGCTATTTTATGAATCTGGGTGTTCCTGTGTTGGGTGCATATATATCAAGATAGTTAAGTTTTCTTGTTGAATTAAACCCATTACCATTTTGTAATGCCCTTCTTCATCTTTTATTTTTTATCATCATTTGTTTAAAGTCTGCTTTTTCTGAAAGTAGAATAGCAACCTTTGCTTTTTTTCCTCTATTCCATTTGCTTGATTGATTTTTCTCCATTCCTTTGCTTTGAGCCTATGATTGTCATTGCATGTGAGGAGGGTCTCTTGAAGACAGCATATAGTTTGGTTTTTCTTCTTTATCCAACTTACCACTGTATTCCTTTTAACTGGGGGCATTTAGCCCATTTACATTTAAGGTTAATATTTATATGTGTGGATTTGATTCTGTCATCATGTTGTCAGCTGTTTATTATGCAAATGTGATCATGTCATTGCTTTATAGTGCCCATGGTCCAAGTACTCAAGTGTGTTTTGTAGTAGCCAGTAACAGTCTTACATTTATATATTTAGCACTGCTTTAAGGACCTTTTGTAAGGCAGGCCTGGTGGTTACAAATTCCCTTAGCATTTGCTTCTCTGAAGAGGATCTTATTTCTTTTTTGATTTTGAAGCTTCAGTTGGTTGGATATAAAATTTTTGGTTGGAGTTTCTTTTCTTTACATATGCTAAATATAGGCCCCCAATTTCTTTTGGGTTGGAGGGTTTTTGTTGAAAGGTCTGCTGTTACCTCAATGGGATTCCCTTTGTAGGTGACCTGCCTCTTCTCTGTAGCTGTGTTTAATATTTTTCATTTCATGCTGACCTTGGAGAATCTGATGAGTATGTGTCTTCAGTAGGGTCATCTTGTACAGTATCTCACAGGGGTTTTCTGGATTTCCTGAATTTGAAGGGTGGCCACTTTAGTGAGGTTGGGGAAATTTTTGTGAATGATATCCTCAAATATGTCTTCCAAGTTGTTTGCCTTCCCTCCTTCTCTTTCAGGGATACAGATGAGTCACAGATTTGGTCTCTTTACATAATTCTGTGTTTCTCAGAAGTTTTGTTCATTCTGTTTAATTCTTTTTTCCTTATTTTTGACTGAGTTAATTTAGAAAACCAGTCTTCAAGCTCTGAGATTCTTTCCTTAGCTTTATTCTTCTGCTAATATTTGTGGCTGTGTTGTGACATTCTTGTAGTATACAGTTTTCAGCTGTATCAGATTGGTTTAGTTCTTTCTTAAAATAACCATTTCATCTTTCAGCTCCCGTATTGTTTTATTGTATTCCTTAGATTCCTTGGATTGGGTTTAACTATCTCCTGAATCTCAGTGGTTTTCATTCCTATCCATGTTCTGAATTCTATGTCTGTCATTTCAGCCATTTCTAAGAAATTAATGTGGTCATTTGGAGGGAAGAAGACACTCTGCCTTTCTGAGTAGCCAGAGTTCTTGCACTGGTTATTTTTCATTTGTGGGGACTGATGTTCCCTTAATCTTTAAAATTGCTGTCCTTTGGATGGGGTTTTTTGCTTTTATCTTCTTTGATGCAGTTGGAGGTTTGATTGTGGTATAAGGTGGATTCAGTTAACTAGCTTTGATTCTGGAAGACATCAGTGGGCCAAAGCTTAACTCTGCACTCCTGGGCTGCATGCTGTAATTCTAGAAGGCCAGTACTAGGTCCCCAGTGTCTGACTCCTCAAGATTAGGAACCTGGTGGGCTGGAGGGGCCAAGGTGTTCCCAGTCTGCTAGACCCAATGCTCCAATGGGAATGCCATCCAAAGTTTTTCATAGGGGCAGTGCCAGTGAGATCCATGGTTGCTTGTGCATGCCAGCAGCCATGGCAGTGCAGCAGGGTGCACACACATTATCTGGAGAGGGGCAGTTGTGGGAGCAGGTCATCGGTGGGGATGGGGTATCAACAGGAGTGTTGTGTATGCACTTTCACTGGGGGAGGTGGCGGTGGTGGCTTTTATGACCATTTAAAAGGAGAATATGTATATTGAAAAATGAGATTATGTTTTTTAAAAGTTATTTTCATGTAAAACTTTTAATTGCAGGGCAGTTAAAAAATTCTGTTAATATTTCCTTTAGATTAGCCTGTGTTTTTCCTGATTTCCTTTCTGACCCAATTATTCTACCCTGTCTACTGCCCATTTATCCCTGCAGTAAATACTCCAATAAACTTGAAGGCTGCTTTTCCTTATATAGGGAAAAGGGAAAAAAACAATCCTGTGGGTCCCCGTAATCATTCCCTGTCTGACAATACCTACCTGGTCTCATGTGGATCTAGAGATTTCCAACGTTTTTCCTAGAAACTCCCCTATAAAGCATTGCTGTCAACTTCCTTTTCTTTTTTTTTCCATCACCTTTATATTAAATTCTGGGGTACATGTGCAGGATGTGCAGGTTTGTTACATAGGTACATTTGTGCTATGGTGGTTTGCTGCACAGATTAACCCATCACCTAGGTATTAAGCCCAGCATCCATTCTCTCCCTGCTCCCAGACAGGCCCCAGTGTGTGTTGTTCCTCCCAGTGTGTTCATTTGTTCTCATTGTTCAGCTCCCACTTGTAAGTAAGAACATACAGTATTTGATTTTCTGTTCCTGCATTAGTTTGCTTAGGATAATGGCTTCCAGCTTCATCCATGTCCGTGCAAAGGACATAATCTTGTTCCTTTTTTATGGCTGCATAGTTTTCCATGGTATATATGTACCACATTTTCTTTGTCTAGTTTATCATTGGTGGGCATTTGGGTTGATTCCATGTCTCTGCTATTGTAGATAGTGCTGCAATGAACACATGTGTGCATGTATCTTTATAATAGTATGATTTATATTCCTTTGAGTATATACCCAGTAAGGGGATTGCTGAGTCAAATGGTATTTCTTCTTCTAGATCTTTGAGGAATCACCACACTGTCTTCCACAATGGTTGAACGAATTTACATTCCCACCAACAGTGTAAAAGCATTCCTTTTTCTCCACAACCTTGCCAGCATCTGTGGTTTCTTGATTTGTTAGTAATTGCTATTCTGACTGGTGTGAGATGGTATCTCATTGTGGTTTTGATTTGCATTTCTCTAGTGATCAGTAATGTTGAGCTTTTTTCTTATGTTTGTTGGCTGCATAAATGTCTTCTTCTGATGAGTGTCTGTTATTTCCTTTGCCTCCTTTTTAATGGGGTTTTTTTTTCTTCTCAATTTGTTTAAATTCCTTGTAGACTCTGGATATTAGACCTTTGTCAGATGGATAGATTGCAAAAATGTTCTCCCATTCTGTAGATTGTCTGTTCACTCTGCTGATAATTTCTTTTGCTGTGCAGAAGCTCTTTAGAGTAATTAAAACCTATTTGTCAATGTTTTCTTTTGTTACAATTGTTTCTGGTGTTTTTGTCATGAAACCTTTGCCTGTGCCTATGTGCTGAATGGTATTGCCTAGATTTTCTTCTAGAGTTTTTATAGTTTTGGGTTTTACATTTAAGCCTTTAAATCCATCTTGAATTAATTTTTTATAAGATGTAAGGAAGAAGTCCAGTTTCAGTTTCCTGCATATGGCTAGCCACTTGTCCCAGTACCATTTATTAAATAGGGAATCATTGCCCTATTGCTTGTATTTGTCAGGTTTGGTGAAGATCAGATAATTGTAGGTGTGTAGACCTATTTCTGAGTACTCTATTCTGTTTTGCTTGCCTATGTGTTTTTGTACAAGCACCATGCTGTTTTAGTTACTGTAGCCTTGTAGTATAGTTTGAAGTCAGGTGTGTGATGCCTCCAGCTTTGTTCTTTTTGCTTAGGATTGTGTTGGCTATATGGGCTCTTTTTGCTTCTGTATGAATTTTAATATACTTTTTTCCCTAATTCTGTGAAGAATGTCAATGGTAGTTTAATGGGAGTAGCAGTGAATCTATAAATTGCTTTGGGCAGTATGGTCATTTTCATGATATTGATTCTTCCTATCCATGAGAATGGAATGTTTTTTCCATTTGTTTGTGTCCCCTCTCATTTCCTTGAGTAGTGCTTTGTAGTTCTTCTTGAAGAGATCCTTTACTTCCTTTGTTAGCTGTATTCCTAGGTATTTAGAAATGATAAGGAGAATATCACCACTGACCCCACAGAAATACAAATAACCACCAGAGAATACTGTAAAAACCTCTATGCACATAAACTAGAAAATCAAGAAGAAATAGATAAATTCCTGGATGTACACACCCTCCCAAGACTGAAACAGGAAGAAATTGAATCCCTGAATAGACCAGTAACAAGTTCCAAAATTGAGGCAGTAATAAATAGCCTACCAACAAAAATAAAAGCCCAAGACCAGATGGATTTATAGCTGAATTCTACCAGAAGTACAAAGAGGAGCTAGTACCATTTCTACTGAAAATATTCCAAACAATTGAAAAGGAGAGACTCCTCCCTGACTCATTTTATGAGGCCAGCATCATCCTGATACCAAAACCTGGCAGAGATACAAGAAAAAAAGAAAACTTCATGCCAATATCCTTGATGAACATGGATGCAAAAATCCTCAATAGAATGCTGGTAAACTGAACGCAGTAGCACATCAGAAAGCTTATCCACCACCATCAAGTTGGCTTCATCCCTGGGATGCATGATTGGTTCAACATATGCAGATCAACAAGTGTAATTCATCACATAAACAGAACTAAAGACAAAAGCCACATAATTATCTCAATAGATGCTGAAAATTCAACATCCCTCCATGTTAAAAACTCTCAGTAAACTAGATATTGAAGGAACATACTTCAAAATAATAAGACCTACATATGACAAACCCACAGCCAATATCATATGGAAGGGGCAAAAGCTGGAAGCATTCTCCTTGAAAACCGGCACAAGACAAGGAGGTCCTGTCTCACCATTCCTATTCAACATAGTATTGGAAGTATTTGGCAGAGAAAAAAAGGCAAGAGAAAGAAATAAAGAATATTCAAATAGGAAGAGAGGAAGTAAAATTATCTTTGTTTGCAGATGACATGATTATATATCAAGAAAACCCCATTATCTCAGCCCAAATGCTTCCCATGCTGATAAGCAACTTCCACAGAGTCTCAGGATACAAAATCAATGTGCAAAAATTGTTAGCATTCCTATACACCAACAATAAGCAAGGAGAGAGTCAAATCATGAATGAATTTCCATTCGCCATTGCCAACTCCCTTTCAAAATGGCTGATATTATATAGATTCCTGGTTTGGGGTAGTTTTACCTTCTTTTCTGCCTGTACCTAATGTTATCCTAAGGTTTGTATGCTCTGTGCCCCCATCAAAAATAGCTGATAGCTCAGGTGATGGTGAACCAACCCAGAGCCCTAGGAGTTCAGAAAGAGAGAGGAGTGGAGGTCTCAGCAGTAAGTCAAGTTAGGAGGTCCAGGGAGGTGGAAAGTCAGTGCCAGAAATATTCAGTGGCAGAGAAAGCAAAAACAATATGGTCTGAGGGAGACAGAAGCAGGATTTTTGTTCTTGGAGAGATGTGGTGTTTGGGCTGTCACTTTAAGTTGGGTGCCAGACACAGACTTAAAAGGTAAGAGAATACAACACAGCAAAGAAAGAAACAAACAAAAATTATTTTATTTGACTGGTAGTAAGTGATGGGGCAAGGAGATGGAGAATGTAATAAAATTACTGCAAATAACTTACAGTATAGGTACAAATTTGTAGCTGAATAAGGCAAGAACTAAATTTTTATGTCTTAAGTATATTCATTTTCTAGGATTGCCATAACAAAGTAAAATAAACTGGGTGTTCAGAAAAACAACTGGGTGGCTTAAAACATCAAAAATGTATTCCCTCACACTTCTGAAGATTATAAATCTGAAATCATGGTATTGACAGAGTTGGTTCATTTCTGGAGGCTTTTTCCTGGGAAGGTCTGTCCCATGGCTTTCTCCTAGCTTCTGTTGGCTACTGGCAATCCCTGGCATTACTTGACTTGTAGATGCATCACTTCAATCTCTGCCTTCTTCACATGGCATTCTCCTCTCTGTGCATGTCTGTGTCCAAATTTCCCTTTTATTAGAGTGCCAGTTATTGGATTAGGCTCACCCTAATCTAGTATGTTCTCATCTTAATTAGATTAAATTTGCAAAGAATATTCCAAATAAGGTCACATATACAGGTACTGGGGGTTAGGACTCGAACATATCTTTATTGAGGATACAATTCAAACCATAATACCAAGATATATGTGTGTAGAAAAGACATGCAAATACTTTTCTCAGATTCTTTCAAGTCTTCCCATCTAGAATCATGGTTGACCTTAATATGTAGATCCCAAAAACCCCACACATGAAATCTAGCTCTAAAAGTTAGTGGGGCCGCGTGCGGTGGCTCATGTCTGCAATCCCAGCACCTTGGGAGGCTGAGGTGGGCAGATCACTTGAGGTCAAGAGTTCAAGGCTACCATGGTGAAACCACATCTCTACTAAAAATATATAAATTAGCTGGTCATGGTGGCACATGCCTGTAGTACCAGCTACTTGGGAGGCTGAGGTGGGAGAATTGCTTGAACCTGGGAGACAGTGAAACGAGATTGTGCCTTTGCACTCCACCCTGGGTGACAGAGCAAGACTCTATCCAACCACGCCCCCCTCCCCGCCTCCAAAAACAAAACAAAACAAAACAAACAAAAAGTAGTGGGAAAAGAGTAGAAAGGACCCAGCAAATGGTGAGAAAGCCCACAGAGAATACTAAAACTTGGGATGAGCAGAACATACAAGTAAAGAATGAAAAACCCCAAACGAAAATCCGTGGTAACAACTTGTGTGTCTGTGGTACATTGCATGGTTGTCCTCAATTATTACCCTTCCTTGCATCCACACCTTTGCTATAGTTTCATGAGAAGGGTGTATTTCCCAGCCTCTTGACTTTGACTATGAGACTTGCATAAGTCAATGGAGTGGAGATGAGGTGATAGGGTGTCAATTCCAAATCACACAAGACCTAAAGCATTTCTGATTCCCTCTTACGTCTCTGCTATTGCCATAAAAACAAGTTTGCTGGTGCGAGAATAAAGAAACACATAGAGCAGAATTGTGTCAGCCTCTCAACGGGACTGGAGTGAGGAGCATAGCCATCCTGGTGCAGTAGGCTGTAGCAGAGTCATTCATCACTGAGGATTCTCCAGGGACACCTGGGAGAAAAAATGACTCTTTTCTTAAGACACCAAGTTTAAGGAAGCTTTGTTATATAACATTATCATGGCAAGAACTGATATAGCAGCCATAGCATGAAACTGCAGAAGTCTTAACTTCAGTTATCTAGAATGCTTACAATATTTTTAAAGGATTAAAATAAATTAGACAATCTAGTACTTATGCAAGAAGGTATGGATGTGGCAAATCAAGGGTTAATATTTCACACAACTGCAAGAGAATGTTAATATTAAGGGATAAAATTCTGGGGAAGAAGGAAAATCAGTAGGGCATATCCAGTTGGAAAAAGTGCTGAAAATTAAAATGAAACATTAAAAATTAAAAAGAAACTAAAGGCTTTAAAGATAGCTGTTTTAGTCTGCTTGGTCTGCTATAACAAAATGCTGTACACTGAAGGGCTGCTTAAGCAATATAAATTTATTTCCTACAGACCTGAAGGCTAGAAATTCCAAGGTCAAGGTTCTAATAGGGTTCAGTTTCTGGACAGCGCTCTCTTCCCAGCTTGCCAATGGCTGCCTTTTCACTGTGTCCTCACATGGCAGAGACAGAAGGAGATCTCTGGTACTTCTTTCTCTTTAATAAGAATATCAGTTCTATCAGGTCAGGTTTTTAGCCTTATGACCTCATTTCATTGTAATCATCTTCTTAAAGACCCTGTGTCCAATACAGTCACATGGCTGATTAGGGCTTTATCTTAGACTGTTTTCTGTTGCTTATAATAGAATATCTGAAACTAGGTAATTTATATTAAAAAAAATTCTTACAGTTCTGGAAGCTAGGGAGTCCAAGGTTGAGAGGCTGAATCTGGTGAGGGCCTTCTTGATGGTGGGGACTCTCTGCAGAATCTCAAGGCAGTGCAGGGCATCACATAGCAAGGAGGCTAAGCCGGCTAGCTCAGGCATCTCTTCCTCTTCTTATAATGCCACCAGTCGTGCTCTGATGATAACCCTTTAATCCATTAATCAATAAACAGATTAATCCATTCATGAGGGCAGAGCCCTCATGACCCATTCACCTCATTAAAGCCCCACCTCTCAATTCTGCCATACTGAGGATTAAATTTCAACATAAGTTTAGGAGGGTACAATAATTTCAACCATAGAAGGCTTCAACTTATGAATTTTGAGGGAACACAATTCAGTCCATAGCAATAACTTACATAGCACTCGTGGTTCTGAATTCTTAAGTAATAGAATGAAGAGAAATAACTAATAGTAATAATAGTTCCTTACATTGAGATGATATTTTATATTTTTCACTGTTTTATTTTCACAATAACTAATGTTGTATACCATAGTGGTGTAAATAATTACTGCCCTTATTGTATAAATGAGGAAGCCAAAATATTTTACAAATGAGGAAAATGAGTGCTTTGTTTAAAGGGTAAGAATGATGATGACTCAAGAGTGGAAACCTAAAAAGCCTGAGTACTCACCCCCAATATCCTTTTGTAATGATAGCTTTTAAAATCAGAGAATAGAAATCTGGCACCTCATATTACATAAGCCACTCCCATTCTGGACATTAGATTTGAGAAGTTCTTCATTTTCCAGGTTAATTTCAAAATCTGTCATTTTAGAGATGAGTGTACTGAGGTGAAAGAAGTTAGGTTGGCTTGTTCTAAGTCACATGTGATGAAATCTAGCTCCATCTTCCCAACCCATAGCACCCAGCTTTGACACCTTTAGCAGATATAAAGGTAACAGTAACTATTGCTAAACTATCAATTTTCACTTGTTGATTAGACATGATGACAAATCATATACTGAAGATTACTAATAAATTTTTATTCTAACAGAGACTGCAGGTTGACCAGTGTTAAAGTGAAGACGCAATGAAGTGGCTGTGGGTAGATAGATGTGAGAATTACAAAAGTTATCAGACTAATTAAAATCTGCCCAAAATCAAAATGAAAGTCTAATTCCTTCCAAAATTAGAAAGTTTTTCATTTAAATATATTAGATATATGTTTTCCATTTCTTTCTTTGTACACTGGAAACCATTTTGTATGCTCTATGTACCAGGCGTTGTGCTACAAGTTGCACAAGAATAGAAAACCAGACAAAATGCTTAAATATAAATAGCAAGTTGTTGGGGGTGGGGGACAGATTATTGAAAAAAACTAAAGTGTGGGGACAAAATCTGTAAGTAACTAATTTCAAGAATTGAAAAAAATCTTCATACAGAATATTCTCACCTGATCTTAGAGAAATTAGGTTCAGACATCTAAATTCACATATTTTCCACCCATGTCATCATAACCAGGAAGCTATTGGATAATGTTCTCCTGCAAAAGAAGAAGTAACACAAAGGACAAGAGAAGGAAGATCCAAAAAGGAGAGGAAATGTGACACACAAGACCAGTGAATGGAAGCCCTGGAATGAAGCAAAGACACGTCCCAGGAAGACAGGCCTACAGAAAATATCTGGATTGGAGCAAGAAGGCAGTAGCTCTGGGACAAAGGTTTTCATGGGGAAAAAAGGAAGGAATTATTAGGTTGTCTATTATGATATGCCACTTGGAGTAAATAAATCTTCTAAGAGGTATCATCATTCCTCCTTATTCATAGGAAGCACATTTCAAGACCACAGTGGATGCCTAACCCATGGATAGTACTGAACTCTATATATACTGTGTTTTTCCCATACATACATGTCTATGATAAAGTTTAATTTCTAAATTAGGCACAAGAAGAGAAAATAGCAATAACTAATAATAAAATAGAAGAATTATAACAATATGCCAGCATCACTGCTCCTGTACTTTGGGGCCATTGTAAATAGAATTAGGGTTACTTAAACACAAGCACTGAGTCAATCTGCTAAGTGAGATGACTGCTAAGTGACTAATGAGCAAGTGGTATATACAGCATGGATCCTCTAGACAAGGGGATCATTCAAGTCCCAGGTGGAATGGAGTGGGAGGGCAAGCAATTTCATCACACTACTCAGCACAGTATGCAATTTAAAACTTATGAATTGTTTATTTCTGGGATTTTCCAGTTCATGTTTGCAGATTGCAGTAGAACACAGGTCACTGAAACCCTGGAAAGTGAAACTGAGTAACTGGGGACTCATATATTGTAGATCTGATGAAGTATTCTGAACAATCATTGGGATAGATACATAGATAACTATGCCTGGTAAAAATGGCAATTTTTACTTCCAGGTAGAACAAATAAGTTCTAAAAGAAGGGACATGCAATCAAAATTAATTAATTGGATCGGCAGTGGGTAACATTTACTTAGGTAAAATATAAAGAGATGTTATTGATTAATTGTAAATGTTATGTAAGTATATTATGACTATGAGAGAAATGTTTTAAAAGTACTTTATTAATTATATATTTCCATATAACAAATCATCAAAAAATTTGTAGCCTAAAGCAATAAGCATTTATCTTCATACTTTTTTTCATTCAAAAGTTTGGAAGCGATTTAACTGTATGAGTCTCTCATGAAGCCACAGAGCTGAGGCTGGCAGAGACTGTGGTCATCTGAAGACTTGACTGGGGCCATGGCGACCATTTCTAAGCTCATTCACATAGTTGCTGGCAGGAAACCTTGGCTACTCAGTGGCCACTGGACAGATGCCCAGTTCCTCACTATGTAGGTCTCTTCTCACAACATGGCTGCTAACCTCTCCAGGTGCAAATAATCCAAGAGAATGAACAAGAGCGAGACCACGATGGAAGCAACAGTGCCTTTTTATGACCTGATCTGCAAAGTCAAACACTGTCATCTCTGCTTTCTTGCATTTGTTAGAAGCAAGTTACAAATTTCAGCCCCATTTAAGAGGAGGAGGATTCAGCCTGCCTCACAATGAGTATCAGAGAATTTGTGGACATATCTTTAAATCCACATAGAAATTTTTTTATCAATTATAAAGGGCATCAAAACAAAAACTTTAAATTTGATTAATCAAAATAAGCATTTTATTTTAAAGTACAAAAATAATTGATATCAAAAACAGCTGAAAGAAGTAAAAGTGATTGTCTTTGGAGAGGCAAATTGAGAAGATAGGGAGAAAAGAGATAGGAAGCTAGGTTTTACATTATTTTACAGCCCTTTTGTAATTATTTTTTCAATTAAAAGCAAAGAAAGAAAAGATGGAAAATTAAAAAAAAAACTTTCTCACCATGTGTTTCAGCATTATTTAATGCCATATCTATTTACCATTGAAAGTTTTCTTGTATAACGCTTGTGTTACTTCTTCCATGCTGTGAGAATTACAGACCTAAAGAAAGAAAGTAAAATGTTAATGCAATTCTTCTCCCCACCTGTTTTTCCTGAAAGAAAGAGAAGGGAATGGAAGGAAAAGAAAAGTAAAAGAAGAGGACGAAAGAAAAGGGGAAGAAGCAAAGGAAGGGAGAAGAAAGGGGAAAAGGAAAGGAGGTAGTTATATTCTTCTTCAAAGTCACTGTATCTGGCAGTACCTTTAGTATTTTGTGAAATAAGAAAGCATTAATTAAATTTAAAGAGAATCGCTATACATCAATTATCCAGGAGCTTCATTCATATTTGTTGAGTGAATTAATGAATTTCCAAAAACTTTAACCCACAAATGCTGTCAAGTTCTTGAATGTTACTGATTTTCCCACAAGGATAGTAGATGAAAACAATTTCTATATTCCCGGGGAAAATGTTATCTGAAGGCTATCTTGTTTTTATTTCCATTTGTGTATGTCTTCATCTTTGTCCCCATGGCACCAAATATTGCTTCCGTAATTGTTGAAAAACAATGGGTGTATCCAATACTAGGCTGTGCTCTAGGGCACGAAGCCATCATTCTCGCTCTAGGATGGATCTGGATGGGATTTTCTCTCGGTCCCTGTGTCCTTGTGTCCTTGTTCAATTTACAGTGACCCAGGAGACCTACCTGGATGCATGTTTTCTTGTTTCTTTCTCCTGTGTGGCCACACCATTGTGAATATGTTAATTAAGTTTCCTACACCATGATGTGCCATGGTGTTTGTATCAGTGAGGATGTAAATTCAGCACCACTGAATGGCAGGAACGACCTAAAGTGGGTCAAACTAGTAAGAAGTTTTATTTTTCTCCTATAAAAAGTAGTAGGGAAGTAGCCTGCAACTGTCTCCTTTTTCCTTTCTGTTCCACCATCTAAGGATGTGGCTTTCAGGCTCACTCTTGTTGCCTCAAGGTTTGAAGACGCTGGCTTCTCCTCTGGCATTGCTTCTGCATTCCTGCCTTAAAGAAGTGGAAGATTCAAGGCCAAATATGTGAGGCAGCCAAGCCTTTTCTCTTCTAAGCCCCTTTCTCAGAAGGTCCAAGCTATGAACATAGGTTTTTTGCCTGACCACCCTTCAGTGTAAGGATGGCTGAAAAGTGTAAGATTCCTTTTTCGTTTTCAGTTTTTTCTGTTTGCTTATTTCTTTTCAGCCAGACACACGGCTGCTTGTCCTAAACTATGCATATTGGTTATGGTATGGTCAAGTCAGTGTAGCCACTGGAGGAAAGAACAATGAAGCTTGCAAGGAAGAAGTTGTTTAGGCCCACGGGTCCCAGAGAGGAGGGTCACCCCAGGTCATGTAAGGCCACAAGGGACAGCACCAGTGTGGCTGGGAGACAAAGGCAGGAGGCAGGGGAAATCTAGGCGAGATCGTTTTTTGGGGTTTCCATGAGAGAGGCAAGGCAGGGTGAGATAAACAGTTTAGGATTGACTAGTTTGAATAATGCCAGTGAGCTTCAGGACATTGTGATGGTCTTTTGTTGGCTGGTACCTGGTCCTGTGATGATTTAGGACAGGGAAAATAGTGGCTTGATATGTAAAAGTTAGTTAGATAAAGAAGTGGTTGCGGCTGAAGTCTCAGAATTGGTTGGTTTATGTATAAAAGATGTGCTCATGGCCGAGCTCCTTGCTATCTGTAAGAACTGGCTAGCCTTGGGAGAAGCAATCTCTGGCTTTTAAGATGTCAAAACATCATAAAATACAGAAAAAAACATTATTAATATTAATATACTGCTATGGCAAATTGCTTGCAAAACAACAGCCATTATTTCTCTCATTTTTTCCAGTCCCCTTGCAGCATGTCTTTGAACTTTCTCCCACTGAGAGGTGGAGTCTATTTCCCTACGCCTTAAGTCTGGACTTACCTTGTAACTTGCTTTGGCCAGTCGAATGAAGTGGAAGTGATGTAGTGCCAATTCCTAGCCTAGGCCACTAGGGGTAGGTGCTTGAATACTTTGTATCCCTCTCTCAGAACTGTATTGATCCCCCATCCAGGCTATCCCACTGGATGGTGAGAGACACAGGGCCCGTCACCCCTGTCACGCAGCCAATAGCTAGCCAATCCACAGAACTAGAGTTATCTAGTTGAAAAGCAAGTGATTGCAGACATATAAATGAGACTAGCTGAGACCAAAAGAACCACCCAACTGAACCAAGCCCGTAGAGCTGACATACAGAATTATGAAAAACTATTGTTTTAAGCTACTAAATTTTGTGACACATTATAATGCATCAAAGGCTAACTGACACAATTGCCCTATAAAAGTAGGGTTACATTAGTAAGGGAGAAGGTAAGAAAGGAAATTGGTTAGGCAGCTGGTTGAGTCTGCCATGGGGTGAACCAATATTTCCCAACTCTGTAGTATTCTTGGGACTCAATGGAACTGATGTCTTTTTAAATTTATTTTTAAAAATTCAATAATACGGCTGGGTGCGGGGGCTCACTCCTGTAATCCCAGCACTTTAGGAGGCTGAGGTGGTGGATCACCTGAGGTCAGGAGTTCGAGACCAGCCTGACCAACATGGTGAAACGCCATCCTTAATAAAAATATAAAAATTAGCTGGGCATGGTGGTGGGCACCTGTAGTCCCAGCTACTTGAGAGACTGAGGCAGGAGAATTGCTTGAACCTGGGAGGTGGAGGTTGCAGTGAGCTGAGATCGCACCACTGCACTCCAGCCTGGGCAAAAAGAGTGAAACTCTGTCTCAAAAAAAAAAATTCAATAATATGATAAATATTTAACTATTATTTCTTTTTTCTTTTTTTAACTTTTAAAATTTTCATTTTACTGGCATAAAAACACTTAACATGAGATCCATCCTCCTAACAAATTTTAATTATGCAATTCATTATTGTTGACTCTAGATACTTGAAGAGCATATTCTTAGAGCTTATTCATCTCATTTAACTGAGACTTCATGCCTGTTGATAATAACTCCTCATTTCTCCTCCCCCCACCCCCTGGTAACTCCCATTCAAGTCTTTAATTTTATGAATTTGACAATTTTAGATGCTTCATACAGGTCAAATTATACAGTACGTGTCTTTCTGTGACTGTGTTATTTCACTTAGCATAATATCCTAAAGGTCCATGCACTTTACCATGATTTTAAAACAAAGCTGAGATAGTCAGATATTGAGGATGCGTATCAACTGGGCACATGGAGGGCATCTGTGCATGCTACAGCCCTGTGTATTTCTCAGCTTCTCACTCAGTGGAACACCTGCAGCCAACATGGTGGTTTGGGCCATCATCAGGTTTAGATGTTTTCGTTTTTACTTATATATTATTGAATTCATGCCAGGTAGAACTGATGGCTAGATAGGAGAATGAAGAAATGCTAATTTGGAAAATTAACGAGTTGCATAGAAATCTCATTAAATTGTCTTTACCAGCCTGTGGGCTACAGTCATGTCGTCTGCTTCTTGGATAGCAGGGAGACTTTCCATGGCACTTCAGGAGCCAATGGTAAAAAGGAAATACATAGCAATGATTATTATATCCAATATGGCATATCATTTATTGAAAGAAGCACTAACCATACTTATAAAATGTAATTTGAAAAGAAATCCTCCTAAGTACGTGTCAGAAACCTTCTCTTGCATTTCCTCATTTTGAAACATGAGAAACTTGTACATGTAAACCATTTAATGTTTTATGCAAATGTTACAATTCCAAATATCAGGTCATAAAATTTAGTATTTGTGGTATGTACATTGGATGCTATGATATGAAATTTTATCAAGTACAGTTTAACGTATATTCATTACCAAAACTATGATATGTCTTTGATAATCAAACATTATGTCTCATATGAAATTAGAAAATTTAAAAGTCTAACTTCATAGATTT
Source organism: Nomascus leucogenys (assembly GCF_006542625.1). Lineage (NCBI taxonomy): Eukaryota > Metazoa > Chordata > Mammalia > Primates > Hylobatidae > Nomascus > Nomascus leucogenys. The sequence continues at coordinate 6,486,525 of NC_044391.1, forward strand.
TGTATAATTATTAAATACTTTAATAAGTACATATATTGTATAATATATTCATATATAGAACTATATATAGGTATATATGTGTATGTATTGATATGCGTTGTGATGTTTTTCTCTCTAATTTCAGTCTTGAGGTCTCTCCCTCTTGCAGGTGGCTACAGACTCTAGCCCTTACAAGACTTCAGGTGATTTGGTCATGGATGTTTATAGTACACCTTTCAGGGGGTACCTTTTTATACTGGAGGATGGCCTAGTGCCTAAGTGTCCCACCCATGAGCAAGTGTTCCTCTCACAGGAAACTTGTTGATACTGGCCGATGTTCTTGTAGCTCTCCTCTGACCTGTGTCCACTTTATTTCTAGCAAGATAGCCACTGTCTAGAAGAGCCCTGACCTGGAGAGATGTGAGTTTCAGGTGAGGCACAGAGGAGGCAGCACAGGGGACACATGAACTCACAGAAGCAGTGCATTACAGTGCATTCCTAGAGGCCACCAGAGAAGAGGAGAGCCGTGGAGCGGGGGGGACAGTCATGGCATCACTGTGCTCAGTCAGCAGGTGGGGAGCCCATAGGAGAGATACCTGTGGGCCTGAGCCTTATTGGGTCCAAGGCATTGCCCAAGCAGCTTTCCTTCAGGCAGTTCTAATGGGTGGGTTTAGGGAAAGCCAACACGAGTCCCAACAGGCCACATTGTGACTTGTTAAATGTCACTGTAGCATATCTGCACAGTCCGTGTGGGATGGAAGGGCCAGTGGAATGAGTCTGGTGGGTTGTATGTATCTATATGTCCCATGGAGAGATGGTGTACCAGGAGGCAGGTGTATAGGGCAGCTTTCTGGATCTACCACAGGGAGAAGGAGGCAGAGAGCTAGGAACTGTGTCAAAGGTGACTAAGCCCTTCTTATATGAGATAGTTAGCCCTATACTCAAAATGGATGCCACGGCAGTGCAAAATTACAAGTGCTCAGTATAGCATGTGTATGTATAAGCTGCGTTGGTGTATAGATGTGTTTCTCCAGGGCTGCTGGGCGTCTTTCCAGATTTTGAGTCGCTTCTCTCATCCGTAAGCTTGACTGACTATGCATCAGACTCTGGGCTTTGACAGAGAACAAGTCATCTGCAGCTTTAACCACTATGTCAGCAGAATCCGAACTGGCTGCCCCACTCTGGGTGTCTTAGTTTCTTCAGTCTGGGCATCCCAGCTGTTCCTGTGTGTCCCAGCAATGTGTTTCTTCTTTGTTTCTGAAATGGCCTTTTCTTAGCAAGCCCTTTCATGTTGTGGGCTCTTTGGGAGTTGCAGGTAATTTGCCAGGCATGATTCTTATTAGAATTTATTTCCAAGAAGCCACTGTCTGATAATTTTGGACCAATTCAATAGAGAAGTGCTGAAATTTTCAGAGGCTAAAGGGGACAAAAAATAATGAAGGCCATTTTCTTACTTTTTACCGAGGGATGATGGAAGTCTGGAGTTTCAATCCACTTTGAAGTTCCCAGCCAGAGGGATAATTTAAATTAATTAATATAAAACAATAATGCTTCGTGCAGATGCGGTTTAGCTTGCATGTAAGAAACTCCATATGCTTCATAACTAACTGCTTGTATTAATCTTCTGTCTTAATTCATGATGGGCCTGCTCTCTGAACATCTCCATCTGTAGCAGACCTGGCTTCTTTTCTTAGCAGTAGGTACTAGGGCAGAGAGGAGTTCAGTGGTTTCCTCAGCTTCCCACAGATTTGTAAAGAATAATTAATGAAGGGCCAACACTAGAACCTATTTTCAACTCACTTGACGTAACTATGTTTTCTGGGTGCACAGCTGAGATTTTCCAAATAACAATAAACATACCTTCTTCACGTCCTTACTGTGAGCTACTGAGCTGTCGGGAGTGATTACAGGTAGGTCTCTTCTTAAGGAGACTAGACTTTCACACAGAAACACAACCTTATGGAGTTTTTATATTTTATTTCTGAATTGGATTTTATATCTCTCAAGGCACTAGACCATATTTTACTCTTCATTCTTATTGCAAATCTATGTTGGGAGCACAGATATTTATATATATTTGGAGCACACAAAAATTTATTGGTGGGACTTATAGGGTACCAAGTTGAAATATTCATAATTAAAGGAAAGAGCTTCTCATATTTGTGCATTGAGGTCATCTAGTAAGAATTACGGAAGAACACAGGTATTATTTGTTCAAATCTGGACAGGTGTATGGCAGAGAATGTTTTAGGTAATGAAAGAAGCAGCCCCTTAGGGGCCAGGTAAAGATCAATATGTGAGAAAAAATGGGATGGGGAGAGAAGGAACAGGAGAAGGGACACATTTGATAACACAAGGTCCAAGTGAGGTGAGACACCTTCATCCCAATGTCATTGTTTGGAACATTCTATGATATAACCCATGCAAAGCCCTTTCCACAGTGTCTAATGCAGACTCATCACTCAGGAAACATTTACAGAGGATTTTCTATGGGGCAGGCACTCCACTCAGCGAGTTTTATGAAGCTCACATAATTTTTAGAACAATCCACGAGAGACATGCTATTATTATCACCAATTTACAGGTGAGGCAGCTGAGAACAGACAGTAAGTTACTTGCCCAAGGTCATGTAACCACTAGCCAGGAATCCATCATTTAGTTGCTAGAGTACTCTGCTTCTTTGTTAGCTATTATCATTAGTTAATGCTAATTGGCTGTTGTTATTAGCTGTTATTATTATTTGCTAATAATAATATTTCATACTACTAATACTCCATATTACTACTCTGCACTATCTTCAAATGCCAGCTTTTATTACTAGTAGTAGAGTTTTGTTATGATTGTATGCTTTTTAAGAACTTAGGATCTGGAATTCAAGCTTCCAGGGTTCATGTCTTTTTTATTCTTTTTTTCTAACTGTGTGACACTAAATTTAATCTTTCTCAACTGGTATTGTCATCTGAAAAATGGGATCATATTAGTATTGTGACCATTAGGACATTTGACAGATATGTTTTTAATCCTTTCCTTCTGGGCAGTTGGTGGGATGGCACTTCTCAATCTTCTCTGAAAGTGGGAGTGGCCATGTGACTCACATTTGGCCAGTGAAATGTGCATGGAAGTGATTGGTGTAACTTCCAAGCAGATGTTTTAAGAGCACAGTGAACAATATCCTCTGTTCTGCGTCGACAATCACGATAGAGGGTTGTCACCTGAGTCCTTGAGTTAACTATATTGAGCACAGTCCTCAGACGACCCATGATGGGCATGTAGCATGACAACAAGTAAATCTTAGTTAGTTTAGCACTGAAATTTTGAGGTGTTTGTTCTTGTAGCATAATCTACTTGACATAACTAGATCTGCCTAGATCTAGATGCACCGTAACCCAGTCAGTCAGGACTGGTTAAGTTGTGCTGTAGTAACAAACAACCTTTTAATGACATTATGTAGCTTATGCTTTATATACACCAGAGGTTGACCGAGTGCTTTTCTTCCTATCCTCATTCAAACACCTAGACTAGCAGAGGAGCTGCCATCTTGAAATTTCCTGGTTGCCATGGCAAAGAGCATGACAAATCATGCGTTGGCTGCTAAAGCTTATGCCTGCATTATTTGCAGGCACTTTTGCTCGCATCTTGAGAGACCCCACCTAGCTATAAGAGTTCAGAGAACAGCAATCCCACCTCTATTTTATTTATTTATTTATTTTATTTCAATAGCTTTTGGGGTACAAGTGGTTTTTGGTTACATGGATGAATTGTACAGTGGTAAACTACCTCTATTTTAGGGAGCCAGAAATACTTGGTGAATAGCAGTGATAAATTACACCTCATGTATTTTCTCTGTATCTACATCATTTAACATGCATATAGTCTATATTACTCCTTTACATTTCATATGTTTATATGTAAATTTCCTAAGTACAGAAAGCAGTTTGTCAGCAATTGACATCTTAGTTCTAGGATTAAAAAAATATTTAATGAAATCTATCCAGATAGAATAGAATTTTCTTTGAGACCTGAACACCTTCTCTTAACTTGCATAGAAATTGTTCCTTTGGACAGAAGAAGAGATTATGATCTCCATCTTGTGCAATACTTAGTTATCATGGCCCTTTTGGAAAATATTAAGGCCTAAGGGCATTTAAAGGGACATCAGCACAACTTTTTTCTCTCCAGTTTTCACTTTTCTTCATTCTGGTTTGAAAAATCTTTATTACGATTATGTTATAATATAAATCATAATTATTTTGTATATTTCTTATCATGTATTCCTTATTACCATCCTGCAAACACATGACTATACAAATTATTAAATTTTCAAGATTAACTGATTGAGGTTAAGCTTGATTTCAAATTTAAACCTTATTTTTGTATGCTTTAACTTAGTTGATTATACATGTCATGTGGCTAATACTCATTTGATTTAAAAAAAAGAATAAAAATAGAACACTGTCCCTGATACCAATGCCATCATTTTTCATTTTGATGATAAGCCACCCAGTGTCTGAATGAGTCCCCATATGCAACCATTCATCTGGAACTTCCAGTAATGTCACTGTGATTGCCAACACACAGAACTTTAAACAAGCTGAAGGCCAACCAGCTTTCTTGCATAGAAAATTAAATTCTTCTCCCTAGAACACACCAGGGACAAGCAGAATGTGAGGATCAATGCAAATTAATGGCATATTCCTTGATACAGATTAAAACAGACAGAAGAAATGTAGTCTCTTGGGTTTAAACACAGCCTTAGCAGCAACCAGACTTTAGTTCTCAATTGCAACTCCAGTACTTTTTCTCTGAGACACAGATGCTGTTCAAACAGCCACGGCTGCCCAGCAGTGAGAGAGGCACATGTCTGATGGAGTTTTGTTGCACTGGGGTTAACAAAAGGGAATAAGACCTGTCAAACCAATATATTTGTCAAGGTCCCACAATATTTTTCAGATCTCAGTGACAGGAAAGCCTGTGTGTATCTCCTAAAAGTCTTGTGGCCAGAGTTCACAAATGACTTCATGTGTCTAACCACTGAATATATTTCCCTTTTGACTTTGCTGCTGGAAGTTCAGAGTTGAGTCTGGGCACAGTTAGAACATTTTTTTTTGCAGAATTTAGAACATTTTGAGGCACTCTTCAGCCTTTGTTTTGCTTTACCTAACCTCATGCATTGTCTTTTGTTAATTATTTTAAGTTGTTTTTATGAAACCAGGCAGGGAATAGACGAATGCATACATTGATTCATTGATATTCTGATGACTAAATACCAATCTTTAAGGTTACAGTGATGAGACAAAGACTTACCAAAGTCCAAAATATCTCATAAGCTGCAAGATATATAAGCCTACAGAGATTGATGAGGTTGTTAAAATGGAATCCACTTGGATTGAATGGTGACCAATCTCAGAGCTGTCTTAAGCAGAAATGCATTCATTTCTTAAGGAAATACTAGAAAATGTGAACAAGCCCTAGAGAAAAAAAAGGCCAACTGTTCTAGATAAAAAACAAAAACAAACAAAAAGGTTGGAATATAGAACATGTCTTGAACATCAGCTTTGAAAGTGGAAGCTGGTGCTTCATTGTGAGGAGAAATGGAGAGCGGTTTTCTCAAGTATTCATGGGATCTGGTGCAATATAACTAACTTAGTGAATCAGCTGGGGTGGAAGACACAGGTTGCGTTTCAGTGGTGGGGTCTGTTACAATGTGTAAGGTACACTATGGTAAGTCAGGAAATACGAGTTGTCTGCAGCTCCTAAGCACGTGGAGTTAAGCTGCTGAGGCTGGTGCTCTATCTGCCTAGTAATTTATTGGCGATGGTGAGCTCAGAAGGGAATCCAGAGGCACTTTGGACAGTGCTCTTTAGAAATTTAATTGAGCCAGAGGCTCTGATTGGCAGCCAGTGTCTGTGTGGTGTAAAGAAGAGGAAAATATTTTGAATGGACCAAGTGGCTGTGGCTGGATCAAAGAGTGTGTGTGTGTGTGTGTGTGTGCGCATACATGCGTGTATGTCAGTGGAGCTCTATACCAAGGTGGAGTTGTGACTATGGAAGGAGGCAGGGCTGTGACAGAATCTCTTGTGATGATACCCATGCATGTTTAGGATTTGGGAAATGGCAGAGCAGCTCTTGGTCCAAGCACTTTTTAAAGAACTTTGCATATATTAACACTTTTTAAAGATTCATGCTACAGATGCTATTATTATGCTCATTTTAGAGAAAGGAAAATTGAGACATAAAACACATGAATGACTTTCCTATGGTCACTCAACTTCTGAGTCTGAGAGCTCAGATTCAAACCCAGACAATGGATCTTCAGACTTACCCACTGCTCCCCGTAGACTTTCCTGTTGTGAATTCCTGCTGGAATGGCCCTGGTGCACCATGCAGAGGCTATCAAGATACACTCAGGAGTGGCGGAGTTGGAAGGATCTTCCAACAGCAGTCCTGGGCTACTTCACTCCTCTACCATCACCCAACATATAGGACCTATTTTATTTAGCTTGGATCTTAAACAGGATAAATTCCCTTTTCTAAAAAAAAAAAAAACAATAAAATCATTTCTGGAGACTTAATGCCTTCATTTTCCAGCCGACTCGCCTGTGAGGATCACATTCCTTGACTTGTAGATCTCAGGGAACAGAAACTGGGCCTTGATCTTTTCTTTTAAAGTCGACCCACTCTCTCTGCAGTGAGCATCTTGACAACAGGTGCGGCTCCTTTTGTCAAGCTTCTAAATAATAGTAGGTTCCCTTTCATCCTTTTCTTAGGATAAAGCATCCCTTACTGGTCCTCAAAATATACAATTCAGGGAACAGCTCAAGTGATCCTCTGCAGGGCAAAGTAAGCCTGCCTCTCTCAGTCAAAATTAAATAAAACGTGGCACCCACTTCATAGTTAAGCTCTCAGAAATTGGACTCATTAGAGTCCCTAAGTACTGACACCACCACCAATTATCTCATGACTCTTCAAACCTGCTTTTGTCACAGGAGATCATGACCAGACAAATGCCTTCTTGGAGGGGGAACATCACTCTGTAATAACTTGCTGTAAAGACCATTAATAGTGAAACTTCTGCCTCTGATCTGCAATATGCTCCAATTACAGTTGACAAGATATCAGAAGACGATCTGTTGCCAGATAGGAATATTGAATGCTGTAGCTCTGCTGTTTGAAAAGGGTAGAAGATAGAGAAGGTTAATATTACCCAATAAAATATCTGTATTCTAAAGTAAACAATTGAGGGCATGTGTGAGAAAACAAAGAAAGAAGGAAATAAGATGCCAGTGCCCCTAACTGCTTCCTGGATTTTTTTCTCCTTCTTTCCCTCACTCTTTTTTTTTTTCTCAAACCACTCTAGATCTGTCCATTTTGTATGTTTACCTTAAATTGTTTTTGTCTTAGAGATTCAGGATCACAATTAGCATTTATAATGAAGATTTAAGAGATGTCAGTTATGTAGGAATTTTAATGGCAATGAAAATGTTATCAGGAAAAATTTAAATTCCAACTAAAGAAAAAGAAAAAGAAAAACAGTATCATTAGAAACTCGGCAGTTGACATTTTAATGCTGGAAACAAAACTCTTTTCCAGATCTCATAGGTAATATTCTGTGCATGGTTAGGCCTTTTAAAATAAATGCCACGTAGGGTGGGGGCCCACCTGCTTCCTGCAGACCAGGCAGCTTTTCAGAGGCTCCAGGCCCCGACACTGGGATCTCAGAAGAATGGTTTACATATGGTTCATGCCTGGAGGACCGTATCAGTTAGGGTTTAGCCAGGAAGAGAGAGATACTATGAGTAATACTAAATGAGGGCTTTATTATGGGAGTTAGATCTTACTCATATGTGGCAAGAACTGGAAGTGCAGTTCTGGAGGAAGGAATTAGAGAATCGGAAGATTAGCTACTAACTTCTCTGATTGCAGCACTGGTGTGGTGACATCAGAACTTGCAGGAACATTCTGTAGCCAAGGGCATCTGGCCATCAATGTGAGAGGACAGATAAAAGAAGGAGAGGCTTATGGGAAGCTGTTGCTGCTTTGAAGATCTCACTTTTGTGGGTCCACAGCCCAGCATCTGGTGGGCATCTGGTGCTGGACATGGGATGCCATTGGCCAGCAGTTTCTGCAGCAAGGAAGAGGAGTGGGACAAGGAGCAGAGGAGATATGGATAAGCTGGGCCTGCCAGACACTTCTGCTGTGTTCACTGCAGTTCTCAGCATTGTGACCTTTAAGGAGTAATGGCTTCTGTTTCACTTCCTCCTTCCAAATCCCATGCATGTTCTTCATTTGGCCAACCCTAACTGAGATCAAATAAAGAATTCTGGGGAACATACTTTGTAGGATAAGCCTAGTTGACATAACACAATCCAGTACTCTAACCATACAATAGCTTATTTATGTCAAGGATTTTGGCTATTTATTTTTAAACACTTACTGAGCACTCGCCACTATTCTAAACATTCCCATAAAAAGTGTGTTTTTGACCTTTAAGGAGATCACAGTCTAGTTAGCAAAGAGAGAGATGTGAATAAAACAAAAAAAAAACTCAGTGAATTCAAGGTGATAATTATCAAGGTGATAAATGCAGTATTTCAAATATGAAAAAAATATATATTTAGAAATAACAAGGAAGAAACTCTATCTAAGGCAGTCATAGAAGGCTCCTGTTGGCCATAAAATGGCAGTTAATACAATCCAGCAATTCAGCTCCTAGGCATCTAACCTAGAGAAATTAGAGCATGTCCACATGAAGACAGATATAGCAGCATTTTATTTATTATTATGTTTTATTAAAAAACTTTTATTTTAGGTTTGAGGGTACATGTGCAGGTTTGTTACATAGGTAAACTCATGTCATGGGTGTTTGTTGTAAAGATTATTTCATCACCTAGGTATTAAGCCTAGTACCCAATAGTTACCTTTTCTGCTCCCCTCCTTTCTCTCACCCTCCACCCTCAAGGAGACTCTAAGGTCTGTTGTTCCCTTCTTTGTGTTCATGAGTTCTCATCATTTAGCTCTCACTTATTGAGTGAGAACACACACTATTTGGTTTTCTGTTCTTGCATTAGTTTGCTAAAGATAATAGCCTCCAGCTCCATTCACGTTCCAGCAAAACACATGATCTCATTCTTTTTTTATGGCTGCATAGTATTTCGTGGTGTAAATGTACCACATTTTCTTTATCCAGTATGTCACTGATGAGTATGTAGGTTGAGTCCATGTCATTGCTATTGTGAATAGCATTGCAACGAACATTCACATGCATGTGTTGTTATAGTAATTTATATTCCCCTGGATATATACCCACTAATGGGATGCTGGATCAAATGGTAGTTCTGCTTTTAGCTTTTTGAGAATTGTCATACTGCTTTCCACAATGGTCTAACTAATTTATGCTTCTACCAACAGTTTATAGGTGTTTCTTTTTCTCTGCACCCTCGCCAGCATCTGTTATTTTTTGACTTTTTAATAATATCCATTTTGACTGGTATGAGATGGTATCTCACTGTGGTTTTGATTTGCATTTCTCTAATGATCAGTGATATTGAACTTTTTTCCCATGGGCTTATTGGCCACATGTATGTCTTCTTTTGAGAAGTTCATGTCTTTTGCCCACTTTTTAATGAAGCTATTTTTCTCTTGTAAATTTGTTTAAGTTCCCTATAGATGCTGGATATTAGTTCTTTGTCAAATGCATAGTTTGCAAATATTTTCATCCATTCTGTAGGTTGTCTGTTTACTCTGTTGATTGTTTCTTTTGCTGTGCAGAAGCTCTTATGTTTAATTATATCCCACTTGTAAATTTTTGCTTTTGTTAGAATTGTTTCTGGTGTCTTTGTCATGAAATCTTTGCAGGTTCCTGTATCCAGGATGGTATTGCTTTGGTTGTCTTCAAGAGTTTTTATAGTGTTGAGTTTTACATTTAAGTCTTTAATTCATTTTGAGTTGATTTTTACATATGGTATAAGGAAGGCATCCAGCTTAAATCTTCTGCATATGGCCAGCCAGTTATCCCAGCAGCATTTATTAACTAGGGATTCTTTTCTCCATTGCTTGTTTTGGTCAGTTTTGTTAAAGATCAGATAGTTGTAGGTTTGTGGCCTCATTTCTGGGCTTTCTATGCTGTTCCGTGGGTCTATGTGCCTGTTTTTGTACCAGTGCCATGCTGTTTTGTTTACTGTAGCCCTGTAGTAAACTTTGAAGTCAAGTAATGTGATGCCTTCAGCTTTGTTCTTTTTTCTTAGGATTGCCTTGGCTATTCTGGCTCTTTTTTGGTTTCATAAACATTTTAAAATAGTTTTTTCTAGTTCTGCGAATAATGTCATTGGTAGTTTGATAGGAATAGCATTGAATCTGTAAATTGCTTTGGGCAGTATGGCCATTTTAATGATATTGGTTTTTCCGATCCATGAGCATAGGATGTTTTTTCATTTGTATGTGTTGTCTCTGATTTGTTTGAGCAGTGTTTTGTAATTCTCATTGTAGAGATCTTTCACTTCTTTGGTTAGCTGTATTCCTAGGTATTTTATTCTTTTTGTGGCAATTGTGAATGGGATTGCCTTTCCGATTTGGCTCTTGGCTTGGGTGTTGTTGGTGTATAGGAATGCTAGTGATTTTTGCACATTGATTTTTTATCCTGAAACTTTGTTGAAGTTATCAGCTGAAGGTGCTTTTGGGCTGAAATTATGGGGTTTTCTAGATATAGAATTTTTTTGTCTGCAAACAGAGATAGTTTGAATTCCTCTCTTCCTGTTTGGATGTCCTTTACTTCCTTTTCTTGCCTGATTCCTCTGGTCGGGACTTCCAATACTATGTTAAATGGGAGTGGTAAGAGGGGACATCCTTGTCTTGTGTCAGTTTGCAAGGGGAATGCTTCTAGCTTTTGCCCATTTAGTACGATATTGGCTGTGGGTTTGTCGTATGTGGCTCTTATTATTTTGAGATATGTTCCTTCAATACCTAGTTTATTGAGAGTTTTCAACATGAAAGGGTGTTGAATTTTATCAAAAGTCTTTTCTGCATCTATTGAGATAATAATGTGGTTTTTGTCTTTAGTTCTTTTTATGTGATGAATCACATTTATTGATTTGCGTATGTTGAATGAACTTTGCATCCCAGGGATGAAGCCTACTTGATTATGGTGGATTCACTTTTTGATGTGCTTATAGCAGCATTTCAATTAATAATCCCAAACTGGAAACAGTCCAATGTCCATCAACTGGTGATTGGATAAACACAATTTAGTACATTCATAAAATGGAATATTATGTAGTAATGAAAAAGAACAAAACGCTGAAACATGTAACAATATAAATTAATATCAAAACATTACACTAAGTGATAAATGCCAGAAATACTAAAAGCATATTTGTACTTGCCTGGGCTGAGGATAGGGGCATGGATTGATTGCAAGCAGAAATGAGGCAACTTCAAGGTTGATAAAAGTATTCTACGCAACGGAATATCTTTACTAGAAATCATCAAACTGTATACTTTCAATGTGTGAATTGTATGCTGTGTCAGTTAAACCTCAACAAAGCTGTTAAAAGCATTGCTGTGGTATCACTTGGGCATGGCAGTTTTTAACCCTAAGGTGATAAATATATCCCAAGCACATGTATGCATGTGAATTCTACAAAGGTCTGGTTTTGCTCATCAGAGACCCATTACATTAGGCTAATGCTAGCAGGTATAACTGATACATTCAATATCTCCAAGAGTTAAAATAATAGAAATGTATTCCTTATTGCTATTAGTCTATAACAAACACTTCCCATTTGGCAGGCAGCCCTCCATCACGTACTTTTTCAGGGCCCCAAGTTTTTCCTATTTTGTGACTTTTATATTTCCAAAGTACTTTCTAAGATGGTGCTGTTCATCAGCATCAAGCCAAGGCAAGATAAAGAGAGCATGAAGGAACACATGTGGTGGTGGTAGTGCGGTTTAAAGGCCAGGTCTGGAAGTGATAGGTTTCATTTCTACTCACATTCCATTGACTAAGACTCTATGATGTGGCCATATCTAAAGGCAAGGAATGCTGGGAACATCATCTAGCAGTGGGCTCAGGATAGAGAGAAGACAAGTTTAATGAGAGACTGGCTGGGCTCAACCATATCAGCTGTACCTATTTCCCTTCTCATCTCTTTTTACTTGCCCATTTGAGGTTTGCAACTGATACACAGAGACACACCGGGCAGATAAGGATGCTATTTCCAGTGATTAACTGATTTTAAAGAGAGAGTCCTTCCTGATATTACTGGCCATGAGCATCAGACGATGTTGTTTTTGTTGCATCATTATGTACTGCACTTATCTTTGTCTAGAATGTGCAGCAGAACTCAGGAGGATTGCGCTGATATTTGAACTGTTCTATAGTTATACATCAGACTGTGGCAGCAATTACAAACATCATCCCTCCATGACACTTATTTTTCCTTGTGGACTTGGAAATTTGTGGATTAGGCCTGACTGGTGAAAATGAGTTCGTTTAGCCTTTGAAGGAGCCTATTTCCAGTGATGGGGCAGCCTTCATGATGGCAGAATTTGGCTCATTACCTGTAATGACTTTTGTGACTTAACAATCTGAGCAAAGTCCCCATCTGAGCAAAGTGATGGCTGCTATTTAGAGAACAGATCGATGCAACCACATATGACATCAGTATTCTAGCTAATTAGAGTTTTACACCCAGAGACCACTGGTAGAAGTCATAAAAACAATGGTGCCCCCTTTGTTGACAGACCCTAACCTATTTCATGCTCAGCTCTTCTAATTCCCTGCCTCATAAAGAAATTATTTAAGAGACTTTATTAAAGCTTTCAATGTCCTCATAAAATAGTCCTAGGGTGGTAGGAAGAGAGTATTGATGGATTGTCCATTATCAGCTGTGTGTGAGATCTGGAGAAAGGGCTGATGCTTGTTGCGTCTCATGATGGAAGACCAGAAGTGCTTAATTACACTGAAGCGCTATTATCCCAGCAGCAATTCTGTTATCACTATAAACACTTGAGATCTTTAGGATGAACTGCTCTGACTCAATAGTGGCAACTGATTGGAAAGGAGCATTTAAAAAGTTCTGCTTTTACCTTTGCACTTATCTTGGGAACTCAGGTGTTCCTGCCTAAAACCTTCCAATGCCATCCTAGCACAGAAAGAATGTCCCGCCTCAGCCTCATGGGGTCCAGCCCCACTCACCTCTCCAGAATCATCTCCATCTACCCTGCATTTGTGGCATCCCTGCCATCCTGGCTTTTTCTCTTTCTCAAACAAACCAAGGGTACTTTGCCCTGGCAGATTTTCTATTTACTGTTCTCTCAACTTGGAGTCTCTCTTCCCCTAGCTCTTCACAAGGCCAGCTCTTTTTTACCTGTAAGTTTTCAGCTGAAATATCACCTCCTCTAGGAGGCCTTCCTTTACTATTCAATCTAACATTATCCATCCCTCTTTCCCATCATCTGATTCTATTTTCTTCATAACATTTTATCATCATAATACTTCCTTAATTTATCTGGTTTCTTATTGTCTGTGTCTCGTGATAGAATATTAGTCCCATCAGGGCAGAAGTCTTTTTTTCTGTCTTGTCATTAATTTTAGCACCCAGAACTGTGATGCTTGAATAGCTGTGTGAAAATAAGCAAAGACCACTTAAATTAGAGCAAGTGAAGGCTACTTATTCAGATTTTGTTCTGGCAAGAGAATCAACATCATTTTCATTTGGCAGAGACTCAAAGGTAGGTAGAGGAATGGGAAAGCTCTGGAGTTAGAAAAAAGGGAGGGCTTCAGGTGTGCACTGATTGGAGGCTGTTGGCATGGGGAAGCTGGAGGTGAGCTAAATAGATGTGGGGTATCCTACAGAATGGGTTACGGCTGGGTGTGTTTGGCTTTCTCCAGTTGTTTTCACATTGGAAGCAGAGGCCAAATTTAGGGAGGCTGACAGTTATTAATCAAGTCCCGGCCATTTTGAGCCAATTGCTACAGAGGTTGTGGTTTGGCTTCCAGCAGCAGTTTCTTCTGGTTGTGGGTAAGAGTTCTATTTTTACACACAGCCTGGCCATTGTCTGTTTGTATATTCAGTCTCTCAGAAGCAACTCAATACACATTCGTTATTTTAAGGTCTTTTCTGCTTTGATTTTGCATCTGGCATTCATTTTTCTACTCATTCTTCCTATTTTTCTTCTTTCCCTCTTTCACAGAAAACCTTTCTTTAGGGCCTTATCTTTGGACAGGTCATTTATCTCAAATGACGTTTTATTCACTGGGATCACATAACCATTATGCTTATACTACACATTGTTCCAATGGGATATGTACATAGGCACTAACCTGTCTTCAGGCTCCAATATTCCTATTTTTTCCTGCTTATTACAAATCCAGGATTTCCTTTACAACATCTACCTCTATTATTTTTCTGTCATATCCCACCACCTCCACTAAATTCTTACTTTCCCACTATGCATGGGGTCTCTTTCTTTCTTTGTTGGGACCACACACAGCACTGAGTCTTTTCTGTAATGTTCAGATCGCATCACTGCATTTGGTCTCTTCCATAATACAACATTGTCACTTCATTTCTTGCTTCTTTCTCAGCAGTTATCACTGAGATGCCCCAGATTATGGGCTACTCCAAGCACCAACATAGTTATTTCCTTGTACCTCTCTTACCACCCCAAATAAAACTGTCCTTTAAGGGATAGAAATGGAAGTTTGTCATACTTGTTCACTAAATTTCTTTTAATTCCTGTGATTCTACGATTCTCTGTTAGACAAAGACACAATTAGAGGCCTTCTTCTCACTCACCTAAGACTTCCTTACCTACAGGTCTTCTCTTTTATAGCTGAGTTGAAACAGAACTAAGTAAAAGAATCTCTATACTCTTAGAAAGCAAAAGCTTTAAAGAAAAGGAAAAGAAAAGAAAAAAAAAAACTGTGCCAGAAGGGCTTAGAGCTCCCCACAGTACTTTTTACCTCCCAGGTTTAAATGGCTTATTGTCCTGGTTGGCCAATTATCTAAGTGCCATTTAGTCATAATTACCTTAATGAAAACTGTATTTATGCTCTCATTTTTCCTCTTTTGAATGTGAAAACTTGGAGGACAGGAACCAAGTATGACATGGTTTATTTATAGAGCCAAGTCAAGGCTGGCTCACTGTGGGCACTTAAATGCTATTGATAAATAATGCATACAGTGGAGCTCTGGTTGGAATTGGATTAAACCTCGAGTTCAAATGTGTTCTCCCTCTGGTTATATCTGCTTCATATCCTAGCAAAATGCATCAGTGAAGTTCAATATCAGTAACTAGAGGAGTGAGAAACCGGCCCCAAAGAACTAAGATTTTTGCATTCTGAGCTATTGAGAATCTTTGTCCTAGAAACATAAATTTTCAGCTTGCTACAATGTTTTTGTTGCAGACACAGCAGTTGCCTTCTTCCAGCTGAATTAGAAATGCAAAATTGGCTTCATAGAATAGACTGATAATTGCATTCTAAGCATCGTGTGTGCAATTTTTTTAGCTTGCAGTTCGGATAGAGTCACATGTGAGACAGAGTGCAAAATAGATGTGATAATCCTTGCCCTCGATGAACTTATAGTTTATTAGAAGTGATGAGAAGTAGGCACATAACCATAACAACAAATACTGGGAAAAAGAAGTTATCAAATATACAACAATGTGGTCCTACAGATAGATGTAGGACATCAACATCTACTTGGGATAAATTGCAAAGGACTTTATGAAGGACATAGCACTTGTTAAAAATGTTAGAGAGCTGAAAGAAAACTATAGGTAATATTAGAGATGACCTTTCAGATAGAACAGGGTGAATAAGGCACAAAGGAGGAAAAAGCATGATTTTGAGGAAGAGAAAAACAATTAACATGTGGCTACTTGATCAGCAGCATCAATATCACCTGGCAGTTGCTAGAAACAACTCATTCTTGGGTCCAGCCTTGACCTCCTAAATCGAAATCTCTGGGTCTGGGGCCATAAGTCTGTGTTTTAGTAAGGACTCCAGGTAGTTTGATGCATGCTAAACTTTGGGACACCCTGCTCTGAGAACAGGCAGAGAGCTAAATCTAAGCCTGCAGGAACAGATATGAGGTTGCATTATATATTCCCTTCCTGCTTCCTCTCAGAACTGCTCCATCAGGTTTACCTTTGACCTGTTCCTGCAAATAATTCCTTCAGAAGAGTTTATAAATTTGGCTAATTCCCCTTCATTCTGAAAATGCTTTTTCTTGAGCCCACATTTCCTTCTAGTTCTTCTGTCCAAATACTTGCCCCTTATCAGCTAACTTAAGCCACTGAGTCTGGGTTTCTTTTTCACTCCTCTTTGAAAAGCCCACTTGCTAATGTCATTGGACATCTCCTGATACTAAGACTATGTTACCCCTTACCTACCATCCCTTGCTTTTGCTACATATAACACTACGAATTGCCCTCTTCTTCTTGAAATGTAACACCTCTTTGATGTTTGCAACCCATACATCCCTAGTGGTCCTTTTTGACTTATTTTTTACTTTCAGTTTAGGATCTCTCTGCCTTCTGTTTTTACTTGGTGTTTCTCAGTCTTCTGTCCTGAGTTCAGTACTCTTCTCGTTGCTTCCTCTGCAATGGTTTTACTCATTCTCATGGGTTCAAACATTTTCTATGCGTTGGTGACCCACAAAATTGTATCTAGCCTTGACTGCTTTCCTAGACTTTAGAGTCATATATTCAACTTCTTGCTAAATATGTCTTCTTGATGCCAAGAATATCAAAATCATTCTGCTTAAAACTGTACTCTTCTTTCCCCTCCAATGGGTCTCTACTCCTGTCGGCCCATTTGTAATTATTGAAACTAATTATGTCCCAAGCTAGAAGCCTCCCCTAGATAAACATCAAGGATTTTAATAAACGCTGAATATCGTCTCCTTAACTTTTTTTGAATTCGACTCCCAATTTCCATCTGTGATACTCTTGCATGAGTTCAGGCTGCCATTATTTATAAATAGGGACCACTTTCACAGCCTACTTCCTGATCTTTAATTTTCCTTGCTTCCTTAAATTCTATATTTCCAACCACCTTCCCCAGTGGTCTTTAATATTATCATTCCATCCTCTGCTTCGAACCTACTAAAGATTACTTCCTTACATAAGAAGGAATCTATGGCCTGCCTTTACTTACCTTTTACTGTCTCTCACCACTCCCTAGCTTACTATTTATGGCTTAGCAAGATTCATCACGTATAAAATACTTCCTGTTTCCCTGCCTATGCTTGTATTATCGGTTCTATCAGGTATGTTCTTTCTGTGAGTAACTCCTACTCAGCCCTGGAGATTCAGCTTGGGTGTAGCATCTTCCAGGAAGACTTAGACTAAGTCAAGTGCCTGGCTTTGTGCTTTTCTATCATTCTGTGTATAGGATTAACATGGTGCTTAGTCCACGTACTGCTGGCATCATTTCCTGTGCTTGCCTTCTCTGGACTGCAAGATCCTCTGTGCTTTCATTTTCTGCAGTTACCATAATGCTCTTTATTGATCTTTATTTGAATCACATGAATTGAATTTTCCTCTTCCATGTATTCTTAAATTTTATTGTAGCCAGACTTTCTTGAATCTATTTCTTTTTTTTATTATTTATTTATTTGTTATTTATTTATTTTTTATTATTATACTTTAGGTTTTAGGGTACATGTGCACAATGTGCAGGTTTGTTACATATGTATCCATATGCCATGTTGGTTTCTTGAATCTATTTCAATCCCCCTCGTTGAGAATTGTACTTATTTTCTCAGTTTCAGTTTATTGGTTACTTGCCTTCTTTCATGGAAAGAAATGAAGATATATACTCCAAATTTTGTTGTGAATTCTAGAATCATTTTTCATATATGTATATATTTTTATGAAACTGTTTGCCCTTTAATCCTATACGTTAAAGGAAAAACAGTTGATATTGCATGATGAGTTCAAATGTTTTCCAATTAAAATGGGAGTTGACGGGCTTTATGGCCTACCTTTTCCTTCTGGCATCAAACCAAGCCAGAGATAGATTCAAACATTTTTCTACCTTTCCCAATTTACTTTCCTCCACTCTCACACCCAAAATGGTTCATCCTGAAGGTCCTCGGGCAGGGTTCTTTCCATTTCTACCCTGTCTTCTAAGGCTTACCCTTATATAACTAAACATTTCAGGACACAACCTGTCTCTGAGCCTCCCACTCTACCTTCTGCCACAGTGCATGCTGGAAGCCACAGTTTCCTAAGGATGAAGTAAAAAAGATGCAGGTGGAGCCCAAGGTGGAGGGAGGACCCTCAGGATAGCTCAGGGCATGACTTCTTAGCTTTTGGGACATGGCTTCCCATCTTTCAGAATCATGCAGCCCCTTCATCTAGGATGTAATATGAAGAGGGAGAATGAATCAGCCTTTTTCTGTCTTCTCTCGGCCTATTTTGAACTTGCTCTGAGTATAGAGCAAGTATCGTGTAGTCTAAAAATAAAGTCTCCAACCCAACCCATTTTGGTTGTAGTTAGTAGAAATTTCCTTCCCACATGGCATCTGGTCTTCTCTTAACTTTTGTTTGCCTTGTTATTTCCAGTGTTGTTTTTTTCTTTAACTTGTTTATATTTGTGGGTATTTTAATAAAAGATAGAAAAATACATGGCAGGCTCAGTTACTTTGCTACTATTTAATCTAGAAATCGTATGTATATATTCTAAGGAAAAGCTTCATAGAGAACAATTTTTAATTAAATGCAAATAAGAGCATTTGGGCAGGCTCCTTTTTGATTGAATTTCACTATCAGGAAACACTGAGAGAACCAAGTCACAGGGCTTCACCCTCCTGCCAAAGAGCTGCATTTCAAATCTTCTCCTGTAAGCAATCTATTCTTCTGCTCATAGTTTATTTATGTCTGTGAATATCTGGAGATTTTAGTAGCAGTCGTGGTGGACAGAAGTTTTTTGCACCCTGGAAATGCAGTGTGGTGCTTAGGCATGTCAGCTCTGGAGTCAGACAGCCTGGGGTCAGATCCCACCTCCATCTTACACCGAATGTATTTCTGTTGTAGTTTTTGAACCACTCTGTGTATAGTTTCCCCAACTGTGAAAATGGAAGCAATACATAAAGTATCTTCAACTCCTTAATACGGTGATGATTTAATACAGGTATTGTAAGTAATCAATACAGTAAAATCCTGAGAGGAGTATCTGACATGTTATAGATTTTCAACAAAATTTTCTTTGTTGTTATTAAGAGAAACATGGCATTCTTCCACATTTTAAAACATATACAACTTTAAAACTAATTAAATAATTTTTATCTAGAATGCTTTCTCTAGTCATCTTTCTAACTTCTTTGTATAATTCTATTAAAATTATTTCAAAAGGAGCTTACTCGTTTTACTTACAATTTGGTATTTGTCAGTGTTGCATCTTCCTCAATCTCAAGTGACAGGGAGGAGCTGTTCGGCTTTGCCTTGCCCCTCTCTCTGCCACTCCGTGGGAGTAATATTACTGACTATAAAGTTTTCATAAAATTGCTCACTGTCACTCCTGGGACACCCACAGTAATGATTAACCCAGCATGAATGGTGCATTGTCACAAACTCTGATGAGATGTTTGTAAAACTTTAAAAATAACTCGCTTCCTCTTCTCAAGCCAATGCTCCATTAGGCAAAGAAGAGCCCAGAAACTGCTGAAAAGTGGGTGGAACAGGAATATTTGGAACCTGCTCTGCTATTTTAAAGTTTAATATCTTCTTGTCAGGTTTGTATTTCAAAGCATGGCCATCCAACCATGTGGCACTGAAAAACACGGCTGCCGGAGTCTGGTGGGTGGCAGGGGTGGTGACTCATTATATATCTCTGGGATCACTGGTCAGTTAAAATGATTTGCCTTAGAACCTGGGGAAAGAGCAAGCCCCAGAGTCCTGCTCTCATATAGTAAACATGAAATTAAATAGATTTGGTAGTAGGGTTACCAATTGACCTGGGTTGATTGGGACTATTCTGGTTTTAGCACTAAAAGTCCCACTTCCTGGGACCCCCTTAGTCCAGAGTAAACAGAACAGATGGTCATTCCGCCAGGAATTAAGCTACAGCTTTACCATTTAGAAGCAGATATAGGAGCTTGGATAGGCCACGTGGCCTAATTCCCAAGGCTTAATTCCTCTTTTATAATGTGGAAATAATATCTGCTTAGCAATATTATGAGAATCAAATGCAATATTGTCCATTAAGGTGTTCTGTGTCCAGTGACATACTGTGCCAATGTCAGCAGATGCAATCACTGAAGATGTTGTTCCTCTGAGCCACAAAGGACTACCTGGAGAAATCCAGGATGGAGGTGGTTAGACAGGCTTAAAGCCTGTATCTAGAAGACTTCTCCAAAGCAACGGTGAGCATGACTCCACAAGCAATTGTCTCAAAGTTGGCAGAAGAATTCAAAAGAAGTTTAGAGGTTGCGGAGAAAGAAAGTGGGGTGTCACAAAGATCCATTGCACGAGATCCTGATGACTCCAAATTTTACTCAATTCTTGCAGTGTGCTGAGGGCATAGGTGCCCACCCAAACCTTTGTATGTGGCCTGAAGTAGCCTGGATTTTCTCTTGGAACCTGCTATTCTTATATGTAAAATGAAGGACCATTTTACATAGACTCAGTTGTCTCTCCACCCTTCCAGCTGTAAAGCCATACCATACCAATGCCTTTCAGGCATTAGCAGTTGAGGGAGATGGAGGTTGTCTCCTGAACTCAATCTTTCTTAGGTCTCCGGCCATTGTCTTTTTGACTTGGTTACATATTTCGTTCATTTTTCACCTTGCTCTCTTCTTACCTGCTTTGTATATGTTTTGCTCTTATTTCCCTGTTTGCTCTAGAATATTATATTCCATGAAGGATGTGTAATTCACCTATCTTGTTGACTGTTATCTCTCACAACCAGCCTGGGAGGCGCCCAGCCAATATGTGTTAAATGAAAGAGTGGACTGGACGTTAGATCTGTTATATTCTACAGATCACAAGTCACACCAGCTTTATGTTCTTTAAATAAATAAATAACAATCAAATACATTAAATGACCCACGTATGAGTAATTCAGTTAGAGATAACACAAATTTTATGCTTGTGATATTTTATTTTCTTTCAAAATCGATCTTTGGTTAAAGTTAGTAATGAGGAGGGCAAAGATCTGAACCATACAGTTCTTAGACACCTTTAATGTAAGGACGTTGCAGACTTTTAGATATGAGAACAGTGGATTATAGCTTAAAGAGCAGATAGCTTATTGAAAATTTAGGGTAATCAGCAATACTTTTCGAACAATTACCTCAACTGTTAGCTACCACTTACCCTGAAACTCTTCTTTCTCTTCATCTCACAGATTGTCAATATCATCTAAAGTAAAAGATGGTAGTGCATTCACAGTGTGAATGTGGTGAATTCTAATTCTTTGATGGTGGTAAATTGCCTGTGATGATCTCCTCTTCCTTCCACCTCTCTCTCCCAAATCAGCCATGGGATGTTGACTGGCATTAAAATAAGAAGAACAACAGGGCAGGCAACAAAGGGGATAAGGAAGAGAAGGGAGGGTGTGTATAACTCAGATTAGGTCTGCTCCCACTATATGATTTGCAGCAGATGTTATCTGTTCGACTCAAACAGCTGATCCTTGATTTAAAGATAATTTGTTTATTATTATACTAAATGGAGCCCATAAATCTCTATTATAGGCTGATGAGAACTGAAGAAAATAGTGTATGGTGAAAGCACCAAACAGATCACATTTTTCCTAGCTTCATTCTCTCCTATAATCTCAAACACTGATAAGCAATATTGACATTTTCAAAGAGGCTTATAAGCAATTAGCAATTCGAGTTTTATAGAGTAAATGTGTCTTGAGTTACATTTTCAAGTGGAAGTTGGGCTTAGCTTTGGTAATCTACCAAGCAGTATGTTTTGGTGCTGGCTGAGTCTTGTCCTGAAAGTTTGTGTTCGTTCAAGCTTCTTGTGTACATTCAACTCCCCTGGGTTCACGTTCTCAGGGAGAAAATTGGATGCACAAAGAATGGAGTTTGCATAAGGCCCTTGTAAGCCTGATTATGGGTATTTACACAGCTGTAATCATTATAAATAAATTACTTCATAAATTTCATAAAATAACATGACAAATGAAATCATGTCATGTTATTTTGTCTGCTTTTTCTCTGTGCCGCCAAGTCACCAGTGTATCATTTATTTTGGCTCATTTTTTGTGAAAATGAGATTTAAGGAATAGTCCAGTTACAGCATCTGAGAGCCACTGCTCTCCCACCTCAGTGTTTATCTTTTCTGTTGG
The DNA here is from genome assembly GCF_006542625.1 of Nomascus leucogenys. Taxonomy (NCBI): domain Eukaryota; kingdom Metazoa; phylum Chordata; class Mammalia; order Primates; family Hylobatidae; genus Nomascus; species Nomascus leucogenys. The sequence goes on from NC_044391.1 coordinate 6,508,813, forward strand.
AGAGAAAAAATGACAGAAAATAAAATATCTAGTGCACTGATACAGGAACACATATGTAGTGTTATGTTTTTGGAGGATTTTTCTTTTGTTAGGTATGTAAGGTATTGTTTATATGTAGGAAAATTCATATTTTATAGGGACAGTTCTTGGAGTTTTGACAAAAGTGTAGACATATGACCACAACTAGGATTACCATATAGAATATTTCTGTCACCTCAAAGAGTCCTACACCTCCTTGGAGTCAACTCCATCTTCTACTATTGTTATGTTTTCTGTCCCTATAGTTTTCCATTTCCAGACTGTCATATAAAGGAAATCATGCAGTGTGCAGCCTTTTGGTTTAGCTTCTTTTACTTAGCTTAATGTTTTTGAGATTCATCCCTGTTGATGTGTATATCAGTAGTTCATTTCCTTTTTATTGTTGAGTGGTATTTCATTGCATCAATGTATCACAATGTTGTATCCATTCCTAAGTGAGAGACTTTGGGTTATTTTCAGTTTGGTGTTATGAATAAAGTTTCCTATATACATAGTTGTGCAGGTCTTTTGTGGATATGTCTTCATTACTTTTGGGTGAATACCCAGGAGAGTAGGATTGCTGCCTCATATAGCAGATGTACGTTTAACTTTATAACAAATGGCAAACTGTTTCCAAAGTGTCTGTACCATTTTACATTCCTACTAGTAATGGATGAGAGATCCAGTTGCCTCCACCTTCTCCTCAGTAGTACGTGTTGTTGAGTTTCATTAAAAAAAAATTCGGATTGTTTGGTGACATCTCATCGTGTTTTTTATTTGCATTTTCCTTATGCCTGATGACGTTGAGCCATTTTATGTGCCTATTAAACATTTGTGTACCTTCTTTGGAGAAATGTCAATTTAAATTCTTTGCCATGATTCTTCAAAAAATGAAGCATAGAATTGCCGTGTGATGAAGCAGTTTTACACCTTTGTATACACTCTATATACTCAGAAAAAATTAACGCAAGAACTCAAACAAATACTTGTACACCAATGTTCATAGCAACAATATTCACAATCCACCAAGAGGTAAATCGATAAACAAAATGTGGTATTTACACACAACGGAATATTATTCAGTCTTAAAAAGGAACAAAATTGTGATATATGCCACAACATGGATGAACCTTGAAAACATTAGGATAAATGAAATAAACCAGACACAGAAGGACAAATATATAATTCCACTTACATTGGGTACCTAAAATGGGCAAATTCGGCAGGGTGTGGTGGCTCACGCCTGTAATCCCAGCACTTTGGGAGGCTGAGGTGGGTGGATCACCTGAGGTCAGGAGTATATTAGGTACCTAAAAGAGGCAAATTTGGCAGGGCGCTGTGGCTTACACCTGTAATCCCAGCACTTTGGGAGGCTGAGGCAGGTGGATCACCTGAGCTCAGGAGTTCGAGACCGGCCTGGTCAACATGGTGAAACCCCATCTGTACTAAAAATACAAAAATTAGCTGGGCTTGGTAGCGGGTGCCTGTAATCCCAGCTACTTGGGAGGCTGAGGCGAGAGAATCTCTTGAACCCGGGAGTCGGAGGTTGCAGTGAGCGGAGATCGTGGCATTGCACTCCAGCCTGGGCAACAAGAGTGAAACTCTGTCTCAAAAAAAAAAAAAAAAAAAAAAAAAAAAAAAAAAGAAAAGAAAAGAAGAAGAGGCACATTCATAGAGATGGAAAGTACAATAAAAGTTACCAGAGGCAAGGGAGAGAGGGGACCACAAGTTAATTGTGTAACAGGCACAGAATTTCTGTTTGGGACGACGAAAACATTCTGAAAATGGATAGTGGGGAGAATTATATAACAGTGTGAATGAACTTTTGGCCACTTAATTGTACACTTAAAATAATTAAAATAATAACTTTTATGTATATTTTACCACCATAAAAATAAACCTTTTCTTCACTTTACATTTGAGTTGACTTTTTGAGTTTTAGAAGTTTTCTTTTATATTCCAGAGACTAGATGCTTATCAAATATATGATTTGCAAATATTTGCTCTCATTCTGTGAGTGTCCTTTGATGCAAAAAGGTTTTTACTTTATAATGAAGTCTAATGTATTTATTTTTTTCTTTGGTTGCTTGTGCATCGGATATCATATCTGTAAAACCATTGCCTAATTCAAGGTCATTGTGACGTACATTTGTTTTCTTCTAAGAATTTTATAGTTTTAGTTCTTGCTTTTAGGTTTTTGATCCATTTTGAGCTGATTTTTCCATGTTGAGATAGGAATCCAAATTTGTGTTTTGTGTGTGGCTAACCAGCTGTCCTAGCACCATTTGTTGAAAGGGCTAATCTTTCCCTATTGAATTTTCATGGCACAATTTGATAGGAAAAGAATTGGTATTTTCAATCAGTTGACAATAAATGCATACAGTTATTTCTGGACTCTCAATTTTATTCTATTTATCTATATGTTTTCCCTTATGCTAGCTTCACACAGTCCTTGTTACTGTAAACTTGTAATCTCTTTAGAAACTAGAAAAAGTAAATCCCTCTATTTTATGTTTTCTGGATTGGTTTGGCTAGTCTGAGTGCCTTCCATTTATACATGACTTTTAGTATCCGCTTGCCAATTTCTGTAAAATGATGATTGGAATTTAGATATAGATTGATTAAATCTGCAGATCAATATGGGGCTTATTGCGATCTTAACGATATTAAGTCTTCCAATTTGTGAATATGGAATATTGTTTCATTTATTTAGGCCTTCTTTTATTTCTTTCAGTGATATTTTATAGTTTCTGGTGTACAAATCGTGTACTTAATGGGTTAAATTTATCATAAGTATTTTATTCTTTGTGATGGTATTTTAAATGGACTAATTCTCTAAATCTCATTTTGGAATCGTCATTATTCACGTATAGAAATACAACTGATTTGGTACATTGATCTTGTGTCTTGCAAACTTGCTAAATTTTATAAGCTCTAATAGTGTATTTGTGCCAGATTTATGGTTTTCGATATGTAAGATATGTAAGATATGTTTCATTCCATTCACTTGTTTCTTTCCATTTCCCTTGTTTCTTGTTTCTTTCTTTCCTTTTGTTTCTTTTACTAGCCTATTTCCCAGGATACTACCTCCAGTGCAATGTTGAATAGAAGTGGTGAAGAAGGGAGAAAGATTCTTAGGAGGTAAACTTTCAGTATTTCACTGTTAAGTATGTATTTTTTATAGATGTATGCGTTTTTCATAGATGTCCTCTCTCAGGTTGAGGAAGTACTCCTCTGTTCTTAGTATATTGAGCGTTTTTATCAGAAACTTGTATTTTGTCAAATGCTTCTTTTGTGTTTGTTTTGGATTTTTGTATCCTTGATTCTATTAGTATGATTAATTATAATGTTTGTTTTGTGAGCCAATCTTGCATTCCTGACATAAATCCCAATTGGTCATGGTGTATATATATTTAAATATGCTTCTGGGTTTAGTTTGCAATATTTTGTTGAGGATTTTTTTTTCTGGTTTTTAAAGAGGGAACGTTAGTTAGAAATTTAGGGGGAAAATTAGGTTGTTGATTGGAGATCATTATTTTTAATGTAGGTTCTTAAAAGTATAAATTTTTCTTTGAACACAATTTTCAGTGCATCTCATAAGTTGTGGTATATTGTGTTTTCATTTTCGTCTGTCTTAAAGTATTTCCTAATTTCCCATAAAATTTTGTTGACATATTGTTTATTTAGAAATGCATTTTGTAATTTACACATAATTTTGAATTTCCGAAATTTCCTTCTGTTCTTGGTTTCTAATTTCCTTCCACTATGAAATGCTTTGTAAGATTTCAGTCATTTTAAATTTATTGAGACCATTTATAGCCTACCATCTGCTAAAGAATGTTTCATCAGCATTTCGGAAGAATATTTATTCCACTGCTGTTGGGTTGAGTACTGCTTAGGTGTCTGTTAGGTCTAGTTGGTTTATAGTACTGTTTCAATCTTCTGTTGTCTTGCTGATCTTTTGTCTAGTTTTTCTATCCGTCATTGAAAGTGAGATTGAAATGTCCAAAATTTATTGCTGAATTTTCTATTATTCCTTAAATTCTTTCAACTTTTGCTTAATGTGTTTTGAGACTCTGTTGCTATTTGCATACATGTTTATAATTAGTATATTTCTTCAACTATTGACCCTTTCATAATTATACAATTTCTTTGTCGCTAGTAACAATTTTTTGTTCTAAAATCTATTTTGTCCTGTATTAAGGGAGCCAATCTAGCTCCCTTTTGGAATCTGTTTGCATAATATATCTTTCCCAATACTTTTACCTTCAACCCACTTATGCCTTTGAATTTCAAGGTTGTCTCTCATAGACAGCTTACCAGTTTATTGTTTTCTTTTTTTAAGTCAATTCCACCAAACTCTATCTTTTAATTGGAGGTCATAGTGGGTTGATCTGTTGTCCCCTCACAAATGATCAAACCACTATGACTATATATATATATGCATGTGTGTATATATATATATATATATAGACATGTGTGTGTATATATATATAGACATGTGTGTGTATATATAGACATGTGTGTATATATATAGACATGTGTGTATATATATACATGTGTGTATATATATATACATGTGTGTGTATATATATATATATATATATACACGTGTGTGTGTATATATATATATGTATGTATATATATATGTCTACATTATACCTGTGGGTGTGAACTTGTTTGGAAAAAGGGTCTTTGAAAATGTAATCAAGTTAAGATCTTAAGATGAGATGAATTCTGGGTATGGGGGGAGGAGCCTTAAATCCACTGACTGGTGTCCTATTTTGTGTGATGTTTATTCTTTATTCTGTTTTCATGGTTAATTACAATGATTGTTGTAATTAATCATATTACATGTAAGTAAAGAGAAAGAGAAAAATTTGACACACAGAAGGGAAAACCATGTGAAGGCAGAGGTTGAAGTTAGGCAATTCTCTGCCTATTCCTTGGTAAGGAATAACAAGGATTGCTGGCAGGTACTAGACATTAGGAGAGAAGGTGTGGAATAGCTTCTCCTTCAGAGCCTCCAGGAGGAACCAACTCTGCTGACACCGCGATCTCAGATTATACTGGCCTCCAGAATTGTGAGGAAATGAATTCTTGATGTTTTAAATGACCCAGTTTGTGGTATTTTGTTACGGCAGCCTTAGGAAATGGATAGAGACAGAATCCTTTTATATATAATGTAATTACTGATAAGGTAACATTTGCAACTGACATTTTGCTATTTGTTTGTATATGTCTTATGTCTAGTTTTCCTTCTGTCATTAATTATTGGCTTCTTTTTGTGTTAAATGGATATTTTCTAGTGTACCATTTTAATTACTTTGCTATTTCCTTCACTGTATAACTTTGTGGATTTTATTTTTAATAATTGCCCTGAGATTACTATTAACCACTTAATTTATGACAATTTACCTGGATTAATTTTATAATCTAATTTAATTTAGAGTGTTAAAAACTTTGCTCCTATTTAGCTGTTTTCCTCTGCTTTATGTTGTTATTGTTACAAATTCTATATTTATACAATATAAAGAAGATTTATAATTTCATACAACTTCATTAATCTATAATTACTGCTTTATTTTACAATCATATCAGAGAAAAATGGGAGTTACAAACAGGAGGTTCATTTATACTGTCATTTATATTTACCTACATATTTACCTTTACCAGTGTTTTTTATTTCTTTGTGTAGATTTTAATTTCTGCCTAGTGTCCTTTCATTTCAGCCTGAAGAACTCCCTTAAGTATTTATTATAGGGTGGGACTGTCAATAAAAAGCTCATTCTGTTTTTATGTGAGAATATCTTAATTTTCCCTGCCTTTTTGATGGATTTTTTAATACATAAAGTTATTTTATTATCATCATTATTATTAATGCATTTGTTTGTTATGTAATTGTCCATTTGTTTTAAAATAATTTCAACTTTTATTTTAGATACAGTGGGTACATGTGCAGGTTTGTTACATGGGGATATTGAATGATGCTAAGGTTTGGCGTATGGATTCCGTCATCCTGCTATTGAGCATAGTACCTGATATGTAGCTTTAATCTACCCCCCTCTACCCTCTAGTGTTTACAATGTCTATTGTTCTGATAGTTATGTCCATGAGCGCTCAATGCTTAGCTCCCACTTATAAGTGAGACATGTAGCATTTGGTTTTGTGTTTCTGCATTAATTTGGTTAGGATTATGATTTCTAGCTTCATTTATTTTGCTGCAAAGGACGTGATTTTATTCTTTTTATGGTTGCATAGTATTGCATGGTGTATATGTTCACATATACACACTACACATTTCCTTTATACAATCTACCATTGATGAGCAACTGGGTTGATTCCATGTCTTCGATATTGTGAATAGTGCACTGATGAACATACAAGTGCTTGTTTCTTCTTGGTAGAATGATTTATTTTCTTTTGGGTATATACCCAGAAATGGGATTACTGGGTCAAATGGTAGCTCTGTTTTAAGTTCATTGGGAGATCTCCAGACTGCTTTCCACAGTGACTGTACTAATTTACATTCCCACCAACAGTGTATAAGCATTACTTTTTCTCTGCAGTCTCGCCAGCATCTGTTGTTCTTTTAACTTTTTAATAATAGTCGTTCTGACTGATTTGCATTTCTCTGATGATTGGTTTATGCTGAGCATTTTTTCATATGTTTGTTGGTCACTTGTACGTTTTCTTTTGAGAATTGTCTGTTCATATCCTTTGCTTATTTTTTAATGGAGCTATTTGCTTTGTGCTTGTTGATTTATGTTCCCTATAGATTCTGGATATTAGGCCTTTGTTGGATGTATAGGTTGCAAATATCTACCCTATTCTGTAGGTTGTATGTTCACTCTGTTGATAGTTTCTTTTGCTATGCAGAAATTCTTTAGATTAATTAGGTCTCACTTGTCTATTTCTGTTTTTGTTGCAATTACTTTTGAGGCTTTAGCCAAAAATTCTTTGCCATGGCCAGTACTAAGAAAATAATATTTCCTAGGTTGTCTACCAGGATTTTTATAGTTCAACGTCTTACATTTAAATCTTTAACCCATTTTGAGTTAATTTTTTTATATAGTGAAAATATGGCATTTTGGAATTTTTGTAGGTGTACTGCTTTAATCTTCTGAATATGGCTGGCCAATTATCCTAGCACCATTTGTTGAATAGGAAGTCCTTTCCCCATTGCTTGTTTTTGTCAGCCTTGTTGAGGGACAGATGGTTCTAGGTGTGTAGCTTTATTTCTGGGTTTTCTATTTTGTTTTATTGGTCCACGTGTCATTTTTTTTTCCAGTACCAAACTGTTTTGATTACTGTGTCTTTATAGTATAGTTTGAAGTTGCATAGTATGATGCCTCTGGATTTGTCCTTTTGGCTTAAGATTTCTTTGGCTATTCAGGCTCTTTTTTGATTCCGTACGAATTTTAGAATATGCTATTTTTCTAATTCCAATTTTCCTAATTCTGTGAAGAATGACATTGGTAGCTTGATAAGAATGGCATTGAATCTGTAAATTGTTTTGGGCAGTATGGCCATTTTTTACAACATTAATTCTTCCAATCCACGAGCATGGAATGTTTTATTTATTTGTGTCATCTCTAATTTATTTCAGCAGCATTTTGTAATTCTCCTTGTAGAATTTGTAATTCTCCTTGTAGAATCTTTCATCTCCTTCGTTAGCTGTATTCTTGCATACTTTATTTTCTTTGTGGTTATTGCAGGTGGCATTGTCTTCTTGATTTCACTCTTAGCCTGGATGATGTTGGTGCATAGAAATGCTGCGGATTTTTGTACATTTATATTGTATCCTGAAACTTTTATTAAAGTTGCCTATCCATTCTAGGAGTCTTTTGGCAGAATGTTTAGGATTTTACAGTTATAGAGTCATATCAGCAACAAAGATAGTTTGACTTTTTTCCAATTTGGATAGTTTTTTTCCCTCTTGCCTGATTGCTCTGGCTAGGACTTCCAGTACTATGTTGAATAGGAGTGGTTAGAGAGGGCATCTTTGTCTCAGTTCTAAATGGGGAATGGGTTTGAGCTTTTGCCTATTCAGTGTGATATTGGCTGTGGATTTATCATAGATGGCTTTTATTATTTTGAGATATGTTCTTTCAACCCCTAGTCTGTTGAGGGATTTTATCATGAAGAAACATTGGATTTTATCAAAAGCTTTTCTATGTCTACTGACGTGATTATATGGTTTTAGCTTTTGATTCTGTTTAGTGCTAAACTCTTTCATCAAGAAGCTAGAAAGGTCTCCAATTAAGAATCTAATTTTACACCTAAAGGCACTAGAAGAAAAAAAACAAGCCAAACCAAACCTAGCAGAAGAAAAGAACTAACTAAAATTAAAGAACAACTTAATGAAATTGAGGTGCAAAAATCTTACAAAAAAATCAATGAAACCAAGAATTGGCTCTTTGAAAAAATAAGATTGATAGAACCTCTAGCTAAATTAACAAAATAAAAGAGAAGATCCCAATAAGCACAATCTGAAAGAACAAAGGTGATATTAAAACTGATCCCACAGAAATATAAACAATTCTCAAGGACTACTTGGAACAACTCTATGGACACAAAATAAAAAGTTTAGAGGAAATAGATACATTCCTGGAAGTATACAATCCCAAGATTGAATCAGGAAGAGATTGAAACCCTGAATAGACCAATATAAACTTCTGAAATGGAATCAGCAATAAAGAATCTGCCATCCCAAAACAGCCCTGGACCAGAAGGATTCACAGCCAAATTCTACCAGACATAAAACGAAGAACTGACAGTGACTTTACTGAAATTATTCTGAAAAATCAAGGAATATGGGGTCTTCCCTGACTCATTCTGTAAATCCAGCATCAGTCTGATACCAAAATATGGCAGAGACACGGCAAAAAAAGAAAACTCTAGCCCAATATCCCTCATTAACATAAACACAAAAATCCTTTAAAAAAAAAAGCTACCAAATTGAATCCAGCGGTACATCAAAAAGCTAATACACCACAATGAAGCAGACTTCATTCCTGGGATACAAGGCGGGTTAAACATATGCAAATTAATAAATGTGATTCACCATGTATGGAATTGTTGATTAACAATTTTTTTCACTTCTTGAAGATACCATCTGAGTGACTTCTGGCCTCCAGGGTTTCTAATGAGAAATCACCTGTTAATTTTTTTTTCTTTTTTTTTTTCTTTGAGACAGAGTCTCACTCTGTTGCCTAGGCTGGAGTGCAGTGGCATGATCTCGGCTCACTGACTCACTGCAACCTCCTCCTCCTGGGGTTCAAGTGATCCTCCTGTCTCAGCCTCCCAAGTAGCCGGGATTACAGGCGTGTGCCACCACACCCTGCTAATTTTTGCATTTTTTAGCAGAGACAGGATTTCACCATGTTGGTCAGGCTGGTCTTGAACTTCTGACCTCAAGTGATCCACCTGCCTCAGCCTCCCAAAGTGCTGGGATTACAGGCTTGAGCCACTGTGCCTGGCCTCAGCTGTTAATTTTATTGAGGATCCTTTGTACATGAAGAATTGTTTCCCTGTTTCTTTTTAGCTTCTTTCAAGATTCTTGTTGTCTTTGGCTTTTGGGATAGTTGCTTATGGTGTGTATAGGTGTGGATTTCTGAGTTTATTCTATTTGTAGTTCATTGAGTTTTGTGTATGTTTTGGTTAATGTCTTTCATTAAAATTAGGAAGTGTATGGCCATTATTCTCTTTAGCCTGTTGATGTAATGGATTACATTTATTGATTTTTGAATGTTGAATAGTCTTGCATACCTGGGATAAATCCCACTGGGTCAGGATGTATAGATCTTTTCATACATTGTTGGATTGAATTTACTAGTATTTTGTTGATGATTTTTGCATTTTTGTTCAGCAGACACATTTATCTGCAGTTTTATTTTTTATTTTTTGTGATATATTTATCTAATTTTGGTATTTGGATAATAATGGCCTCATAGAATGAGTTAGGAAGTATTTCCTCTTCTTTTATATTCTTAAGGAGATGATAAAGAATTTATATGATTTCTTTACTGAATGTTGGGTAGAATGTGCTGGTGAACCCAATTGGTCCTGGTCCATTCTATTTTGGAAGGTTATTCATTATCAATTCAATTTTTAAAATAGATACAGACCTATTCAAATCGTCTGTTTTTTCTTGAGTGACTTTTGGCAGATTGTTTCTTTCAAGAAATTGATCCATGTAATCTATGTTACTCTATTTGTGGAAATAGAGTTGTTCGTAACATTTCTTTATTATCTTTGTAATGTCCATGGGAACTGTAGTGATGACCCTTCTTTCATTTATGATATTAGTAATTTGTATATATTTTTTCTTAGCCATCTAGAGTGTTATTAATTTTATTGCTTTTTTTCAAAGAACTAGCTTTTGATTTTGTTGATGTTTCTTCACTGACTTCCTGTTTTCAATCTCATCAATTTCCGCTTTCTTATAATTTCTTTTCTTCCGCTCACTTTGAAATTAAATTTATTCCTCTTTTTCTAATTTCTTAAAATGGAGGTTTAGACTATTCATTTTAGATGATTATTCTTTTCTAATATAGGCATTCAATGCTATAAATTTCCCTTTGATAACTACTTTCACTGCATCCCTTAAATTTTGGTAAGTTGTTTCCAGACTGGAAACTAGAGCCCCTTATTTCCTCTTTTTTTTTTTTTTTTTTTTTTTTTTTTTTTTTTTTTTTTGCCCCCGCCTTTTTTTCTGTCTCCGGGACTCCCAATATGGTTATGTCAATATGCTCAACAGTTTTCACAGGTCTGTGAAGCTGTATTCATTTTTCTTCATTTTTTTCCTTTAGTAATGGACTGAATAATTTCTATTAACCTATGTTTAATTATATTTGTTCTTTCTTTTGCCTGCTCAAATCTTCTATTGAGCTTTTCTAGTAAATTTTTTTTTTGGCCACCATTTTTTTTTTTTTCCTAATTATACTTTAAGTTCTAGGGTACATGTGCACAATGTGCAGGTTTGTTACATATGTATACATGTGCCATGTTGTTTTGCTGCACCCATTAACTCATTTACATTAGGTATGTCTCCTAATGCTATACCTCCCCCCTTCCCCCACCCCACGACAGGCCTCGGTGTGTGATGTTCCCCTTCCTGTGTCCAAGTGTTCTCATTGTTCAATTCCCACCTATGAGTGAGAACATGTGGTGTTTGGTTTTTTGTCCTTGCGATAGTTAGCTGAGAATGATGGTTTCCAGCTTCATCCATGTCCCCACAAAGGACATGAACTCATCCTTTTTATGGCTGTGTAGCATTCCATGGTGTATATGTGTCACATTTTCTTAATCCAGTCTATCATTGATGGACATTTGGGTTGGTTCCAAGTCTTTGCTATTGTGAATAGTGCCGCAGTGAACATACGTGTGCATGTGTCTATAGCAGCATGATTTATAATCCTTTGGGTATATCCCCAGTAATGGGATGGCTGGGTCAAATGGTATTTCTAGTTCTGGATCCCTGAGGAATCGCCACACTGACTTCCACAATGGTTGAACTAGTTTACAGTCCCACCAACAGTGTAAAAGTGTTCCTATTTCTCCACGTCCTCTCCAGCATTTGTTGTTTCCTGACTTTTGAATGATCGCCATTCTAACTGGTGTGAGATGGTATGTCATTGTGGTTTTGATTTGCATTTCTCTGATGGCAGGTGATGATGAGCATTTTTTCGTGTGTCTTTTGGCTGCATTCTCCAGTAAATTTTTTATTTTGGTTAATACAGTTTTTGACTCTGGAATTTCTATTTGGCTCCTTTTATAATATGTATCTCTTTATAAAATTCTCTATTTGGTGAGTTATCATTTTGACACTTTTCTTTAGCTCTTTAGACATACTTTCCTGTAGCATTTTGAACATATTTAGAATAGCTGGTTTAAAAAATCTGTCTAGGCTAGGCACGGTGGCTCTAGCCTGTAATCCCAGCACTTTGGGAGGCCGAGGCAGGTGGATCATGAGGTTAGGAGATCGAAACCATCCTGGCTAACATGGTGAAACCCTGTCTCTACTAAAAATACAAAAATACAAAAAATTATCTGGGCATGGTGGCAGGCGCCTGTAGTCCCAGCTACTTGGGAGGCTGAGACAGGAGAATGGCATGAACCCGGGAGGTGGAGCATGCGGTGAGCCAAGATCACGCCACTGCACTCCAGCCTGGGCGACAGAGCAAGACTCCATCTAAAAAAAAAAAAAAATCTGTCTAATAAGTCCAACTTCTGGGCTTCCCTAAGGAGTTTACACTGATTGCTCATTTTTGCTAAGTGAGGGCTATAATTTTTTATTTCTTTGCTTACCCTATTTGTTGTTATTCTTATTGGACAAAGACATTGTAAATAGCACACAGTAACTGGGGAAGTCAGATTCTACCCGCTCACCAGGGTTTGTTCTTCTTGCTGCTTGTAGTTATTTGTTTTGTGATTTTTCTGAACAAATTCTATAAAGTCTGTACTCTTTCAGTGTGTCCACTGAAGTGTCACTCAGTTAGCTTTGTGGATAGCTCATATTTGAACAGAGATTTCCTCAAATGTCTGGAACCAATAAATCTATTTTTTGCCTGCAGGCTGTGTGTGTGTGTGTGTGTGTGTGTGTTGGAACATGTCTTCAACTCTCACGCAGGTGACTGACAACTCTGCCTTAACTTTCACTTTCTGCTTGTGCAAAGCCTCAAGGTCAGCCAGGAGTAAAAGCTAAGGGCTATCTCAAGTCTTTCCTGAGTATGCATATAACCATATGCATGTATGTGCCCTCTAGCTTCCCAGGAATACGTTAGAGCTTTTGAAAGCCTCTTTGGATAACTTATTTTTCAGCTGTTCTTTTTATGCTTTTTGGATAGAATATTGTTTACTCAAATTGTTATCTATCCTTTCAGGCAGCCATGACATTCAAACGCTTGCCTTTTACTGTTTTTGACAAATGTTCCTAAGGAGAGGCTTTTTGCACTGGGTGAGCTCCAATTTAGGTCAAATACAACCAAGTCTTCCAGGGACCCACCAATCAGGTAAAAAAAAAAAAAAATGACAATTTTGGGGGAATTAAGCTTTGAAAAACCTCCAGTTCTATTCTGTTCCCTCCAGACTGGGAATGTGGTCTTTTATTGTCAAGGCTACTGTTAAGTTGGAAAGTGAGGGATAGGACGAGGGCAAATTAAAATGCCACAAAGCCTTGTATTCTTACCGAGATTTCACTATGTTCCCTGAACAAACATTCTCCATGTTCCTGAAATCCATTAAAATCCATCTAATAAAGTTGATTCTGACATTTTTTGTGAGTTTTTCATTGCCTTTAAAAGGGAATACTTTTTCACAGGATCTTACTTTGCCATGTTTGCTTACATCTAAAATGTGTGTGTGTGTGTTCTTATATGCTAGTGCCCAAATATATGTAATGAGCACTATATCCCTTTTAAAAGTGGTATAGTGGTTAAGATTTGCTTTTAATTTGAGTAAAATATGTAGTAGGTGATGTATAAGAAGACCCACTTTACTGACTGGTCAGATGTAGGATTGGAAAATCTGTAAGGACAATAATTTCACATTATTTTAAAGGTTCCTGGACAAATCGTATTGTAGGACTGGGGCCGCCTCAAAGAATTAATGTTTTCTAATAATCACTTTTTTCTTTGGTCACTAGACTCTCCCCTAAATTAATTAAAACTTGAAGGCTTTAAAAAAACACCTGACAATTTCAACTGTATTATGATGCAGTGGTTTTAATTTAGGTACAAATGCAAAGTTGAAAACTAAGAGTGTGATTTGTATTTCATCGTTTTAGTTTAGAAGGTCAAAGGATTGTTTCTGCCTTGGAAGAACGGTATTTGAATGCCTAACCTCTCTCAATAAGTCTCAGAATACACTCAATTGGGCCAGTAAAGAAAGATGGTCCAACAGTCATTTATTTAAGCAGGACAAGGACCTGATCTTACTGTCACTACAACTGCTGAGACCTTTTGGCTGAAATTCTTTTGTACCTCTAAATACTGAAGAAGAACTCAGTATCATTCAGGGCTCATTCTCTGCATCTTCTTACCTCCTTCTCTCTGCCTTCTTATCTCTTTCTCCACTCCATACTTGGTTCATTGTAGTGAGAAACTGTAGCTTTTCATATCGGTCTTTGGTTAGGGGCCCTTCTTTTTTCCATACTGAATCCAGAGGAGATGGGATGTGGCATGGAAGCTTGTTTTTAATCATAGCTGTAAGTATACATTTTTTTGTGCACTATTAATTTGGTGGGGGAAAAAGACTCCACTCTTGGTTTCATCTATGTAACTAGAAATTTATTCCTAAAACAAACATTCTTAGCAAGGATGACTTATTTCATAATATTCAGCAAACATTATGTAAAATCATGCAGCCTATTGGAGGCCTCACTCTAGAAAGAAGTGGAGCTAAGCATAAAGTATGTGTGCTAATAGCTTTGTGACTGACTTGGCCCACATTTATGAAGTGACGGTTCTTCATATCTGATCTATCAACTGACTGAGTTTACACTCTGATTAACCCAGACATGGATAAATTACATTCATCTTGACTCCAGATGGCAAATGTGCTTATGAAGTTGGGTACTTGACTACATTGCTCTTCTAGTAAAGTTGCATACAGATGTTGAAGGGATAATGCTGGGTTACATATGCGAGAGAAATACAAAGTATCTGGAATATGAAGAATTTATTTGGAGCGTAGGTTCTTTGTGTGTCATTGCTCATGGTCAAGTCAGAAGACACTATGGCCATGATATATTTGGTCTGGCAATTGTTCTCATCTAAAATAACTACATCAGACTAATGTATAGTTTATATGCATTATTGTTTCATTCTTGGTTGCTTACATTGCAAAAAGTTCTGAAGTAGGCCAGATCATATCTATATAGAAGACCTAATTTGATTGGGCAGAGCACATCTCATTAATTCACTTGTTTATTTGACAAATATTTATTAAAAGCTTACTATGGGCCAACAACTCTGCCTGTTGCTGAAAGATAACACCAAGGATAATGCATAGTGACTAAACAAAGCTTTGCTTGGTGTTTGGATCAGAAGCTGTCAGAGGAACCATCAACACAAATTTGGAACAAGCAGCTGCTGGAGACAAATGAGCCTTACTACTTTCTTTTTCACCAGAACTGCTGTATAGAGCAGCTCTGTCCAATATGGGAGCCACTAGCCACATGGAGCTCTTTAAATTTAAATTTTAAAATTAATTAACATGAAGTAAAATGTAAATATTTGTCAGTCAAGCTAGCCTTGACTAGCTCAATCAGCACATATGTCTAGTGACTACTGTATTGCATAGCACACGTATAGCTTATCTCTACTATCACAGAAAATTCTATCCTATTTAGCAGCCCTGACACAGAAGTTGGAAGAAAAAAAAGCCTGGTAACTTCATTTACAACTTTATGATTAATATCAGGCAGAATTTATGAGTTAACACTATTTCCTACAATAGATACATTTATGAGGACAAGAAATTCTCTAAAATGTGTTTTACCAGCTTTGAAGTTAACACAAAAAGACAGACTGTAGTTAATTTAAAAAGTTGTTACCTCGGGTGTCCAAATTTTCCTTATAGTGAGTATTAGAAAAGATAGAAAGCTAATGCAAAAACTAATAACAATGATTGCACTCATTTCTAACTCTTCACAAAATTCATTCTCCTCTTTCTTCTTTCAATACAGTGCAATAATACAATGTACTTAGCTGACCAATTACCCTCCCTTACAGCTGGGTATGGTGACTTGGTTATCACCAATGTGAACTGAAATGACATCAGTTCTGGACAGAGCCTTTAACTGGCTGACATGCTTCCTTCATATCTTTTTTTTAAAAGAAACTTTGCTGCAAGTCAGCTTTTGTCCCATGGCTTCCATCATGCAGCAAAGACCACCCTATATATACCATGGTGGAAAAACGTGAGAAGCCTGAGCCTCCAAGATAGTGTGGGGTCAAGAGGCCCTCTAACCTGAAGCTGCAACTGATATATATAAGAGAAATACATTTGCATCTTGTTTGGCCCATTGCATTTGATGATTTGTTTGTAAATGCAGCTAATATTACCCTTATTTACATAAGAGCAGATACAAACTTAATTTTGCGTGAGAACAACTTTTCAGTCTTAAATGTTAGAAACAACGTTTTTTTTTTGCTCCCTCAATTATAAATATTCTGCATCTTTTGTAATTTATTCAAAAAATAAATTTATTGTTTCAAAAAAATAAATTTATAGCACTTCTTGAATAAATAGTACTTTTATTCTTAATGAGATTGCTTTCTATGTCTGTAAAGCACTTAGTTTGGTTTTATAAGAAGCAATGTCTGAGTTGTGGATTCTCTTGCATTTCTTGAGTGGGTACTCTCAAGAACCTGTGAAGTGGTGAGAGAAGCTGGATATGGAAGGAAAAAGAGCCAAGAAAAGATGTGATTCGGCTGAAAACAAACCTCAGCCTGATTGCACAGGATGCTCTAGAGTAGAAATCTCACTGCAGAGTGGTTCGTCCCTGAGGCAGCAGCAGTTTTTTGACCCTTAATGTAAATCAGCCATTGGCTAGTGGGAACTCCAAGACATTTATCAGAGGATGGGCTCTCACTGGATGAAGACAACCCTCTGTGGAAGAGGGCCGCTGTGAGCTGAGAGCAGACAACAGGACTGCGCTGGGGAATAGGTACACCAGCCCAGTGAGAGCCTCTGGGCATTGCACCAGCATTCATTACAGCTCCTTTCCCTTAAATGTGTGAATTCATGACCTGTGGTTTCCCATTAGACAAGGCTGATGGGAATATTCTCTTCCCCAAGGGGAATGTATACTTTTCATGACTTCAAATATGGTCTCTAATTTTGCAGAAAAAATTCTTTCATGGGAAGACAGACAGTCAGAAAGTTAAGTTTTGACACAAATACAAAACCTTGGACGGTGCCTTTGAATAATAAAGAGAAGAAGGAATAACTCTTCCTGGGGATGCCTGTCCTGGTGTAAGCAGGTTACATGAGAAGACAATTGTGTTTGACTGTATAAGAACCTGAATTCTGGAACCAGACAGTCCCTGCTTGAATTGAGATTCTGTCACCAACATGCTATGTGACCCTAAGCAAATAACTTGACTTCCTGTGCCTCAGTTTCTTCCTCTAAAATGTGGATAATGATGAATAATAATAGTATTGGTTGTTGAGGGTAATAAATAATTCAATGTATACAAAGGTGTTTGAACAGTGCCTGGAAACACAGATAGAGCCATGTAAGGATGGCTCTTGTTATGGGAAAGCTAGGCCTTGAAATGAGAGGTGACAGGTGCCAAGCACAGGATAGGAGAGGACAATAGTTAAAGAAGTCCATGCTCTCTGGAGGCAGATATTCTAGAACTAAATCTCTGCTCTTGACCTTGAGCAAATTACTTAAATTCTTTTTGTTTGTTTCCTCACCTTTAAGCTTGGAATAATAATAGCACTTTTCATATAGAAACACAGTGAAAATTAAGTAAAATAGTCATTGTCAAATTCTTACAATGGTACCTCACACATAACACACTTTCAATTAATATTGTTGTTCTTGTTATGTTATTATTATTCCATGAGGAAAGGCAGGGAACTTTTTCAGTGAAAGGAGAACATTTCATTGGGACAGGTTCATTGCTTGTACACAGGACTTTTATGAGTATGAGATTGTAAGATAAGCAGAAGCCGAGCTGGCAAATCCCTACTGTGCAAAGCTAAGGTGCTTTGATTTGGTTCTCTGTAGGCACTCCGAATTCATTGAACATCAACTACATTTTCCCAGGTCTCTTTCAGAGGAAAGAAATGGTACTCGTTATCTAATACTGCATAACAAATTATCAGCTTAGTGTCTAAAGACAACAGCTATTAATTTAGCTCATGATGTCTAGGCTGAAAATTTGGGCTGCAATCAGCCGAGAGATTCTTCAGGTCTCAGATAGGCTCCTTCTTGCTTCTGTGTTAATTTTATGCTTAGATGGGTAGCTCTGCCTCAAGGTTTTGGGTGGGTATTGGTTTGGAGCAGCTTGATTCTCCCCAGGTGGTCTCTCATCCTCTGGAATGTGAACCCAAACTTGTTCTTTTTGCAGAGGCAGTCTCCCAGTAAAAAGCACACAATGGCTCTCGAGGCCTAGGCTCAGAACTGCACAGCATCATTTGGAGGCATTTGATTGGTTAAAGCAAATCACAAGCTCTAGCCCGGAGTCAGAGTGGGTGGGAATTTTACCACAAAATTACAGGGGAAAGAACATGGATATAGAAAAGCCATTAATTCAGACATCAGTGAAAACGATCTAACAAATTCTCGAAGGATCACTTCTTTAATTCATGAGAATGGGCAGAGGAAGAAAATACAGCATTGCTCCTCCCTTAAAGTGGTCAATTTTTGTAAGGTCCTAGCAAGGTCACTGGTAGGGAAGGGAAGTGAGGAAAGACCAACTTGTGGTAGGTCCTGGGCAGGAATGGTTAATCTAAAGTGGTGGGCCACCTTGGCCTTGCTATTTCTCCAACCTTCTCTTCTATGCATTTCATAGATTGGCAGTTGGCACCAGCAAGAGATCTGGTTGGGCAGAAACCTTCATCCTGGAGGATGAGGAGACCTCACAATTTCACACATGATTTAAAAAGAGGCATTCAGTACCAGGAGAGTTCATTATGGAAAAAGGAAGATATAAAAGCAGAACTTTTAGAAAAAAAATTTAGACTTTTCTCTTCCATCTGTATCTCTTTATTCAGGAAAGTAGAGAATGAATAAATTTCATAATAGAAGAACTAAAGAATCAGATAATATTGACTAGATGTCATTGGTTGATAAAGAAGAGTACAAAGTAAGAATATTTGAACTCTACATTGTCATACATGTTTAATATAATTTATAAAAGCTAATTTTCATGTAACCACTTAAAGTTTGTATAGGGAATATATATTTTATTGAGGACCATTCACCTGTAAGGCAAGAATCAATTGGTGAGCATAGGTTAATATAAAGATCAATGGCTATGTTATGCTGATATTGAATTGGGAAGTCAAAACTTAGGTTTTGAATCCAAGCCTTGCCTGGGTCCCTTGAGTTACACACCTAAGCTCTTTGAACAATAATTTATTGAATTGGGCTATGACTTGGTTTGGGTTGACCCAGAAGCTGCCCTTGAGATAAGAATTTGAGTGCAAGTAGGGAAGGGAGCCCAGGAAACCCTGGCAGGGAAGGGGATTGAGGAAGCAAAGCAGCAAAGGGAGAGCAGCTAGTAGGAGATGTATTATCAGGGTTACGAATGCAGGCACCTGGAGCTTAATCCCACTGAGGAAGCCTGGGAGTAGGGCAGACCAGATGCCTCAGAGATATCCTGTGTGCGAGAGTAGGGAGCTGGGGTGTTTATACACCCATTGCCATCAGTCTTTGGTTCAGGGCTGCTCCCAGGAGATGTTACGTGCCTGGAATGTCCAGCCAGCCTGTGGCAGAGGAGGCTCCCGTAGCCAGAGAAAGTCTTTAGGCAAAGATATGCCAGTGATGTGCATGGAAATGGTAAATGCTGATGGAATGTGGATTGTGATTTGATAGCATCTGCTCCAGGCTAAATTCTGATTTTCAAATATTTTTTAAAAGTAGATACTCAAATTATTTTATAAAACAGCATACAAGATTGATTTTTAAAAAAGGAGTTACAATATTTTTTGTGGTTGTGAGTGTGTGCTTGGGTGCTCAGTGCTTTCTCTTTCTCTGTGGTACTAAAAAGCAGCTCAGAGGTACCTCTGAGAAATGCAAGGGCTTCTTGAAAAGTAGCTTAAAAACACACGATTTCCATCTTTAAGAACATTTCCAGTTCTAGCTCTCTGACATTTTTGTACCAAGTTGCTTTCTGCCTTTTCCCTTCTGTTAATATCTCTTCTGTGTCCTTTCCTCTTAAAAACAAAATCAACACAAGGTTCTTTCAAACCTCATAGCCGGGCGCTGTGGCTCACGCCTGTAATCCCAGCACTTTGGGAGGCTGAGGCGGGTGAATCACCTGAGGCTGGGAGTTCAAGACCAGCCTGACCAGCATGGAGAAACCTGTCTCTACTTAAAATACAAAATTAGCTGGGTGTGGTGGCGCATGCCTGTAATACCAGCTACTCAAGAGGCTGAGGCAGGAGAATTGCTTGAACTCGGGAGGCAGGAGGTTATGGTGAGCCGACATTGTGCCATTGCACTCCAGGCTAGGCAATAAGAGCGAAACTCAAAAAACGAAAACAAAACAAAACAAAAAAACACGTCATAAAAAATCCAGTTGAATTTCAGTGGTAATGGGGGTGGTGGGTTGAAGACTCAAAATGGGGAATAAACACAACAAAATGTTACAAAACAGCTAATTGGATGACTGTTTAAAACCCACAGTGACTCTCCAGGAGGGGTAGTCATAGTAACACACCCAGGAATATTCTCCCAGTATGTGTGCAAGCTGGAGAAGGAGGGTGGGTGGTGCAGAGGGCAGGGGTCTGGTGGGTGAAGGACTTTCCAGTACAGATTCCGTACACAGACTGAAAAGGAACAGCCCTAACGGAAGCTATGAATCCCCTCAACAAACACAGAGGTTTATCTATATTTTAGGCAATTTACTTGTGGAATCAAAAGTTGGCCTCTTTAGAGATAACTTATATGAAAGCATTTGAAAAAAAAAAAACCTTTGATAAAATTCACACTATAAGGAAAAAATTAAAAAAGAGAAGACCAAATGGAAACTGTGGGTGATATCTGTGATTGTGCCTTTTGAAGCTGTTCCTTAGACATTGCTCTGGGTTTGGACTCTCATCGTGTTATATTCACATTGACTGAAAGTGTATGGGAGCCCCATTAGATACTGTAGTAATAGTTATGAGTGCCTGCCTAATGCCCCTCTGTCCAGCCTGTGCACCAGCTGTGGTGAATGGTCAAAGTTAATGACTCACTGATGCTTCCTATCCAGAGGAACTGCCTCTCCAGGAAATGCCCAGAAGGCTATGCTCTTCGTAGAGCCCCAAATCAATGACTGATCCTGGGGTACAAAATCTTGGCTCCTTGCCTCAATTTGGGACATAACTGTGGTACCCTTTATCCTTACCCATGGGATCAGCCTTAAGCCAGACACCAGCTGGAACTATTTCCCTTGCTCAGCTCCTTCCTGTGTTCCACCCATTTCCCTCATGTACTTAAAGATTTTTTCTGAGACTACTCTTTCAATAAATCACTTGCAAAATATCTCCTTTTTAGGACTTGTTTCTAAAAAACCTATCCTAGACAGGCATTTTGGGAATAGCCCTGCAACAGGGTGAGTCCATCTGCTTTCAAGCCCTTGGTCTACCACTGGGGAGCTATGAGAACATGTGCAAGTGTCTTGATCTCTCAAGTGTGCGGTTACACAATGGTAAAATTCATCTAGATCATTGTTGTTACTGTTGTTTTCATCTGTACCCACTCCTTTGCCAGCTTCTTCCCTGACTTCTCTTCCCTCTCTCTCTTACAGGTTTCTTTTGAGATCACTCAATCAATATATCACTTGCAAAACCCCAAATATGAGGCTTTGTTTCTACAGAATTTGACCAAAGACATCTGCTAATAGTTGGGGGTGTGGGGCAATGTGTTCCCTGTAGCCCACTGGGAGCCACCTAAATCTATGAGTGATTGGTACCCTTCCTTCCCCTCTCCAACCAGAATGAGTCCACTTTCATTGGATCTACTCATAAGATTTCCACAAGATTTCTGGCAAAATGAGAGCTCTTTGTTGCTAATATCTGAAATCTGTTGGACCAGACGATCTCTCAGGTAGGGCTTGGCTCAACCGTTCTAAGAGGGCTTTCTCTACTACTTGCAAAATAATGGTTTCCCAGATTTATTGGGATTGGAGAATAAATAGGGTTAGGCAAGTACTAAAGAAAATATGGTTGGCTGGAGGAGGCTGGGCATCACTAGGAAATTCTTCAAATTAATTCTCTAGGAGAAGGATGATTTACATCTGTTAGCTTTTCAAAGTCTGCCATTTTTGGGCTGCTTCCCTGAAAAACTCAGGCTTTTCATGCCAGAGTAGATAATATTGTTGTCCTGCCTAGATTTCCTTTACTGGACTTGGGCATTCATCCTCCAGTTGTCCTTAGCTAATGGCAGCTGTCTCACCTGGAGATGCTTGAGTGTTTATCCCCTGCTCTCCATGGCCAGGAATTGTCATGGACAATCACTGAATGATGTTGGAATTTTAAAGCCTGTCGCCTTGCCTCCAGATGAGACCACACTGTGATGTAATACACATTCTAGAGCTCCTCATAGTATCAGGCTGAAGCTCAACTAGAGCTGAGACCACATTGTTGCTCAGTCCCTTTCTGACTCTATTCTGCCTCCTTTGCTCCCTCATGGGTATCTTCTGACAGCATTCCCTCAAAAAGTCATTTGCAAAATAACTCCTAGGTGTGAGGCCTTGCTTCCACAGAACTCACAAGCTAATAATTCAGAGGGTTGAGGGCCACGGGGAGTGAGATTTGGCTGGGAACTGACTGCAAATTGACAATACTGGAGTTCACAGTAAACAATCAGTAGCCACTCATTTAGAAAGCCTTGTATTTTATTCTCTTTTGGGGTTTCCTCAAAAATCTCTTTAATGTGTGAAAATAAAGAGAAAAAAGATTTCCAGTGTGCTTTCTTACTCAAAAAATTGTAGAATTGTTTTTGTTTGTAGGTCTTATTCACAGTTGTATCCTTAGTTTTGTAACAGGGGGTATTCAAATACTTGTTGAATGTAATTGAACATATATTCATCAACTATCTAGTTGGTAGATTTTTATATTTCTGAGTTCATTTGGGATACAATAAAGGTATAAAAAATGGTCGGTTTAAGAAATCTCTATTTCCATTAAGAAATGGAATAGATGGTTAACCTACTTTTAAGTTTATTAATTTTGCTTCTAATATTTTCATTGAAGTAGAACAATCTTATTAAATACTAATTATCATCTCCATTCTTCTGCATTCTGATTGTTTTGTTTTAGAGAATATGCTTCTTACGGAGAAGTTAGCTGTATTCAGAAGTGTGCATTCAAATATCCATCATATCTAGGCTCTAAGCTACAATTTCTCTGGACTGCACTTTACTCAATTCTAAATGCCATTTAAAAGCTAGTTTTGACATTTATTCAAACCATCTGAGGTCTCTAGTCCTCTGGGAAGACTGCGTGGTGCTGAATGACTAATATGGATTCAACTAGCCTTTGAATGGTTTACAAAGCAGGCCATGATATCAGGATTTTTGAGAATTTCAGTGGGATTAAATCTGGCACCATTTCTGCTGGTATCTTTCTTTATCAAGGATGAAGTGCATGCATTACTTGATGGATACAGAGTAGAAAGAAAATAAATTGAGAGAAATTTGGACAATATGTTATTTTGATTTCACTGTCTCAGTTACAACTTTTGGATAGTAGGGAAGTGCAGAGCTGGGATTTATCTGAAGTGCAAAATTTAAAGAGGTGCCAAAAAATCGAGTAATCAAGAAATAAAGTATTTTAATACAATTTTTAATTATAGTAAAAACATTTAACATAAAATATAACATCTTAATTATTTTTAGAATAGAGTTTAATAGTGTTAAGTATATTCTTATTGTTGTCCAACAGATATCCAGTAATTTTTCACTTGCAGATCTGAAACCCTATACTCATTAGATGTGAACTCCCTTTTTTTCTGCTCTCCACAGTCTCTGGTAACCAAAGTTCTGCTTTCTGCTTCTATGCATTTGACATCTGTAGATACCTCATAAAAGTGGAATCACGCAGTGTTTGTCTTTTTGTGACTGGTTTATTTCAATAGCATAAAGTCCTCAAGGTTCTTCTATGTGTAGCATGTGACAGGATTTTCTTCCTTTTCAAAACTGAGTAATATTCTATTACACATACACATATATGTGCAAATATATGCATATATACACACACATATATATATAAAACACACACACATACCTATATAATAGTATAATAGTGTATTTATCCATTCATTTATCAGTGGACATTTAGGTTACTTCTACCTCTTAGCTATTGTACATAGTGCTTCTATGAACATGGGTGTACAAATATCTCTTTGAAACTATGGTTTCAATTTTTTGAAAATTGAAGCAGGATTGCTAGAAAATATGGTAATTCTAATTTTAATTTTTGAGAAAACACCATTCTGTTTTCTTTAGCAATTACATCATTTTACAGTTCCACCAACAATGCACAGAGGTTCTAATTTTATCACATCCTTGTCAACACTTGTTATTATTTTATTTTTCTTAATAGTAGCTTTCCTAACAAATGTCAGGTGGTATCTCATTTGGTTTTGATTTGCATTTCTCTGATGATTAGTGATGTTGAAAATATTTTCCTTTTTTTGGCAATTTGCATATTATTTTTGGAGAAATATCTATTTAAGTCTTTATACATTTTTAAATTATTCGATTTTTGTTGAGCTGTAAGAGTTATTTATATATTCTGATTATTACTCCTTTTCAGATATAGTAAATACTTTCTCCCATTCTGTAGGTTTCCTTTATACTCTGATGATTGTGTCCTTTGATGCATAAAACTTTTAAGTTTGATATAGTTCCATTTGTCTATTTTTGCTTTTGTTGTCTGTGCTTTTGGTGTCATAAAAGTCATTGCTAAGTACAATGCCATGAAGATTTTCACCTATTTTTTTCTAGGAGTTTTATAGTTTTAGGTCTTTAATGCATTTTGAGTTAATTTCTGTATATGTTGTAAAATAAAAATCCAACTTTGTTCTTTTGCATATGGATATCCAGTTTTCCCAATACTATTTGTGTTCATCCTATATTAAGTAGTCTTGGTCCCTTTGTCAAAAATGCACAATGGTTTATTTCTTGGCTCTCTATTGTAGTCCATTGATCTATTTGTCTTTATGCCCATACCACACTGCTTTGATTACTGTAGCTTCATAACATATTTTGAAGTCAGGAAATCTGAGGCCTCCAGCTTTTTTCAAAATTGTTTTGAATACTCAGTATCCCTTCAGATTTTGTATGAATTTTAGGATGAATTTATATATTTCTATAAAAAATGCTTGTGGGGTTTTGATAAAGATTCTTTGAATCTGTAGATTGCTTTGGGTCGTATGAACATCTTAACAGTATCGTTTTCCAATCCATGAACATACTATGACTTTACATTTATTTGTGTCTGTTTTAATTTTTGAAAGCAAGTTTTGTAGTTTTCAGTATTCAAGTCTTTCACTTCCATGGTTTTATTTCTAAATATTTCATTTGTTGTTGTTATTGTAATGGGATTATTTTCTTTATTTCTTTTTAGATTATTTATTGCTGGTGTATAGAAATGTAACTCATTTCTATGTACTGATTTTGTATTCTGCAACTTTACTGAATTCATTTATTAGTTCTGACACTTTTTTGAGTGTTTTTGCATACAAGACCATATCATCTGCAAACAGAGATAGTTTTACTTCTTCCTTTCCTGTTTATATCATGAGAGGGTGCTAAATTACATCAAAAGCTTTTCTGTATCAATTGTAATGTTCATGTGACTTTTATCCTTCACTTTGTTAATGTGGTATTATGTTGGTTGATTTTTGTATGTCGAACCATCTTACATTCCATAAACAAGTCTTACTGGTCATATGTACAGTCCTTTTCGTGGGCTGTTCAATTTGGTTTGCTAATATTTTGTTAAACATATTTTGTTAAAGATGTTTGCATCAACATTCATTGGGAGTATTGGTCTGTTGTTGTATTGTGGTGTCTTTGGATTTGACATCAGAGTAATACTAGCGTCATGTAGTTAGCTTGGAAGTATTTTCTCATTTTAAACCTTTGGAAGAGTTTCGGGAGGATTGGTGTTAGTGATTCTTTAAATGTTTAATAGAATTATTCAGTGAAGCCATCTGATCCTGAGCATTTCTTTGTTGGGAAGTTCTGATTACTGATCCAATACCCTTACTAATGATAGGTCTCTTCAGATTTTTCTATTTCTTTGTGATTTAGTCTTTGGTAGGCAGTGTATTTCTTTTTTTTTTTTTTGAGACAGAGTCTTGCTATCGCCCAGGCTGGAGTGCAATGGAGCGATCTCGGCTCACTGCAGGCTCCGCCCCCTGGGGTTCACGCCATTCTCCTGCCTCAGCTTCCCGGGTAGCTGGGACTACAGGTGCCCACCACCTCGCCCGGCTAATTTTTTGTATTTTTAGTAGAGACGGGGTTTCACTGTGTTAGCCAGGATGGTCTCGATCTCCTGACCTCGTGATCCGCCCGCCTCGGCCTCCCAAAGTGCTGGGATTACAGGAGTGAGCCACTGCGCCCGGCTGGTAGGCAGTGTATTTCTAAAAATTTATGCATTTCTTTTTGGTTATCCAATGTGTCAGCATATACTTGTCCATAGTGTTCTCTTTTAATTTTTTATTTCTGAGGTATTAGTCATAATGTTCCCTGTTTTATTTCTCTTTTAGTAATTTGAGTCTTCTCAAATTTATTAAAATGTTTAAAATTTTAAAGTCATAGTATTCTATTTTAAGCTGGTAATAACAATTTCAAGTGCATATTAAAACTCTATTCTTTTGCAGGTCTCCACTTTACGTTATTGATCTCACAAACTATATCTTGACATATTGTTTAGTCATTGGCATATATATTTTAAAAATGTTTTTGTCATTTAAATTAAATGCATCAAATTTACAATAATATAGCTTAGTATATTTGTTCATGTATTTACCTTTACTAAAGAACCTTACATTTTCTAAGCCTTTGTATTACTATCTATGGTCCTTTCATTTTAAGTTGAAGATTTTCCTTTAGCATTTCTTCTAGAGCATGTTTAGTGGTAATGAACTCTCTCAGCTTTCATTATTCTGAATATGTCTTAATTTCTTCTTCATTTTTAGAGGACACTTTAGCCAGACACAGTATTCTTGGTAGACAGTTTTTTTTTTTTTTCCTCTTAGGGCTTTGAATATATTCTCCCACTCCTTTTATCCTACAGAATTTCTGCTGAGTAATACATTGATAATGTTATGGAAACTCCATTCTACATAACAAGTACCTTTTCTGTTACTGCTTTTGAAATTCTGTCTTTGTTTTTTATTTTAGATAATTTGATTATAATATGCCTCAGTGTGGTTCCCTTTGGATTTATCCTATATGGAGCCCTTTGAGCTTCTTCAATCACTATACCAATTTCTTTCCTCAGATTTGGGAAGTTTACAACCATTATTTCTTCAAATAAGCTGTCTGCCCCTTTATCTCTCTTTTCTTTCTGGATTTTCCATAATACACATATTGGTACCTTAATAGTGACCCATAAATCTCTTAGACTTTTTTTCACTTTTCTTTATTATTTTTATATATACTTTTTGCTCTGCTGACTCAGTGATTTTAAATGAAGTTTCTTCAATATGCCTGATTCTTTCTTCTGCCTAATCAAATCTGCTTTTGAATGCTACAAATACATTTTCAGTTCAGTTGTATTTTTTTTTTATTTTATTATTATTATACTTTAAGTTTTAGGGTACATGTGCACAACGTGCAGGTTTGTTACATATGTATACATGTGCCATGTTGGTGTGCTGTACCCATTAACTCGTCATTTAGCATTAGGTATATCTCCAGCTTAGAATTTCTGTTAATTTTTTTCATAGTTTCCATCTCCGTGGATGTTTTTATCCCATTTTTCTAATTTTGTTTACTTTGTGTAAATACAATTTTGCTTAATTTTGTTTACATTTGTCTTTTACTCATTAAGCACTTTTATGACAGCAGTTTTAAATGCTTTGTAAAGCAGTTTATAGATCTGCATTTCTTTAGGGTCAATTTGTGTCTTTTGATTGGGCCACGTTTTATTTACTTTATAAAACATGGGCCATGTTTTTCTGCTTTGTTGTTGATTAATTATTCTCCTGACCTGTATACTGACTTTGCACAGACGAGGGGTTTCACCAGTCAGCCTGGCTGGGAGTTCTAGACCCTCTCAAATGGTTTCAAATCTTTTCATCCCCCTTGTGTCTCCCTTTGGAACTGCACCTCTAGCATGCTGTTACCCTGATTTCAGCTACTTCCAAATTCTGGCACCTAATCAGTGCTCTGAGTCAAGCCAGATAGAAACCAGTCCCCAGGCTGCTCCTGGACAAGACAATACATGGTCCACTCTTTTGTCTGCATTTAGAAAGAGGAGCCCTGTAAGACAGGTTTCCTCCCAGTTGGTTTATGGTATGCTGCATAAGAGAAGAGGCATCAATAGGTATGCCAAATGCCCTGATTTTTCCTACAGATTTCTCTGGAATTTCATCTTGATTCTATATGGCCTGGGAGCTGCAGCCTCCTACCTGGTCTCTAGAGTTTTCAGAGGTGTTTTGATACATATATTGTTGTTAACGTAGTGTCTCTGTAGGGGAAGAAGGGCCAGTAGCTTCCTAGTCTGCCATCTTGCAGACTTGTCTGGATGCTCTTTTATGCAATATTTTTAGAAAGTAAATGCAGAGAATTCATTATAGAATTTCAAAATTTTAACTAAATATAAGATCAGAGAGTATATTTTTAAAGTAAAGTTCTTAGAGACCATTAACTTGTTACAGGTAATACATCTTTAATGCAAGGAAGAAAAGTTATGTGTGATTTAGTATGTTGTCACTAGTTCAGGCTCATAGGCTAAGATGGTTGCAACCACTTCAAGGAATAGATGGAATCAACTTATGGAAAACAGGTTTTCCATTAGGCTAAGATGCAGAATTTTTAAAAAAGTGGAAGGAAAACAATGTGTTTTCAGAATTTTTTTTTAAAGTAGGAGGAAAATAATGAAATACAAGAGGTACATTTTGTCTTATTTAATATGATCAGACAGCTTATGGTCAACAGATAAGCAAAAATGAAGGAAAACTTCAGATGGAAAAGTTAGAGGTCCAAAGTGTGTGTTACATAATGCATTCTTGCTAAGGCAAGTTAAAGAGGATATTTTTGATCTTCGTACTTTAACACTCAAAGGCGAAATGCAAATTTTGAAACAAAAGATATATTATCTGTTGTAAAATGCATCTTCCATTTTGCAAGTCAGTTTGGAAAAAGGTAGTAAATGAAAAATTTAAACAGCAAAATTTTAAGTCTTATTAAAAATTTGTCTTTGAATTGTCCCTAAATTGGTAGATAAGTCTGAATTTTCTGTACTCAATCCTGTCCAGCCTCTAGGCTTCTAGATCTCCTCTCTCTGGCTCATATTTCTCTGTGTACACCTGCTCACATTTATCTTTACTCAAGTCTACCCTCAGGAAGATTTCACATTTGTAAGAATGTAAGCCAGTGCTCTCTCCTGCCTAGGCTCTTGCATTTAGACATTATTTTGCTGCAAGAGTAAAACAGCCTATTTACCTGTCAAAGGGATTTCAGACCTCACAGAGGAGATTGTAACTGCTAGTGGAGTGCAGTTGGGAGATGTCACACTTTCAATTTTGCTTCTGCAAAGGCTGCTGTTCATAACATTGATCATGCAAAAAGAGCTACTGATGAGATAATCTTTCAAAAGTATATGAGATTGAAATGATATTTTATATTGAGTTGAACCATCTTTATAGAGAAAAAACTTGATATGCCTGTACCATTTTTTGACATTTGTTTTCTAAACAGTCTGAGGATAATCAGCAACAAGTATTTTCCAAGAACCCTCAGACAGTTTGGTAGGATTAGAGACATGCCAAACTGACAGCCTCTTAGAATTAATGGTTCTACCTGGAGTAAGAGTGCCACCTCAAAAATGTTTTATGAACATATCCACTTATATTTTTAGTTAAAACATTCTTATGAGCTTGTAACGTGTGCCAGGCATTGTTCCTGAAACTTGCTTTAGAGAAAATAACAGATAAAAATTCTTGTCGTCTTGGAGTTTACATTCTTAGAATTAGAAAGGGAGACATAGAGAAGACAATAAACAATACATAAATTTTATTGTGTATTACAAGATGGAAAGTTCCAAGGAAATCAAAGTGAGGCAGGGTTGGGGTATTGGGAGTTAGGAGGGTGGTGTGAGTAGACTGCACTCTTAAATTGGTGCTCTTTTGCATAGCAATTCTTAAACACCCCTTTCTCTGCCTTCTGTAGGAGTCTACAAAGTTTTTTTTTTTCTGCAAAGATCCAGAAAATAAATATTTTAAACTTTGTGGGCCACATGTAGTCTCTGTCACATTTTTTTGTTTATTTTATATAAACTTTTAAGATTTTTTATATATATATATATATATATATATATATAAAGTATTCTGAGCTCCTGGGCTATAAAAGAACTAAGAACAGACTGCATTTTGACCATGGGCAGGAGTTTGCCAACCTTTGTCCCGGAAGACATCAAACTGACAAGGTTTGCCATGGAAAAGGGAAAAAAGTTGTTCTAATGACTTGATAAAGCCCCTATGATTAGAGTAGGTATGTAGAGAAACAAGACTCCCAAGAATGACTCCACATATCTTGAGTACCTCTGACTTGGCCAGTAAGAGCACACTTATAATATCCATTATTTTTAAGACATTAGTTTCAGCAATACAAACCCATTTTTGACATTGAATGTGCTACCATGTTTCTGTTAATCACAGATAGAAATAAGGGGCGGGCTTGAAGTAGCCATGTCTAGAGTAAAGCGCTTCCTGAAACATGCTGGTTGAGAACATTTGACTGTGTTTTCTGGATTAGCAAATGGATATTACCTTCAATTAGGCAACACACACAGTAACATGTGATATACTGAAGCATTTTTAATGGCAATCACTGGCTTATAACTGTGACATTTTTGGCATCTTGACAAAGGTGGCTTTAGGTTCTTTATATCTGAGGTCGCCAACTTCATCAACGTGGGAGGCAAGCCCTCACTGGCTTCCAGGTTTGTCTTCTAGGTCAGTCTTTGGAGAAAGCCCAGATCTGCCCACCTTGTCAAGGTGTGGGTAGGATCTGGCTGTGTCTGTAGTATGAGATGCTTATAAACATGAGACAAGACTGAGAGAACCAAACATGAGTGATGGAAAGGCCCTGCCTGACTTGATGCTCATCTTTGTCTCTAAACTCAGCTTCCTACTTGCCCACCGAACGCTGCAATCACCTCCACCATGTCTGTTGCCAGCATATCCTAACCTTATTTCTTAGCACCTTTGCCCTTGCTATCTCCTCTGTCCCCAGCATGTTCTTCTTTCAGATAATCAAATGCCATGTTCCATCAACCCTTCATTCCTCTACTCAGATGCCACCTTTACAGAAAGCCCCCCATCCGTGGTCACTCTCTCTCAAGTGGCCTGGTTTTATTTTCTTCATAGCTCTGTGGCATGTGCATTTGGTGAATGAATACTTTTCTGTCTGTCCCCCCTAGCATCTAAGCGCCATGAGAGCAGGAATCATGTGCCCCCATGGTCCAGGACAGTGCCAGACCCAGAGCTGATAGGAAATGTTTGCTGAACAAGCAAAGGGAAATAGGAAGAAGATGAAAACACAGATGCACACCGGATACGAATGAGTTCCCCCAGATAATGCCGTTACCTGGGATATCACAGAGGACCACATGCAGCTGTGGTTCAAACTGTAGAGAACACAAGAGACTCCTGAAAAGAACAGAGCCTGGTGTGTTGACTTCTAAAAGCTGTTTTATCAGCATGTATCAATTAGAAATCTTGCTTAGCTAGCAATTGATTTTCCTAGCAATGATGATTAAGTAGCACAAGATGTAAAAATGCTCTCTGCGTCATCAATTAGATTCTGTTAAACACAGAACGCCTGTTAGATGTATTTCCTAATTATTTGAAAATCTGTGAGTCTCTATTAATCAGGCAACATGATTAACTAGGAGAGCTTGTTCCCTGGTCTAGCAAGGCAACACTGGGTTTGCTGTAATGTGACTGCTTAAAGCCAGCAAGTCTGTAAAAACGTCCAGGAGGAAGCAGGAGGCAAATATATTTTAACTATTCATGAGTTGATGTAAAAGCCAATTGTAGGGAAAATTGATACAGGAAAAAAAAAAACCCAAAAACAGTCAGACTGATTCTTGGTGTTTCACAGTACTAATAATATCCAGTACAAAGCTATGAAATTACAGATAATGAAGGCTCAGCGATCTGCTGTTACCTATCACCTCTAGCTGAGTTTTATTCCTTCTTCCGGTAAATTAACAGAGAAGATTCTTCAGCAGAGCCTTACTTGGGAAGAATAGGGTTTGGAGGAAGAGAGTGAACAGATTGACATTGCTCCTGGCGGTCCAGAAATAACCAAATGGAACCTCTTGCACCTTGTGTGGCAAGCCAATCAATATCTTTTTTATTTCAAAGTCATAAAAATTTGAATATGGAAACTGTACTGTGAGAACTGGACCAGCAGGGGACATACAAATAAATAGCAGATATCACAGTTCAAATGGCCATGGCAATTTCCTCACTGTTTTCGTTTTTTGTTGACCTGGAATTGCAGCGTACGCCTAATAAGTCTTTGATATGAAGTGATGTATCACTGTGTGCAGAAAGAATTTGCAATGACTCTAAGTCACTGTAGCAGCTTCTTTTGTAAGTGGGGTAAAGAGAACATTTGAGAGGTAATGAGTTTTAGACCCAATGCACTTGGGGTGGAGAAAGTTAATAACCACAGGGAAGAAGAAATTAGTAAAAGGAGCCACTCTTAATCAGAATAGTAGAGAGGGTTTCAGCTCAGAACGTCCAGAGTGGGAAGAGAAAAATAAAGGGGCAGGGCAGAAAGCAACACAGTCCATCTACCTTATAATAGAAACATAAAACTCATTAAAAAAAGAAAGAAAGAAAGGGCATTCTTGGCTTCCGTCCATCAGGTAAGAAGCTTGGAAGCTGTCACTCCATCCTAACAAGTAAAAAACTGGAAACTGAAAATCAACAACCCTTCTTAGATATCGGAGAATTGAGGTCACAGGACAAACTGCTGCCCTAAAAATTGAAGAGACAGACAGGCAGATACAGAAAATTATAATTTACCAGAGCAGAAGTTCACAAAGAGAAACTGCTGTTCATGAGAACCAGTACCAGCGTAGAAAAGCCAAAACTGTCATTGATGAGTTGCTGGAGGCTTGGTGAGAATAGGTCAGGGAGGTAAAAAGTCCATGGGGACCCAGCCTTTGAGGGCACTTATGCTTTTGTAAGTTTTATCTCTAGGAGCACTACTGGGCACTCAGTAAAGACTGGAGAAATATCCTTTCATACTTCCCAGCATGTACCCAGTTTAAAATACTCTAGAACATTCTGTTCTTAACAAGTCCTGCCTTTAAGAAAAACTATTTGAGCCCCCAATTGATGGAGGTAGCTTAGAGAGTGCTGAACATAGAGAATGATTGTACTGTGGGGGTCACCTGAACCATTCACAATTTTTCCAAGAAAGAACTAAACCTCTGTTTTTTTAAGCCAATAAGTGACAATCTGGAGTTTTCACTTTAGAAAAACTGAAGCTAAAGACAATCTCAAGGGTAAGGGTGGCATGATTAATTAGCCTATCTACCATGAACAAGAGGAAGCACTGTTCTTGTATTTGCCAATGGTGAGACCTTAGCATAGTGATGTCCATTAGAGATTTTCTGCACTGTCCAATATAGTAGCTATTAGCACTAGTGGCCATTGAGTACTTGAAGTGTGGCCAGTACAACTAAGAAATTGAAATTTAACATAATGTTGATTTAGCCGTGTATGGATCATGCCTGCCATATTGATCAGCACAGCACATACCCTATTTGCGTGCATATTCTAGATTTGGTGGGGTGAAACAAAGAGCACCTGGATACTAAGAAGAATTTTTAACCGGTTCTTCCTACCTTTAAAAAAAATTACTCAAAAGTAAATATTTATAACATGATTCTTTTGTGAGCATGGCCTATTTCTTGAATTTCTTGAGACTGTAGGGTGAAGAAAGTATGCCTAGTAGTTTTAGGCTTCAAAATATAATTTAGTAAAAAATTTAAAAAGTCATGATTTTAAAGATATAATCTACTATACTGAGACATTATCCCTTATACAAAGTGTCGATTTTAGAATTTACCTAAAAGCAAACACCAAGATAAGGGTTTGAGTGGGGACGTATTTGGTGATTTGATTTGAAGAAGCACAAGGAAGGAGAAGGAGGGCCAGTGAAGGGTAGATTAATGAGTAAGCCATTTCTGTGGGTAACTGAGGTCCAATCCTATTGAGACCTTCAGAGAGACTGTAAAAGTATGCTTATCATTGATCCCCCAAGAACTGAAGAAGAAGGGGTATTTATCTATTTACTCATATGCCCAATTAGTTAAAAGGTAACCCTGAGGGACATTAATATCCCAGAACTTTCAGCGTTTTAAACCAGAGCTGCTTTTTTGCCAAAAGACCTCAAACAGAGGTCGACATGGAGGCTTGAGTAGGAAGCTGCCTGCACGGTCAGGAATTGACCTCTAGAGCTGCAAATGACCTCCAGGATGGGCTAAGAACAGTATCTGCTAAAATGTGGAATATCATAAAGCTCATCCTTGGTCTCATTGAAGGGGCTGGTCTTCTTTCAGTATAAATACCTAATCAGAATATAAGCAAAATATGAAATAGGAAGCTCTGTCTCCCTCTTTATTTCAGAGTCTCAATGTCCAATTGACCTCATAGTTCTTTATGCTCTTCCCAATAGGAGCTCAGTGTGTTCAGGCTCCCCTCGTATTTCCTCACTCAACTCAGCCCACATCACCTGCAGTACACGGTGCCTCGCTTATAATCTGCTCTCACTAAATGGTCCATTCTCCAGACTATGTAAATACATCCAAGTGCATTCTTTTCTGGCTCATTAATACAGGATTCTGATATTAGATGTGAGAAGAGCCATAATATCACTAAAAGCATACATATTCAGTGATATCCCTCCAGAATATGAGTTCTAATTAAGAAAAGCCAACCATAGAAAAATCTAGAAATGGTGAGACTTTATCCATTAAGACAGGTCAGTAGAGATGCTAGATGGGCCCTGGAATTAACATTGTCTCTTGCCTACCCAATATCCATAGCCCTCTATGTCTTCTTTCATCTTATTTCAGAGTCATGATTTCTCAAGATATAGTCACACCAGGATCCCAAGAAAGATAAGATTCTACCCTAGTTTTCAGGGGCAAATCATGATAGGTCGAGACCTGTGCTTGTCCAACACACCATTCCTTGCTTCTTGTAGTGCTAGAGTACTTAATATGTGCACAGATTCCATTGAGATGCACTTCAAGTAGAAATGTGAAATATCTTGTTAATAATTTTTATGTTGATTACATAATGAAACAATAATACTTTGGATATACTAGATCATATGAATATATCAGTAATATTGATTAATAAAACATTAAAATTTATTGCACCTCTTTCTTTTTACTTTTTAAATATGGCTACTTGATTATTTACAATGTACATATGTGGCTTGCATGATATTTCTAATGGACAGTGCTGTTCTAAACAAATCATGATGATCTCATTTCCCGTGGCTAGTAATTGATTCAGGGGTGGCAATGTGACCCAGTTCTCTCAAGGAGATCTAAGAATAAATACGTGCATGTAACTCCTGGGAAAGTGCTTCTTTTCTTGATAAAAATAAACAGTTTTGGCTGGCATCTTGCTCTGTTCTTTTACTCTCTTCTCTTCCTTTGGCCTGAAACACAGATGAGATGCCTGTGGTGTGGTAGGCATGTTGTGACTGTGAGGCAGGAATAGGCCAACAACTTTAAGGAATAAGTGTAACTCAGCGTGAAAGGTATTGGGTTTGGGATGATATTGTAGAGCACCTGCATCAACACTGGACTGTGCTTCTCTTGACTTCTTGATAAGTCTCTATTAATGTAAGCTCTGCATTGCATTCAAGGTTTTATTTACATGCAGATAAATTGTGGATTAAGGGCAGAGAGCCTTTCCATCATCCTCCATTTACACTCACCATACTTAATGGCAAGCCATTTAAAGAAGGCATTTTGAAGGAGTTTTAATCTTATAAAATGGTCTTCATTCACTACTAGAGGGCAGTTTACTAATTATCTTCACTCAAGCTCAGTATTATTTCACCTCTCTATGAAGAGTTGATTCTGTATTTGTGTTTACCTAATATGTAAAATTATTTTACTATATAATCAACATAAAAAAATTAACAAGATATTTTACATTAACACTTGCAGCACATCTCAATAGAATCTTCTCATTTTAAGTACTCTGGAACTACAAGAAGCAAGGGACTGTGTGTTGGACAAGCACAGTTCTGGACCTATCATGATTGGTTTCTAAAAACTAGGGTAGGAGCTTATCTTTCTCGAGATCCTGGTGTGCCTGTTTCAGGTTTAGGCTAGTCCTGAAAGTGTGTGTAGCAGATGTTGTTGCTATTCTGCACAGGTCCACTTTGCAGGGTTGGAGTACCAATATCTGCTGCTACAAGTAGAAGTTTTTAACAGCTTCCAGCTGCCTCCTTCTCCAGAGGGTTCCTGTCAGCCTATGAGAGTCATCTTACCCAGAAATAACTGAGAGATTCTATGTTCTCCCCTTGGGGACGACTCAGAGCTAATGACTGACCTGTAAGGAAGACAAAAAAGTTGACTCTCTCTTCTCCAGTTGGACCAACTCTGTGGTACCATGCATGCTCCAGAACACCCTGTGGGACCTAGGCTGGACTCCAGCTAAGACCACATCATTGCTTGGCTCCACATCATTGCCGTGTCCTGCTTCCCATATTTCCATTATCCAGAGAGCTCTTGCTCAGTAAGTCGCTTGGTCAAGAACCCTTGCCTCAGGCTCTGCTTTTAGAAAATCTGACTGAAGACACATTTTTAAAAGAAGTTGACACTCACTGTTCTAATCGATTAATCATGAAGAAAATTTACAAGTGCAATTAATGATGTTATATCAGTGTTTTTAACAGTATCCTGGAATAGCTACCAATTCTTTAAATAAGTTGGTAAAACAGCTATTGTCTGCTTCAACAGGTAATTCTTGATGAATTCTAAGAATTCATAAAGCTAATCTTTATACAAAGAGGAAGGCTATTCCACTGTGTAAAAGTAAGATAGTATGCCAAATCCTACATAATTTTGTGTTGCTCTGAATCTTCATTTCACTTAAAAATTTAAACCATCTATAAGCAGCATATTCAAACTAAGTAAAATATCTTTGCTTTAAAACTAATTTTGCTGCACCCCTAATGAATAGAATAGAAGAACCATAGACAGAAAACGGGTTGAGATTGTCACAAAATTGATTTCAGGCTCGACAGGGGCATGAACTAGCAAGGATAGTTCTTTGTAATTTCAGCCAGGTGCCCAGAGGAAATCAATATGTAGATAGGAAAAACATAACTCTACTTCTACTGCAGAGTCAGGCACAGAATTCTGGTGGCAGAGTGACTGGGGTAAGAGATTCTAATTAGGGAATGGGAAGGAAAGGAAATGAATATGCTCCCCTAAGGATCTGACTGAAGGGTGAAGTTCCCATTCATTTGCATTAGGTATTGTAGTCAAAGCTGGTTTTGTTCCATGAGTCAAAGGAGAACTATGGATATGGGCCAGTGTTAAATGTGTTTTGTGTAGCATTTCCTGTGCTCTCTCATCTTTACATTGCCTAATTTCATGGAAATGCTTAAAATATTTTGAGAAAGTAGGTTATAGGTTTTATGTTCTTTGGAAAAATAAATTGCATGTATCTGGAACAGGGCTGCTCTACTGTTCTGGTGATTAACATTATCAGTATTGTTGTGTGAGTTCAGATGAATCTATAGGCTGTCTTGTAAAGATGAAGGATGTATTATCTAGAGTTTTTTTTTTTTTTACTAATTTACTTTCACAAAAGCACCCCGTGGCTATTTTTATTTATTCAGCAAATACTTTAAAGCTCCTACTATACCAAGACTTCGTGTGAGACTTTGGTGAGATCTTATGACTTCACAAGAGAAAAAAATATACAACTAGGATTCCAGATCAACAATGAGAGAGATGTATGTTAAAAGACAAACACGTGAAATGCCCTGGGGATTAATAAGAGAAAAGATTGTCTTTAGCTACTAGGTGACCACTGGAGGAAAAGGTGGCAAATATCTGAAATCATTATTGTAGACATCATGCTGGATATTATTAAGACAGTCTACATGTTAAGCAGAGATAAATAGGGCTATGATTTAATGAGTTAATCTCTCTCATATACTAAAATCACGCTTCTAACTATTTTAAGTCTAGAAACTTTTCACAAAGACTGAAAATCCAGGAGTTATTTTTCAGAAAACTTCCAAGGATTTCAAAAAAATGACTCACTAAATAGAAAGCTCTTCACAAAAATCGCTGGAGAAAAAGTCCCGAAGAAAAGAATTTTGATGGCATCTATTTATTAAAAGAATGTTTTTTTCCAGCATCACTCCAAGTGAAGAATTTCATTTTGAGGAGTCAAGGTTTTCAGGGACAGAGTTTTCTAAAAATCATCAAAAACCAAAAGTGAGAAAGAAAAAAAATATCGTGACATCTCATCTCTGGATTTCTGAAACAATGAGGAATGAGAGGGAGAGTGAAGGAAGGAGAGAGAAAGGAAAAGAAGCACAGATTTACTAGTTGGTTTAGAGAAGACCTTATGCTCTTACATAGTTGATCATATTTTCAAAAAGAAAAGGAAAAATTTTCATTAACTTGAGGATGAAAGTAAGGTAGATATTGGAGAGAATAAAAAGATTTAGCAGACATCAGAATTTTTACTTTTATAATACTTTCTGCTTTTGAGATTTGCAATACATTTTAGGAATTTGTTCCTTGATTCTATATGTAGACGAGCTTTATTTTAAAGCAGAAAGTTGGTCTTAGTACTCTATGCTTATATAATATTTATTGATTCATCAACTACTGGGTATTCACCCTGTGCCAGGCACTGTGCTAGACATCAGGGATAGAGAGATGAGATTTAGCACTCACAAGTTGTAATCTAAGGTGACAAATTCATCTCTCATATCAATACTAATAACACTGAATATATAACATGTTTCATACTCTACTAAACACCATATATTGGATTTATGAAGACGATGGGTTTTTACTATTAAATTAGATTCTTACTCTTAACAAATAGGAGCCCAGAGAAGTTAAATAACTTGCCCAAGTTCCCCTCTGCTGAGGTTAGGTTCCTAACCATCACGCTATTTGTGTATTATTTAAGAGCTATGTTCGAGTCTATAATTATTTTTTCAAAAGAGGTGAGAAACCCTGCCTGCCTAGAGTTGGGGACGGGGGAAGGAAGAGAATTTGTTAAGGCTCTCCAACACTGGAATATTTGAGATGAATCTTAAAAAATGAGTGGCTGGGGGCAATGAGAAGAGCCTATGCAGAAACTCAGCAATAAGAGCAAATAGTTAGCTCAGGATGGGACACTGAATATGCTGGGAAGAGAGGCAAGAGATAAAGCTAGAAAAGCAAGCAAGATTCCAGGGAACCTGGCATGTCTTGCTTATAGGTGTTTGACATGATTGGGGAAGGTTTTATGTTAGGGCAAGTTCCACAGAAGCAGGCTGTGAGACAAGGATTCATTCAGCTGTAAATGATTTATTAAGGCAACACTCCCAGGAGAAAATGGATGAGGAAAGAAGGACAGGAAAGGAAAAGAGGCTAAGCAGGGATACACTTTCAGGTAGAGACTCGGTCTCAGTCTGATCCCAGGTGGGAGCTCTGGAGTCTAGCATACATCTCAGAGTAAATTTTGCATAAAAGCAAATATTCTGGGATTCCTACTGTCCCAGAGATAAATAAACTCCCAGAGACTTCCAGTTCTGTGTGAATATGGGAAAAGCAACTCCAGTAACCCAAGGGTGGACCTCTGAAAAAGGGTGCAGAATGCAGTCATTTATCAGCAAAGCAGGCCAAAACTGGGATGCTGTGAACAGAACATGCACAGGGAACATCAATGTCTGTCACAGCTAGTAATCCCATAACTGTCATTAGAATAGACATTCAATTAGAATGGTTGTCATTAGAATAGACGTGTCTATTCAAAGACCTTTAAACTCTTGAATTGAAACATGTTAGAGTCTCCAGGACAAAAGAAAGTTGTCTATTAAGCAATGATAGTAACACAGCCAGAGATGAAAAGCCTGTGGAATTATAGGAGATTAGGACAGGAATCAGAAGGAAGCTTAGAAATTACCCAGCCTGAGGACTATGTATAGATGAAGAAACCACAACCAAGGAAATCACTACATTCATATAATTAGTAGAAGTTTTTTTAATTTGGTAAAATTAAGTTTTAAATTTGGTAAAGTGAATGTGTTTCCATATGTGTATCCTAGGAGGTAGAAAGAGGTGGGAAGATGAGGTATCCTAGAAAAAGACTTCTCCAAAATCTCTTTGGGCATTTTGCCTTAAAAAAACAGAAGTTTTTCCTCCTGATTCCAAATTGAGTCTATTTTGTATCCTATTACTTTCTATCCCACAACTTTAATGCTGAGGAGACATTCTATTCTAACTTTAAGTTGAAAAATGACAACATTCATTTCTATCTTAATCACTGAGATTTTAATTGATTAACCATTCCTTGTCCCTTCACTGCCAGCCTGAGTGTGTTTCCTAGGCTCCCTTGCAGTTAAGTGTGGCTTTGTAATTGAATCCTGGGATGTAAACAGAGATGATACAACTAGAAGCACCACTTCCAGGCCTTCCCACAAAAATATTCAGGTAGCCTTCTGTGTTCTTGTGTTCCATATGCTGGCCATAATGAAGAGAACTCCAAGGAAATGAAAAAAGGTAGGTCAACAAAATGACAAGATTCTGGATCTCCAAACAATGTAGAGCAACCCCTCCTCCCCAGCTCAACGAATCATCCCACATTGAACTATAACATGGGCAAATAAATAGCAAACACTTATTTTGGTCAATGACCTAAATTTGGACTTGATTTGCTACAGCAGTTATCTATCCCTACTAATATATAAAATTGGTGAGATTGATCAAACCTTATCAAGTACCTTTTGAGCCACTCTAAGGCACCAGGCTGGTATAGTAGGAAACCCAAAGATAAATAAAACATGACTTGGTTCTGAAGTATTCTGTCTCATAGGCAGTGAGAAAAGATATGAACACATGAGGAGAGGTCAGGACAATAGATGCTATTGGAATTAGAAGCAGTAATAAAACACTTCTGGTTGCATGGATGATCTTTCAAAGAAATAGCAGCTTACTAAAACCTTAAAGGATTGATCAGTATTTTTATAAGTTAAGATGGTAGAGTGAGAGTCAGTCACATGTAGGAACAACTGCAACAATGGAAGGATGTGGGAGTCCTCTTGGGATGTAATCAAGAAGCATGGTAAAACAGTGGAACCAGATTTTTGAGGACGTTGCATTTTAAACTATGTGGTTTAATCAGGTAGCTGTTACTAGATAGCAAGTGGCCCCAAAATTTAGAGACTTAAAACAACTATTTATTATTTCTTACAGGTCTATAGTTTGCCCAAGAGAGTTTTTCTGCTATGGTACAAGCTTGGCTGATCTTGACTGGGCTCACTTATGCATCGGCATTTAGCTAAAGGGTCTGCTGGACACTGGCTGATCTGGGATGACCTCAGCTATTGTAAATTGTCCCTATTCTTTGTTTCTTAAGTTCTCCATCATGTTAGCCTGGAATTATTTTTATATC
The DNA here is from genome assembly GCF_006542625.1 of Nomascus leucogenys. Classification (NCBI taxonomy): domain Eukaryota; kingdom Metazoa; phylum Chordata; class Mammalia; order Primates; family Hylobatidae; genus Nomascus; species Nomascus leucogenys. The sequence continues at coordinate 6,550,421 of NC_044391.1, forward strand.
AGTAGCAGGGGACAAAAGAGAAAAATCTGAAATGCATAAGTACTTTTTAAAGTCTCTGCTTGCATCCAGCTTGCTTCTGTTCTATTGCATAAACCAAGTCTCATGATCAAGCCTAGCGTCAGTATGGGAGGGTGTACCACAGGGTATCAATAGAGGGAAGTGTGCAAAACTGGGACTATTAATGCCAGTGATATCCATAATTTGTATATGCACTCAAAGATGTGAATAAATAACTCTGAAACTAGAACCACCTGGATTCAAATCCCAGCTGTATGATCTTAGGCATGATATTTAAGCTTTCTGTTGCTCAGTTTTCTTATATGAGAAATGGGGATAAACTATCACCTATATCATAGAAGTGTTTGAGGATCTAATAAGTTAATATATATCAAGTGTTCATAGCAGTGCTCAGCACATGTTAAGTTCTCTCCATATACATGTTAGTTATTACCAGGTCAATTTTAGAAATTCGGTAAAGTGAGTGTGTTTCCTTGTGTGAATCCAAGGAGGTAGAAAGAGGTGGGAAGACGAGGTATCCTAGAAAAAGACTTATCCAAAGTCTCCTTGGGCATTTTGCCTTAAGCTGCCCCAGATTACAATTCCAGTTCCTTTATTAGCTGGTGGCACTTTTGTAGATAGTCAAAGTGCAATTTCTCTTGACAAAGTTAAACAGTCAAGGAAGACTTTAGTCAAGTCTGTTGCATTAGTGGAGAGAGGCCAGATCTGAGTCTGAACTAAATATCTCTAAAACAAAAGACGAAGAGTTCCTGAGAGCCAAGGTGAGAGGAAGATCATAGGTCATCTGTGTGTGCTAATTGGTTTTATCCAAATTAAAAATAACCCCTTCCCACAAGATCAACAAATCCTCTTGTGTCTTCACAACGTGAGGCAGTTTTGCAACTGGGAAATTAGGCTTCTTCCCTTCCAGAGGAACTGGGAGATAGAGGCCTGTCCTCCTTGATGATCACATTTGAAAGAAATGATTCCCAGGGCCTTGAGAAAAACACTCCGGGGTTGGAAAACTGGCAAGATGCTTTTAAAAGGCTTTTTATATCAAAGGGACGGTGAAAAGTTTTACAACTACAGGTTTTATAAAGTAAATGCTCTAAGAAAAGGGAGATCAGGGGACTAGAGCTGGGAGGACACCTGATTAAATTGTAGTCAAGCTGAGGGAATGTTAGGGCTTTCTTGGTCAAGAAAATCTTGTAGAGTTTCTATGCACTTTACCACTTCAACCTTAAACTGAGAAATTAAAAAGATTCAGTAGCTGGCTAGTCAGTAACTTTTTGTTTAACAATATTTCTTGTGGGATTTTCAGCCCGTGGTGAGTAACTACTTTAGACACTAAACAGGGCCCTGGTGAATATTCAAAATGCCTATTTCATGGCCACGGATACTCTAAACAAAAATGTTTTACATGAATCAAGAAGAGAAGGGCGTTTAAAATGTTTAGAGCCAATGACATTAATCAAAACAATGAGCCAAAGGAAAGAAGAGGCACTTTAAATTTCTATAACATTGTAATATTTAGTTTGTAATGCATCTATGCATTTCTTTCTTGGAATAACATGCTTCTTGGAGCATATTTTTATTTGAATCTGGTGGTGCAGATGGCACAGGAAAGTGTGAGTCTCTTGGGGTGCTGAGAAAATGAGAGGGTTAGGCTGGAATATAAAATGAGAAAGAAAGACCTATTTAGATGGTAAAGGAAAAGAGGGGAACAAAAATGTTGATGATGACGTCTGAAGGGTGAAAGAGAAAGGTGCCTTACAGAGTAGCATGGACAGCATATTTGTCTACCTAAGCCTCCTCCACATTTATTTTGGAAGGCACAGTACCATTCCCCTATATAGGGTAACTCTTCTTCCCTTGGTTTCCCATGGAGTAATTTTACAGGGGATAGACAATGCTAAGACCTGAATCAACAGGAGGGTTGGATGTGCTACTCAAAATAAGCTAAACAGTGGTGTCTAAATGATTTAGACCAAGATGGATGAAGCATTGTAGAGTGGCCAACTGTCCTTTTTTTCCCATGACTGAAGAGTTTTCCAAGGAAATGGGGTTTTAAGAGCTAAAATCAGGAAAAGCCCAGAAAAAACAGGACACTTGGCAGTTTAGATGAAGGTTTCTGTGGCTCACGATCAATCTTATCTTGATGAATAAGGTAGAAAATTATTGTAGTCAAATTGGTCAGTTTTCAAATGAAAATCACCCTATGAGCAATCTGGTAGAGATCCTTTGCTTTAACACCCCTCATGCTCAAACCAATTTAGTTAAGACAAGCATATGAGTTGGGATACTAAATGAGAGATTATAATTTTAGAAAATGTGAAAGGGCACATCTAATATTCCCTACTTAAAAATAAGATTTCACAAAATTTCTCCCGTTTAGCAAAAAGGTCATATCACACATTAATTATGCCATATCCTCATCTCGCTCCCTAAACTTCACAGGTGCACATAGAGAACTATCAGTGAGGTATTACAGAGAATGGTAAAGAAATCGCCTAAAATGGTTAATTGCATCTACATTAGTTACTAATATATTGTATGCCACCCAATTGTGCATTCAGATGGTAACACTTCTCTAAAGCCTAAAGTCTTGGTTTGGGTTTTCCACAAAGCAAAACCTGAGACAAGAATATCAGTGGAGGTCATTTATTTGGAAGTGAGTCCCAGGGGCAAAAGTAGGGGCGTGTGGAAAGTGGGACACGAAAGAGAGAAAAGCCAATAAGGGTGTATTAATCATCTGGTTGTTGCTGTAAAAATCTGGTGCTCAATCCCACTGAGAATTTGAGAATTATGTAGAAAATTCCCCAGATTTATAGGAAGATGAAGGTGCAGGAATATTTGTCCAGTGGCTGTCTTCAAACCCTAGTGGAGAGCTGCCCCTAAGGGTGTTAATGGCCTGAGCATTGGGGTTTTGCAGTTTGGCAATGTTTCATGGCTAAGATGCATACTTCACTGACCGTGCCCCACCCCAGTTGTGCAGAAATTAGGTGGGCCAAGGCAATGAGACACAATGCACCAGAAGCGTCTGCTGCAGCTTCCTAACATTTCTGCATATAAAATATTTAAAATATTTTCCTTATACAGTCACCCTACAGGGACCTAACATAAGCTAATGAAGACTCTTGAAGACAGTATAGGAGCAATAGGCTTATTTACTAATGATCAGCTGAAGCTCGGCAAAGTTAAGGAGTGACTTAAAACCACACATGGACTCTTGGTAGAGAAAGATAAAAAACTGAAATTTCTTTCCTTCATTCCAGGGGATATCAGTTCACACTGAATGTGTGAGTATAGCCAAACAGCCTGGAATGTGGGACAGCTGCAAACATGATTTTGATATTAATGTGGGAATGATACAAAGTTTCTCTCCTCTCGTGCTCTGAAAATTATTCTTAATAGAAACATTTCATTGTATAAAAACAAAACAACATGCTATTTGGAACTAGAAATTGTGAAGTTGAATACTGAGCACAGTACCTACTTACTGGGAAACATCAGGCAAAAATAAAATGCTTTAGCTTAGTTTCAGTTTCTTCATCTGTGAAATGATTATGGCTTACTCTGTCTCGAAGTATGCTGCCGAAGATTAAATGAAATCAACTAGGTAAAAAGCATTGTAAGTCATAGCTACCAATGTTGTCAATATCATTAAAAGTACTACTAAAAATTTCTCCAGGTGTGACTTTTTGGAGGGTCTCTGAACCTGAGTTCCGCATACTTGCTTTCCAGTGCCCCTCCATACTGCAAAAGACCACCATGGATATGGTGAGACGTGCAATAAAGCTAAGGAGCAAAAATTAGAAATCCACAAAAATTTATTGTCAATATAACAACATATTGATTATTTATTGACTGAACTTTAGCACATGAAAATTGTGTTTGCAGATAAATGCAGACTAACCCAGGAAGGGTTTGTTACAAGGGGTAAAACAAAAAGTATCTTAGACTGCTGTTCATTTTTTTGGTTACAGTGTTCCAAAGAGCCCAGTGAGTTTGCTGTGGGTTTGGGTGTTTCTGTTTAACTATATAGCAGGCCCCAGAGAATACAGGAGACTTTTCGTATCTTTGTTGCAGGATGTCTTCCCTGGAACCCCGGAGAATGGCTTTGATGATTTACTCTCACGATATGCTTGAAAAGAAATCAGCATTGTTTTTGTTTGGCACATTTTTTTTCTTTATTCTTTCTGGTTTAAAATTGCTTTATTAAGTCATATGTAAAAAAGGCTTTACCCCAGGTCAGACAGATTTCAATGAAGGAGGTTTAAAAAGAGCTGAGTTAAACTCACTGTTACAACAAACTCAAACCTTCTAGGTGATAATCCCTGAAGTTAAATTTCAAACTCTTTAGTTTTTGTTAAGCAGCCTGTAGGCAACTCCACTAATAAAAGCCTCTTATCTGTATGATATATCAAAGTTCACAGCAATGATTCACCACCATTATCATGTACACAATTTATGAACTGTTTGATAAAAATACGTATTTTTTCTATGTATTGGTGGGCTGGAGTATGCATTGAACTGGACCATTGACAGCTCTTGCCAAGAACTGAAAGGCCAGCAATGAAAAACAAACAAAAAAAAACCAAAAAAAAAAACCATACTACTGGTACATTTAACAACAAGGATGAGTCTCACAGGTATTTTATTGAGTGAAATGGTTTGTCTGTGTCCCCATGCAAAATCTCATCTTGAATTGTGATCTCCATAATCCCCACATGTCAAGAGAGAGGTAATTGAATCATGGGGGCAGTTTCCCTCCTTGCTGTTCTCATGATAGTGAGTGACTTCTCATGAGATCTGATGAAGTGTTCAGTAGTTCCTCCTGCATTCATTTCCTTCCTGCACCCTGTGAAGAAGGTGCCTTGCTTCTCCCTTGCCTTCTGCAATGATTGTAAGTTTCCTGAGGCGTCCTCAGCCATGCTGAACTGTGAGTCAATTAAAACTTTTTCCATCATAAATTACCCAGTCTCAGCCAACTCTTTATAGCAGTGTAAGAATGAACTAATATATTGAGTGAAAAACATAATGAGACAGAAAGAGCTCATGTTGTATGACTCCATTTATATGAAGTTCAAGAACAGGTAAAATTAATCAATGGTGATAGAAGGCAGAGAGTGGCTATCTCTGGGTGAGTGTATACTGGGAGGTCTTTAGGGAGCCTTATGAGATATTGGAAGTGATCTACATCCTGATTTGGGTGATAATTATGGGGGTTGCATATATACATAAAAATTGTGAAACTGTACACTTAAGATTCCCAGCTTGTACACTTTATTGTATGCATGTTACATTTTAGCTTAATTACAGACACACACACAAAACACACACATACACACAAACATGCACATGATGAGGGACCCAGGTAGGTAAAGAGTAGGTTATTTTAAAAACAACTAGTTTAGCAGTTCTCAAATATATCTGTAAATAAGAAGTCACCTGGAGAGCTTGTTAAGAATACAGATTTCGTCTGGGCATGGTAGCTCGCACCTGTCATTCCAGCACTTTGGGATATAGAGGCAGGCAGATCACTTGAGGTCAGAAGTTCCAGACCAGCCTGACCCACACGGCAAAAACCCCGTCTCTACTAAAAATTGGCTGGGCCTGGTGGAAGGTGCCTATAATCCCACCTACTCAGGAGGCTGAGGCAGGAGAATCACTTGCTCCTGGGAGGTGGAGGTTGCAGTGAGCCAAGATCATGCCACTGCACTCCAGCCTGGGTGACAGAGCCAGACTCCATCTAAAAAAAAAAAAAAAAAAAAAAAATGAAAAAGTACACAATTTTAGGCTGCTTCTTTGATAGATTTGGCCTCTGAGAGTAGGGCCCAGGGATGAGTACTTTAATTTTTTTTAATATGCACTCCAAAGTGATTACAATATGATCAGTCTGTAATTGTCTACATGTGGCATTTAGGAAGCAGAGTTAGTCTAAATATGGCCTATGATGTGTGTTCAGAGATCCTTTCTGTTGATCATGTCATTTGAATCTTAATCTTATAGGGCAGGTAAAAGTAATATCATTTCTCTTTTACAGATGAGGGAATAAAGTTCAGTGAAATTCAGATACTTACCTTTATCTCACTGAGAGTAGAGCCAGGTCTCCTAGTCCACATTTCATTTTGCTCTACCATTGTGAACGACAAGCCTTGCCTCTCCTTGAAGACTTTCTTAAATGGGCAGTTAAATGCCTCCTGTGATACCCTAGATCAGTTCAAACTCTCTGGCTACCTATGGTGACAAATCTGCTTTTTAAAAAAAAAAACATATATTTTTAAATGAATGAGACCAATATGTTTACAAAATACAATAAAAGCCAAAAGCTAGAAAAATACAATACAAAGGTATATAAAATACAACCTTTCATTTTTTATTTGTGTAAATAGACTTAAAATACCATTTCAAAAAATAAGTAAATGTAACATAGAACAATTGCTCATCAACATTTTTAAATGCTTGTACTCAGGTTTTATACTCATGTCAGGCTGGTAACAAATAGTTTGCTAATCAACACGGGTCTGATTAGCAGTCAGACCAGTGGCCAGACCAGTACTGATTAGCAAACTATTTGTTACCAGTCTGAGATGAGACTGGTAACACTTTCAGCAGCTGTCCTTCGCTTCATTATTGGGGGGAATTCAGCCCTTTTTTAGGAAACCTCTTTTCCCATGACTTCCAGCCAACAGGATCCGGTTCTATTTTCTGGAGCAATTAGTCGCAAGCTAACTGTCTTACATTATAACACCCCTGCCACTTGAGGACAGTTGTCTCCTGGAGATCCAACTAAACCTTCCCAGTTTCTTCTATTGACTTTCCTAAAATGGAATTCTTTTGTACTCTCCTTATCCTGGGCCTTCTCATCTAAACAGACATTTATATTCCCCTAAACCAGCATCTGGGAGTGGAACACAGAACTCTAAATATGAAAGTGCATATTCTTTGCGAGAGTCCTCACCTCCTCCTCCTTCTAATTTTCACAATTTATAGGCCATTCTTGGCTTTGGGTCTATAAGGACAAATTTCACTATGTCTTTTATCCCTTGTAGGGATAAAGCCTACAATCTGACAGTTACCCAGGAGCTAAAACATCCAAGTAGCAGAGTTCCATAAGCCATTGAGTCGACAGAAAATTGCAACAAGGAAGGAGTAGCCAGTGGAATATGGCAATGGCCTGAGAGTCTAAGTTGAGGGGCAATCTTAAAGTGACTGACAACATTCCCTTCATTTCTTGTTCTAGTGGAAAGCTTAGCACTTAGCTTCCTTTGTAGATCAACTGATGGTTGTTTTTCTTCTCACACTGTCAGTGCCGGCTACTCTGAAGTTGGGGTGGGTGTCCTGCTCACTCCTCAGTGTGATCTCTGAATCATCTCCCAAATTCCTCTCTAAACACTGCCCCCTACAACTTAGAATCCCAGGCCATTGCCATATTCCACCTGCTACTCCCCCCTTGTTGCAATGATCTGTCAACTCAACGGCTTGTGGACTCTGTTACTTCGACGTTTTAGCTCCTAGATATCTGTCAGACTCTGTTTCTAATGTCTTGGTGGCTCAGTTTCTGATTTCTCTTGCCATAGTCTTGCCCTGCACCCTACTTCACACACACTGTCTTCATACCTGAGACACTGCCATTGCCAATAACTGTACCCCCTCCATTCTCTCACTGTCAAACATCTCACACTAGCACTGCCACTTCCACACCTTCCTTCTCACTCCCTCTGATACACCACCTGCGTAGTTCTTAAATCCCACTGAGAACTCCAAACAACTAATGTTATCACCTCTTCTTAGTCTCTCAAAACCATACAAAATTGTCTTTCTCCTTATCCATCTTAAATTCTGTGGCCAGCCATTATAATCACATTTTTGCCAACAAATTCAACACTTCGTTCAAGTACTTGTGAAACTAAGCCATAGTCTTTGCTAAATCCAACTTTCTGTCTGCCCTATACTTGGTCACCTAGAGCTGAAAGTGGCTGGAAAAAAAACATACAGCCATGATTGTTTGTCTCACATTCACTTACTATCATCAACCTCAAGTGGCTCTTACCACTATATGGCACTTACCTTTTCCCCAATCTATTTATTTATTCTCCATTCTCCTAGGAAATGATTTCATACCTTTTAATCTCTGCTCTACTCCTCCACACCTCCCTCCTCATCCTCAGTTTCAGATGATGGCTCTGCTTTCTATTTCAGAAAGAATATGGAAACGTGCGTAAGAATATTCCTGCAATTTCCTGCTGCCACTTGTCCCTGCTTAGTTCCATCCATGCCCTATATTTGGTTTCTCTCCTATTAGGATCTTAGCATTGCCCATACTCCTAGCTAAGGGCAGTCCCTCCGTTTGTCCACTAGATTTCATCCCTTCCTCACTTTCTAAAGATATCAGTCTAGAAATTCTCTCACTCTCATCATTTTTTTTAAACTGGAATTTTCCCAACAACATGCAAGCACTTTTCCATTCCTAACACTATCTAGCCATTACCTCATTTCTTACCTTCCCTGAATAGCTTATCTCCTTGAAAGAGTTGCCTAGTGCAGTCTTCTATTTGACTCTTTCGTTCTCTCTTGAGCCCACTCTGATCAATTTTGTCCCCATGACACCACTAAAACTGCTTCAATCAAGGCCATGAGTGATTTCCACATTTACAGATCTCATTGTAAATTTATTCTGATTTCTTGTTTTACTTACTCATTCAGCAGTAGATGACCAGCTTCTCTCTTACTTGAAATGTCTCCTCTATTTGGCTTTCTGAGTACCGTAAAGATTATCTAATAGGTATTTAAAATAAATTTGTTAAAAACTGAGTTATTATTATTTGACTGAAAACATTCTCATTTGCAATCTTCTTCGTCTCAGCAAATGCTCAGGCTAAAACTCTTGGTATTACTCTTGAGTCCTCTGAAAAACTTCCATCAGATAAACCTCTTCCATCAGATCAACCATAACTGATGAATAAGGAAATTCTATTGGTGTCCATTCGAAGTATATCCAGGATTTGAGAACATCGCATCTTCACTATTAGCATTTTGGTTCAAGCCACCATCATCTCTTACCTGGATGATTGACAGTGTCTTCCAACCAGTCTCCCTGGACCCCTTTCATACAGTGGCTACTCTTGCTGATTTGGTTAAATTTCCAGTCAGATCATGTCATTCCTCTGCTGAAGCTGATGTCTCCCCTCTTTACTCAGAATGAGATCCAATGCTCCAATCGCGACTCACAAGGCCCCAGACAATCCATCTCTGATAGCCTCTCTGACTGCATCATCTGTTCCCAGTCCCGTTTTTGCTCCAGTCACACTGGGCCAGGCATCGCCGACTCAAGGCCTTTGCCTCAGATGTTCCTTCTCCCTAGAACGTTCATTCCGAGATCAGCACGGCTTGCTCACGTCCATCCTTCATATCTTTTCTCAAATAGCCTCTCTCAATGAGGACTTCCTTACTCAACTTATCTAAAATTGTAACCCTTCTATTCCCAACATATATTCCTATTTTTGCTTTCCTTTTCTTCTTACCATTTTTTCCTCTAGAATTTTTTTTTATTCCTTATTTGTCCTTTCTACTAGTTTTGGGTTTTTTGAAGGCAGGATTTGGTTTGTGTTTTGTTTACTACTATATTCCCAGCACGTAGGACACTGCCTAGCACACAGTAGGAACTCAATAAACACTTATCATGTGAATCAATGGTTAAGTGAATGCAGGGGATGTTGGACTTTTACTTAAGATATGAATATTTTATTCCATAAATACAAACTAAATGTGGATCAGCTTCTCTTATATTTAAGCAATCACATCCTACTCTTGATATATACCATGCTTATGATCAACTACAATTCCCAGCTCTTTTTCATGTGAACTCCTGCCAAGCCAGGAGTTCCCTATTTTGTATTCATAGAATTATTTTTAAATTCCCACACATGGCCCTTTATAAACTTCATCTTGTTAAACTCAACAGCCCAAGTCTGCCAAGAGATAATTCTGGATCTTGATTTTGCTATATCTTACATTAACATTATCTTCTAGCTTTGACAAACTGTTTTGTTTGACTTTATTTATTATAATGATTAATCAGATAGGACAAATAAAAAAAAATTGTGGGCTATCAGAAGAGAAGTTGGGACAGACTGCATCTTTCAAAAACAGCTGCACCAATGAATGCCCTTTTATACTGTGATGGTACTATCCCTTATTGCAATATTGGGTCTAATTTGCCTTCCCTTTAAACTGAAGACTTTTAAAACTGCCTCAATCAATAAAGTAGGATAGAAGCAACTCTTTGTGACTTCTGAAAGTTAAATTAGTGGTGACATTACTTCTGCCTGTTTTTTTTTCTTTCTTGGGACATGCACCTTGGGACCCTGAGCTGACATGAAAGAAGTTTGGCTACACTAAGGCCACCATGCTGGAGAAATCACCTGGACAGACCACATAGAGATAGAAATTAAAGCCTGAGGTGCCTCAGATGTTCAAGCCCCTAGTTGTTTACATTTCTTAAGCCCTGGCACTAGACATATAAGTGATGAAGGCATCAAGATGACTCTAGCACTGCAACTTCATGAGGGACCCTGAGCCAGAACCACCTCACCGAGTTGATCCTGAATTCCTGACCCACAGAAACCATGAGAGATAAAAGAACAACGATTGTAGTTTTCAACCACTCATTTTTTTAGATGATCTGCTACAGAGTGATGGGTGACTATCACCTATTGTAGTAGAATGAGCTTCCTGGTGATCAGGAAGTAAAAAAGAATGGGTAAGACTTTACACACTGTCTTTTATGGATTCTCATGCCCACTATATCTGATCCAATGTTTCATAGTTTGATACATCTGATTATCAGCTCCTCCTTCTGTGGGAGAAATAAGTAACAGGGTGTAGGTACACAGTTGAAATACTGTTGTGGAGAGTGGTGGACTCTACTGAATTAGGTGTTGGGGGCTATATATCAGAAACACTCAAGGTGTGGGAGAACACTAATATTCTCTGAGGGGAAACACAATCGATTTTCTTTAAGCATATGCTGAGTAGCAAGTTTTCAAAATGCAGACTCTTTGGGGTAAACAAGAACAATGGTTTAAGTGAATTGAGATAGAATGAAGATGACTAGAAAGCAAGCTTTGAGAGATTGGCACAAGAATGGTGATAGGCTTTGATTCACAATTTTGCTTTGACTGGCCCCATTTGTCATTTATTTGAAGAAAATTCGAAGAAACAATTGTTTTGCATGGTGTTGAAATCTCTGTTGATAGAAGCTCCTTTTCTGCATTCACCAAGTTCTCTGTGCTCACCAGCTTTGGGTTTGATTTGCCAATGGGAGGAAACTTTTAAGCTCTAAGGCAGAATGTTACCTTTCCATATCTTTGCTCCAAATTTACATTCTCACATTTGAGTGAAAAATAAAAAAAACTCAAATTATTTCATTTACTCCAGTAATGTCTAATATATTGCACTCTTTGGAGTGCCAACATTTTATATGGGATTTCAATTGATTCTTCTAACCTTGTCTTTTGATTTTAGGCGACCTAGGTTCATTTAAAGGCACAAACCCTATCTCACGTTTTTCATTTAAGATACTGGCTTTATCTCTGTTCCTTTGCTCCTATCATTGTCATAATACCATTATTTTTATATTAATAACTTTACCAACTTGAACTGTAGATAGATATTCTAAGTTTTTGCTCTCAAGAACAGATATAATAATTTATTAATATCTTCTTTCCCCAACACCTCTCTTTATGATTTCCTAAACTGATTTTAATCATAATGTCTGAAATTTTCCCTTTTGGACAATTATTTCAGGAGTATATAGAATAAAAAAATTAGCTACAGTTGGGTTTAAATGAACTTAATCAGATTATTTTTTAATGAGCTGTGAGGGGTTGTCTCCTTCTTATTTCTCGCTTTCCTATAGAGTCGGACCATGCAAAAAATGCACACAGAATCTGTAGCCAAAAGAGAAGCAAATCACAATGTTGTTAATTTCTGGAACTTAAGTTTTGGACAACTTAATCCCATATTTAAGCAATATCTGAGCTGCTGTTAGTTCTGGGGACAGTGGGTGTTGTCACCCATCTCTTACTCAGAATCTAAATGATATCATTTAGCATTTTTACTTCTTTCTGCAATGAAGTGATTCTGATACCTCCTCTCCAGTAGGTCACGTGGACAAGGATGGTACTTCTCTCTGGAAAGCAGGCCTAGGGCCCCTGCAGATATGCTCACAGCATGGTGTCAAGTAGAATGAGCTTCCTGGTGATCAGGAAGTAAAAGAGAATGGGTGAGACTTTACACACTACCTTTTATAGATTCTCATGCCCACAATATCTGATCAAATGTTTCATACTTTGATACATCTGATTATCAACTCTTCCTTCTGTGGAAGAAATAAGTAACAGAGCAGAAAGAGACCAGAAAGTCCTTTGTGGGCATTCCTTTTGTGTGGGAAGAATGGGAAGAAATTACCTTGGGGTGGGCCAGTAGGGCTAAATGAGAACTGGAGCCTGTCATCCTTCACTTGCACCATCTTCCTAGACTCTATTTCCTCTTATCCAATTATGTTTAACAGCTGGGTCAATAGTTGAACTTGATTGTGGCTGATATTTCAGGACAAGTATATCAAGCCACCCCAAGACTTAATGGTTTAAAGTAATAACCATTCATTGTCTCTTGTGAATCTCAAGGTCAGTGTGGTGATTCTGGTGATCTTGCCTGTGATCATTCATGCATCTGCAGTCAGCTGCTGGGTCAGCTAGAAGCCCAGCTTGTCGGGACGACCTCAAGTGGGATGACGCTACTTTCTTCCATATATGTCTCAGCTGTCTCCATCAGATAGTGTGGGCATGTCTTCATGATTACTGCCAGGGCAAGAAAGTCTCTGCATGCATCCCATTTCTTCTTGTTTCATTGGCCAAAGCAAGTCACACAACTAAGCCCAGATTCAAGCTGGGAAGAGAATACGCAGTTATAAAACAGGGAGATTTCAGGGATCCTATTCGTTGGGACTATGAATGCAACCAAGAGAAGCAATGTATCAGGAGAGTCATGGTATTAACTTCTTGATTCTGATGTCACCCCCAAAGAACTTTTTGTAATAATGAGAATGTTCTGTACCTACGTTGTTCAATATGGTAGCCACTAGCTACCTGTGACAACTTAAATTTAACTTTAACTTAAATAAAAGTGAGAAAATGAGTTTCTTAGTCACAATGGCTGCATTTTAAGTCTTAATATCTAGCAGTATACTAATAACTTTTTCTAATATTTTACCTTAAATCAGTGAGGTGAAAAATTGTTCACCTACAAGTCTCTATAGTAGGTTAAAATGGGACATTAATTTACTATATTTTAGGCATTTTTATGTCCTATTGGGAAGTGACTTAAATTGATTAGGTCACGCTCAGCCAGTTTATTCTTCTGGGGAAACTTTAGCGGCTTACTGTAATGGAGAGGGTGATATATCTCCTCTCCACAGACCTGCTAAAAAATTGCAGTGAAGCCAAGTCTCAGACCTTGCTCTGTCTCACCTGTAGACATTTATTGGCAAACAGGCTTGAGGGTCTGTTTGAGACATACCCTGCTCTGCAGGATCAATCAAGACACTGTTTCTACTTTTAGGCATGTTTTTCAGCTTTATTGAGTTGTAATTCTATATATTCAAGGCATACAATGTGATGTTTTGATATACATATATTGTGAAATTACTGTACCAATCAAACTAAATTAACATAGCCATCACCTCACATAATTACCTTTTGGTATGAATGTGTGCTGAGAATGCTTAAGATCTACTCTCTTAGCAAATATCAAGTATATTATATATTAACTATAGTCACTATGCTTTATATTATGTCTCCAGGACTTACATAGCATGCAACTGACCAATGTCTATCTATTTTCCCCATCCCTAGACCCTGGTAACCATTCTTTTACTCTTTGTTTCTATGAGTTCAGCTTCTTTAGATTACACAAATAAGGGAGAACACGCTATGCTTGCCTTTCGGTGCCTGGCTTATTTTACTTAGCAAAATGTCTTTCAGGTTTCAGGTTCATCCATGTTGTTACAAACGATAGAATTTCCTTTTAGTTTTTTGAGAGAGAGACAAAGTTCTCACTAAATTGCCCAGGCTGGTCTGGAGTCAAGCTATCCTCCTACTTTATCCTCACAAGTAGCTGAGACTACAGCCATGGCACCGTATCTGGCTTTTTATTTGATGACAAAATTTATGTTTTCCAAAAGTCTGTTATATTTCTATTTTGTTTAAAGTTTTTCTAGCAATTTTTAGTTTTACAACACAAATGCTAGAACATGCAGCAAATGTAATTTTTGTTAATAAGAAATCGTAATCTTTTGTGGATGGTAATGCATGATTGATTTTTGTAAAGATGTTAAGAAAAATTGGGAAAAAGATATATTTTTTGTTTACAGATTATGTATTTCCCTACAAATTCCAGCTTTTATTTTATGTTATTTAAACTCTTTATGCATTTACTTATCTTTGTGTTCCTCGTCTATCAAAGGCTGAAAAACTAATGAAGACTTCTTCATTGGTTGCAATTTTGTCCATTTCATCTTTAAAGTTTTTAATTTATGCATTTGGCAAGCTGTGATTTCATGCATGCCATTTTATGACAGCTAAATTTACATTGTGAGTGTATATTTTAACAATAAAACGTGACATTTTAATTTGAATCATCCTTCATTCGGCAAGAATGTAAACTTTTGGTAATGTACTATTAATATTATTCAGAAAGGGTACAGGAGTGATATAATTTCTTAAGACTTGCATACTTAAGACCTTATTTTTCTTCTGTCCAAAGAATGCCAATTTGACTGTGTATGAAATTACTGGATTACAATCCTTTTTTGTTTTTTTCTTGACTCTGCTTCATTATCTCCTGACATTTCTTTCCTTTTTTTTTTTGTTTTTTGAAGTAATTTGTGTTTTCTTACTATGTCATTGTTGGATTTTTTTTTCTGTGTTTTACTAATTCAAAAATGCATCCAGTAGTTGTCAAGTTGTAATGTTTTTTCTTATTGTTTTTGTTTGGTTGTCTGTTGGAATGTGTGAGCTTTTTTAACCAGCATACTTGAGTACTTTCTTGAACTCTTTTCTCTTTTTCAAAAACTTAGATCATTATTGTCTTTGGTTCTGATTTTCCTTGTTTTGTCTCATCAGGTATGCCTATAAGTCTTAAGCTAAATTTTTATCCCCTAACTCTTGTATTTAATTTTATATCATATTGTTTTTGTCTCTTTATCTTTTTCCTTTCAGTTCTGACAAAAATATCTCAATTCTGACCTTCACAGTCTCTGCCCCATCGTGAACTAGATTGTCAGCAATGCTGCATCTGTTTTATCTTAGCTCTAGTGAGGACTTTAATTGGATTTCACAACGTCAGTGTCCTTAAAACCCTTCCCTATCTCCTCAGTCACCTTCATCTCAGCTCACTGTTTTGTACCTTACCCTGAGGTTATATATTCATCTTCGTTATTTTTTCTTATACCTTTCTGTTTCTATTTTATATAGATGAAGACATGTCTTCTGTATTAATACAACTCAGACTTTCAATCAACGGTGTTTGCTGAACATCTATTTTGTGCTCAGGGACACCTTTATTAGGCACCGACATTATACAAAATAATCACCCAAACAATTGTATACTGAAAAAATCATAGGGTGCCCTGAGAGGATGTGACAGGAGGCCCACTTTAATCTGGGGGGTGAGGAAGGGACTCCTTGAGCAGCTACCATTTGAACTAAAACCTGAATAAAGAGCAGAGGGAGCCAGTTACGGAGAGGTGGGGGAGCGGCTGGATGCTCAGCAAAGCACACAGCGTGGCCCAGGAAGCAAAAAATGCTGCCTCCTTCCATGTACTCATCTCCGAGATTTCATGAAATCATCTTTCCCTTAATCTGTACAGTTTTTTTATTTTTATTTTTTTTATTTTTTAAGGAGATCCTGTATTGCTGATTTCTGCTTAGGTTGAGAGGAGTTTTTCTCTGGACCCTGATCAGGGCACAGGGCCTGTGGATCAGCCAGAGCTCATCTGCCAACTTCGGTGACGATGGAAACCCTCTCTCATGTCAAAGCTGAACTGAGTTAGTGCCAGTGTGTGTAGTTTCCAGTGCATCATGCTATCAAAGCGTGTTCATCTAGTATAACATTGCTGGATTAGGCGATGTCTTCTATGCAAATTGTCTGATGTACCTTTCTTACTAAAGAACACCCAGGCATGGAAGGGCTGCCAGCTTTCCTCACAGGGAGGGGGAGTTTAGATACCAAATTCTGAGTCAGGGCCAAACTGGTGGACGGCATTTTTGTCTTCATGTTTCCCAGCCAATAGAGCTGCTTTGTCTCATGAACAATGACTTCATAGAGAGAGGACATTCCTTCCAAATTCTGAAACTAGATTACTCAGCACTCCTTGTTTTTGGGTGATGTGAACCCAAAACAAGCTTGTTTTATTTTAGTTGTTTTATCGTCTGTTCATTTACATGTATTTTAGTGGTATGTAAGAAGTTGTAACAGGATGCTCTTTTAAACTAGAAGTCTTATAACTGAGAACATGTGGTATTTGGCTTTCTGTTCCTACATTCGTTTGCTAAGACTAATGACCTCCAGCTCCACTCATGTCCCTGCAAAGGACATGATCTCATTCTTCGTTTATGGCTGCACAGTATGTTGTATATGTACCAAATTTTCTTTATCCAGTCTATCACTGATGGACATTTAGGTTGACTGCATGTCTTTGCTCTTGTGAACAGTGCTGCAATGAACATAGACATGCACATGTCTTTATAATAGAACAATTCATACCCCTTTGGGTATACAACCAAAGTAATGGGATTGCTGGTCAGCTAAATGAAAAGACCACATGGACACATAGAGGGGAACAACACAAACTGGAATCTATCAGAGGGCAGAGGTGGGAGGAGAGAGAAGATCAGTAAAAATGACTATTGGGTACTAGGTTTAATACCGGGGTGATGAAATAATCTGTACAACAAACCCCCATGACACCTATTTACCTGTGTAACAAACCTGCACATGTACCCATGAACTTAAACAAGTAAAATAGAAGTCTTTGTATGTATTTTTGCTCTGTGAAAGTTCCTGGAACTAGTTGATTTTAAAACCAGTCTTTTGGTAAGTGAAAATATCTTTTAACAGCGGAAAGGAAAAGCATGCCTGAAGGTCAGGTCAGAATTCTTTATTAACTAGTTCTTTTATTGTCTAGTATGAACCTGCAGGGATTTCAGTAATATAGAGAGATGACGAAGAGAGAACATTGATCTGTGTATGAGGATTCCCAGCTCTGACATTAAATGTGACCTCCCTGGAGTCATGTTCCCTCTTTGCCAATGGAAGAACTCAGACAACTCCATCATTTTCAAGTTGTTCTGTAATATCCTAAGTCCTTGCCACTCCAAGTGTACTCCTGCACCAGCAGCATCATATCACTTGAGAGCTAGTGAGAAATCCAGATTTCAGGCCCCACTTTAGAGCTATTGAATCTGAACCTGAGTTTTTAACAAGACCCAGTGATTCCTATACCTGTTAAGGTTTGAGGAGCGCTGATTCTGCGTGAGTCTATGATGCTAGAGGGCCCCTCATGGGAAAGCCAGGGGATGTGGAAGAGAGAAAAAGCAGGGTATTGGAAGAGGATCTTTCTTCACTGTACTCTCTCCAAACTGCTTGAAACAGGCAAATCTCTTTTTTGCCTTTCTTTTCTTTTTAATAGATAGCAGTGCTCATTTATTTCCTTTCAGGAAAGACAGGTCCTTCTGCAAATAAGAAAATTATTTGGCTAGGGTATCATCAACATTATTTCAGCCCAAAAGCTTTACAAATACACTTTCAAAGGCAAGAGGAAGGAAGGCAAATTTATTATAGCTTCAGAGGAAAATAGTACAATACTAGGCATACAGACCTGTTTTCTTGGAGCTCCTGTGGGATTAGATTGTTGCAGCGCTGTTGGAAATTCAGGAAAGCTTACCTTGATTTCTGCGGGAGGGAAGAAACTGGTCCTATACTACCACCAAGGCCCAGGAGAAGCCCCATACCTGGATGCTCACAGAGCTCAGAGTAGGGGCAAGACAGCTCTCCCAGTGTTTCTAGCCTCTGAGCCAATTTTAAGGAATGTCAGATTTTTGGCATAAAGCATAGAATGGTCAAATGGCATATTATTTCTGCAATGGCAAGATTTATTTATATTCATTTGACAAGATGCATTGTTAATTTCTATTTGGCCAAAAAATGTTCATATGTCCACCTTCTATAATCTTCCCTTTCTCCCAGCTATCACCACAATAATTCTGCATAATTACCCCCAACATAATGTCTTAAAGCATGAAGTATTTTGTTTTGTTCTGTTTTTCTCACAAATCTGCAGGTTGACTGAGAGACTGGCTGGCCTGGGCCAGGCTTGGCTGATCAGGGCTGGGCTTGCGTCTGTGTCTGAGATGTGCTGGCAGAATGACTGGGGCTGGCTGGTTTGCCGTAGGCTCCACTGGGATAACTCAGGTCTCCTCCCCATATCATCCACATCTCTCTACTATGCTAACCTGTACCTGTTATCACAAGAAATTGCAGAAAAGCAAGAGAGAAAGCAGAAATGCAAAGATGCTTTTTAGGCCTTTACTATCCTCCCATTTGCTAACTTCCCATTGACTTGAAGAAGTCCCATGGGCACCTCCAGGGTAGAAAGCCTCAGGGTAAAGGGTGTGAATACATGGAGGGCATTCATTAAACAAACTTGACTGGATTTAAATCAATTAAATGGAATATCAGGCTGACACATATGATCTTAAAACAGGAACTGGCAGGAAACCAGCTTAAGAAATGCTAAAAAGTTGAGTGACTTAAGAATAAAGTCTAAGTTCATGCCCTTTGCAGGGACATGGATGAAGCTGGAAACCATCATTCTCAGCAAACTAACACAGGAACAGAAAACCAAACACCACGTGTTCTCAGTCATAAGTGGGAGCTGAGCAATGAGACCACATGGACACAGGGAGGGGAACATCACACATCGGGGCCTATCAGGGGGTGGGGGGCAAGGGGAGGGATAGCATGAGGAGAAATATCTAATGTAGATGACGGGTTGATGGGTGCAGCAAATCACCATGGCACTTGTATACCTATGTAACAAAACTGCACATTCTGCTCATGTATCCCAGAACTTAAAGTATGATAATAAATAAATAAATTCTCAGAACATGGCTACCTCAGACAGATGGGGTTTGTTGCACTACAATAAGAAATAAGCACAGGTACAAAGTGAAGAGATTGATGACTTTTCAATCAACCAGTTAGATTAAAATAACATAAGGAAAAGCCTATGGCAAGTATTCTATTTTTTCCTGTTTCTGGTTTGGGAGATACTATGCCCTGTCTTGCGTATTAACTCTCTAAACAAAGGCACGGTGTATGGCTGCCCAATTGATTTATGACTAATTCAACTTTACACGGTACTAATGTGATATTTACGTGTGACCAATCATCTCTGCCAAGTTCTTCTTCCATGGTCTACTTAGGCCCTCCTGTCAGTCACTGCCTTTAAAGTGCTTTTATGTAAGCATTTAATAAAGCCATGTGGCTGACAATTACTGCAAGAAATGGTTTATCTCCTGAATCTTGGATAGTCAGAAATAAGCTATGTGACTGACATACCCCTTTATCTCAGTAAAAGCTTTGCTGGAGATGTCCAAACCTGGGAGGAAAACTCTGACTGAAATCTGTGAACTATCCTAAGTATGCGAGGAATAACTCAAATTAATTTGAGTCTTGTTTTCCCTCCTACTGGGGACAGGAGCATGTTGGGTGGGAAGGTTAATGTAGCGCAGCCTTATCGCCTTTGGGCAATTCTGCCAACTTGGAATAGTTTTGTGTCTCTTCTCTGAAAAGGAAATGTGCTTTGCCATAGTGATAAGGAGAATGGTAAAGAGGTCAATCCAGGGAGATGAGGATGCCCACCAACGCTCCCTGTGCTACCTGGGATTATTATGAATCTAGGAAGTGAGACGCTACCGTTAATTTTAGTTCCAATTAACTCAGTCTCTAAGGGCTTTCTTTGAGAAATACAAATAACTCAACAGAACCTTGATAAAAAGACCACATTCTATGCACCCAGGGTGAGGGCCCACAGCTGATTTTTACCCGGAAGTCAACTCAGACCTAATTCAACAAAGTCAAAAACAAGATTTCTATACTTTTCAAGAATCTATTATGCTCATCTTCCATGCCTTTGCTAAATTAGAATAATTTTGCTCCATGGCTCAGGAAAAAAGAGCAGGAATTGGTAATAACTTCCTTCTAATCATTATATCATTTTTTTTTATGGCAAAGGAGAAATTTTCAAGGCCTTGAATACTAATGTGGTGCCAAACTGCTGACAGGAACCATGTGTAGTGAGAAGAGTTCATACCTAACTTCTGGGCAAACTTTCCTAAAAAAGCCACACTCTTCCATATGCATAAGAAAAGAGGAGGAGGAAACTCTTAGATACAACCTGAATATTGGTCCCTGTCTCCTGCTTTCATAACTCTCCTCTCTCCTTTCGTGGACCTCTTTTCTATTTTCTCTCAGTAGCTCAGAATACCATCTACCTTCCTATTTAAAACCTATCTTCCTCACCTCTTATCTTCCAACTCTATACTTCAGTCAAGAAGATTTTTAGGATATTCTGGAGGTGCAAACCTTAGGCCTCCAAAAGAGCAAAATAATCTAAATAAGCGAGTGAATGGATGCACGGGTGAATCAATAAATGGATGAATAAATGAATAAATAAAATAGGTTCCACTCTCTCTTCAGCCAACCCCAACTGAACAGAAATAATAGAATAAACTTTCATTCACCTTCAGTACGATGGTGTTCCAAGGTCAATTAAGGTTGAGACTTCTCCCAGAATTATGGAAACCACAATCATGTCATTAAATAGGTGCATTTTCAGATTATTGGCATCTCAGGAAAGCTCAAAACTCCCTTTTCTCCATAGTTCCTCTGCCCCCGCCCCTTATACTACCAGACTGGGGGAGAGAAGTCATTCTAGAGCAATGCTATCCAATAGAAAATTACTGTGAGCTACATATACAATTTTATATCTTCTAGTAGTCATTTTTAAAGACAAGGAAAAGTAGACAGTGTTTTATGTGTTGAGTCCCAGCAAAAAGTTATGTTGGAGTTCCAATCCCTGATACCTCAGAATGTGATCTTATCTGGCAATAAGGTCTTTACAGAAGTTATGAAATTAAAGTGAGGACATTAGGGTGGGCCTTAATCCAATATGACTGATGTTCTTATAAAAAGGGAAAACTTGGACACAGAAACCAAAATGCATAGAGGGCAGGTAAGGGGAAAGACACAGAGAGAAGACAGCCTTCTGCAAGCCAAGGAGAGAAGCCTGGACAGATCTTTCCCTCACAGCCCTCCAAAGGCACCCACCCTGCTGACACCTCGATTTAGACTTCTAGCCTCCAGAATAGTCAGACAATAAATAATCAGTTGTTTAAGCCACCTAGTTTCTGGTACTTGTTTAATGGTAACTCTAACAAACTTACAGCACAAACCCTAACGCAGTGAAAAGATATCGTAATAATATGTTTTATTTAACCCATTTGATAATATTTAATATATCAAAATTTTATTATTCCACATGAAATCAACATAAAAATAGTTTACATTCTTCCAAATCCAGTGTGGGTTTGGCTTTTACAGCACATGTCAGTTTGGACTCACCACATCTCAAGCGCTCAGTGACCATGTGCGGCTCGTTCCCCACTGGACAGCACAAGTCTAAGATGAGCTGAGTCATGCGGGGAGGGCCCTGCTTCCCGCTCCCCCAAGAAGAATAAGCAATTCCACTGCCCCAGGGAACTGTACAGTTGGGAGCATCTGGGGACTTGAACGTCATGTCTGAGGATACTACATTTTTTAAAAAAGCATTCCATGTTTTTCCATTCATGTGGCTTCTGTGTTTTTTTTTTTTTTTTTTTTTTTTGAGACAGAGTCTCGCTGTCGCCCAGGCTGGAGTGCAGTGGCGCGATCTCGGCTCACTGCAAGCTCCACCTCCTGGGTTCACACCATTCTCCTGCCTCAGCCTCCCGAGTAGCTGGGACTACAGGCGCCCGCCACCTCGCCCGGCTAATTTTTTGTATTTTTAGTAGAGACGGGGTTTCACCGTGTTAGCCAGGATGGTCTCCATCTCCTGACCTCGTGATCCGCCTGCCTCAGCCTCCCAAAGTGCTGAGATTAGAGGCGTGAGCCACCGCGCCCGGCCATGGCTTCTGTTTTTAAAGGTTCATATATTTCGAAACCTGACAATAGGGTGCATTTCCTGCTTGGGCAAATTGACCGATTCAGTGTTATTACTTTCATGATACAAATGTAAACTTCACAAGCAATTTACCATAGAAACTGAGAAAAAACCCACCTCCTTCCAACTAAAAATATAACAGTCAATATATAAATATGCACAACCATATGATGAACTATTTCTGGGGCACAGAGCTCCATTTTATTTCCCTTAAAGAAGTCAGTGTGGTGGATCTTGAGTGCTATGTGCAGACACGGATTCCTCATCTGCATGCCCACCACAGGCGGGCAGGCAGTGCCTTCATCCTTGGGTTGGCCCTTCAACTCTGACTCTTCTATCTGTTGCATGGCACCAGAGGAAAAGAGCAGGGGAAGAAGACATTTCTCATATTGGTCAACTTTCTTTTTATAGCTTAAAAAATAAACATCCACAAATGAATGTGGTTTATCTTGCCAAATGCTTTTTCCAAGAAAAATAAGCACTGCCTGGAAAAGCTGGCACAAACTACTAATAAATGGGAGAGTTCTCCAGGTAGATTTAGTAGGGGAGAGAAAATGGAGTCCTGTAAAATTATGAGGAAAATGGGGGCATGAAAAGTATGAGGCTGTGTTGAGAAAGGCACTGAGGCTGGCGTTAGTCTGGGCCAGGAGGGCCTCCTTTATCCGTCTGCTTTTCATCTTTTTCCTTATGACTCTGTCCTCTCTTTGGTGTGACATCACCCATTCCCATGGCTTCACTTGCCATATGTATTTCACTGATGGTCTCTAAGCCACTCTCCGGCCTGGACCAAACTCAGACCCTCCAGAACCTTCTTTTTGCCTACTGTCCATCCTCACTCCCAGTTTCTCCAGCAGACCAAACTCCAGGTAGCAACAGCCTCAGCTTTTCCTCCCGAGCTTCTCCTCTTCTTGGCTTTCCTCCTGGCATAATGCACACCATTTATTGGCTGAACGCTAAGGATCACACATGACTCCTTTCTCCTCCTCATTCTCCACCTCCAGTCAGCCCCTGAGCCTCATGCCTCCCGCTGCTTAAAAACCACTTGAATCTCTGCTTCTCTTCAATCACTGGGACCGCACTGCCCACCTCAGGCCAAGGCACTGTCATTTCTCACCTGGACCATGTGACAGCTTCCTCATGGGAAGCTACTTTCCATGATTCTGTTCCTTCCAGTTTGTCCTCCAAGCTTTAGATGGAGGGATTTCCAAAACAGGCAGATGTGATTAAGTGCTTGCTGGTTTTCATTCTTCTGTGGTTCCCTATTTCCCTGAGATTAAAGTCTCCATGTTCCTGCATGTTCCAGCAGCTGCCCCATCACTTTCCTCTCTCTGTGGGGTTCTACAGTGAATCTGAAGGTGAGGTGCCAAGTGAGCAGCCTGACTCCCCTGGAAAGTTGTTAGAAAGGCAAATGCCAGGGTCCTCCATGACTTAGTTAATCTGAACCTTTGGGGCAGTGGTCAACATCTGTGTTTTTTAACAAGGCCTCCAGGGGATTCTGGTACATGGTCAAGTTTAAGAACTCTGGCCAATGTGGTGAAACCCCATTTCTACAAAAATGCAACAAAACAAAACAAAACAAAAGAAAACATTAGCCTAGCATGATGGCGGGTGCCTGTAATCCCAGCTACTCGGGAGGCTGAGGCTGGAAAATCACTTGAACCCGGGAGGCAGAGGTTGCGGTGAGCCGAGATTGTGCCGTTGCACTGCAGCCCAGGCAAAAAGAGCAAAACTCAGTCTCAAACAAACAAACAAACAAAAAAACAACAATAAAAAAAAAACTACCAGTGCCCATGCTCAGCCATGTCAAGTAAAAAACACATCAGGACTCAGGAAGGGAGGGACTTCACTGGAAAGGAGCATTATAAGGGTATGGGGAAAGACTATTAGAATAAGAGGAATGCTCTGACCACAAGATCTGCAAGCTTCTCAAGAGTTAGGCAAAAATCATTTTTCTTTTATGGAGGGTGAACAAGGTTAGAAAGAGCCTAGTGTGACTCAGAAGTAGGATGGAAGAGTGTGGGATGATGTGACAGTGGTTTCAGAAGTGGCCTCTTCTCAGGAGCAGATGTTGAAGAAGGTCTGCATGCTGGCTTGGGCTGAGGAAGGACCAAAGTACAGGGACTTGGGGAAAGGAGAGAAAATCTTCAGGTTTGATTAACAGACATTTTGTTACAACTGGTGAGTTGAGGACAAACAGTTCAGCTAATCATTTATAAGGCAAAACATAGGAATTTGGAGGGCCTGTGTCTATGGCTAGCCTTGTCACGGGTCATCCTTGAGTCTTCTCCATGTCCTATGGAGAAGGGAAGTTCCTTGTAGCAGACTGTTCTGAACATAAAAGACTAAGGGATTACTGAACCTTCGCTGTTGCCCAGGAGCAGAGGGTTCAGGTAAAATGTAGCAGCGTTGGTCACTTGCACCTGCTCTGTCCCCTCTCACCTGTGGCCCTTTACACTTGCTCTCCCCTCTGCCTGAAGCACTCCTGCCCAGTTCTCCACTTCTCCTCTTCATTACATGCTCTTCTGGACAGTTCAGGTCCTGGCGTCATTTAGAGTCTGCTCTCCCATGCCAGACTCTATGTATGTCACCTTCACTCTGCGTCTTCAGCTCTGACCCAGCACCTGACAACTAGATGGAGTCCATAAATACTGGGGAAATGAAGGAAAGTAAAAAGTTTCTTGGAAGTTTTGTCAGTTTAAGAAAAGCTCCATGATTATCAACAATAATCCCTCAATAACTTTTTTCTTCTCTGCAGTTAGAAGGCAGCCTGAAGTTTTGCATTTTCCCCCTGAGAGCTCCTCCACACTGCTCCTGAAATGGCTGTCATTCTACTTATTCACTGGGGTTCTCTTTCCAGGCTCAACTACCTGGTGGGTTTTTTTGTTTTTTTTTTTTTTTTTTTTTTTTTTTTTTTGAGGGTTTGCTTGTCCACTGGTATGCGCAATCTCGCTCACTGCGCTCTGCCCCGGTCCCCTCCCTCCCCTCCGTACTGCTCGTGCCCCCCCCCCGCTATTTTTTTGTTTTTTAGACTTCCGTTCTCTCTCCTCTGTCCCCCCCCCCCCATCTTTACCAGCATGCCCTGTTTTATTGTCTTTTTAAACACCTTCTCTTGTTTTCTAGGGCAAGTTAGAGGTGTTAAGTTGCCTAATGTGCTACTAGGCTGCAAATGAAGAATTTAACAGCCCATGGGAGGACCAATTAGAATCAATTATAACATAATTGAACTGCCTTGTATTCCTTGTCAGTATAGAACTTCTTTCTGGAAGGAAGATTGTGCCTTTCTTCACGCTATGATGGAGGTCGCTGCATGAGTTCACAGGCAATGGTTCTGACCTAAGCAATTCTAGAATAGAGTTTCATGGAGCTAGCATGCCTTGTGATATCAGGGCCAGAGAAGCTCAGCTCAAGGAAGCCCTGACTTTCTCATTTCTGCCCTCCACCCCCCAGTTTT
Source organism: Nomascus leucogenys (assembly GCF_006542625.1). Taxonomy (NCBI): domain Eukaryota; kingdom Metazoa; phylum Chordata; class Mammalia; order Primates; family Hylobatidae; genus Nomascus; species Nomascus leucogenys. The sequence continues at coordinate 6,576,196 of NC_044391.1, forward strand.
TTTCCTTTCTTAAGAAAGCTGCTAAATTCTCACAAAGTGTATAAAATACCTCACATGGGCCTCTGGAAAGTCAGGATACTCCACCTGTTGAAAAAGTGAGAAGGACAGATTGGGTCTGAGGTCACCATCCATTTCCCTCCATTTTCTTCATTATTGGGTGTGAGAGATCAGACAACCATGAGAAGATCAACTCTGTCCACCTTTCCCAATAATCATCCTCTGGAATCTGGCCTTTGGGCCATTGGTGATGGGAGCCAGTAGTTGCATGATTTCCTCTTTCTCGCTATACCCAGCCTCAGCAGTCCTGGGTTGTAGTTTATATGGCTTCCAAAGGCTTCAGTCCATGATTAAGTAATCAGTCTCCCCAGCAGCAGCCGTCTCTATAATGCAGGCTCTTTTCAACTTCCTTTCTTGACTCTTCCTGTTTTTCATTCTTCCTCCCTGGAAATCTATACCCTAATAAAATAAAATAAGGTAAGCCCTCAATTTCACCCTCAGCTTTCTAACGAACCCAGGGAAGACCAATTAAAGTTGTGAAAATGGTAAAATGAGAACAGATTTTGACTTATTTGCATATTTTTGAATACCTTAGCAAATAGTTGAAGAAATCCAGTGACCAGTTCCTGACACAGGACTCTAAAGTAATAGAAGGAAAACTACTCTATGGCTCCGAATTTTGTGTTGTTTGAATATCCATGACCAGTCACATATCTGTTATATGCCTTCCTAGTTCCATTCAACTTTCTTCTTTACATCCTGGAGCAATTTCCTCCATCACTTACTCTCTATACAGAGCTTGTTTTGGTTTGGATTCCCTCAGAAACAGATCCTGAGATTAGGATGTATGTGCAAGTAGTTTATACTGGGGGTGATCCAAGGAGACACTTGGATTCAGTGATCCAAGGTAGAGGAGTGGGGAGGTAACGGGGAGAGAAAAGAAGGGAATAAAATGTATGTCAATGTGGAACCCAATCCTGCTGGAGGAACTTCAGGAGACAGTGTAGAACACAATTTGGAATTATCCCACTAGAAGGGCAAGGGAGCTGGGGTATTTATACACCAACTCCTATCAGTTGTATTGGTTGAGGGCTGCTCCTCGGGACAGGTGGGATTAATTCTCCGTCACTTCCAGCCTGCCCTGTATGTCGGCAGAGCGGTTTGGGAAGCCGGAAAGAGTCCTAGGGCATCTGGAAATCAAGCCATTGTTCTCTATGACAGTAAAGCTGATGGGATATTGGTGGGATACAAGAATGCTATCAAGTTTACCTCCCTTAAGTCAAGAGAGCAAAGAGGAGCTCTATGTCTAGTGGTCTCTGGGAGGTCCAGGTTTCAGTAATCATCAATTCTGGCTTCAGAATAAAACCACCTAGGAAACTTTTAAAAAATACTATTGCCCAGACACCTCACCAGAAAACTAATACAAGTGACAAATAAGCATATAAAAAGTACTCAATATCACATGCTATCAAGGAATTGCAAATTAAAACAATAGACTATCACTACATTCCTATTAGAATGGCTGAAGTTCAAAACACTGACCATAACAAATGCTGGTGAAGATGTGGAATAACAGGAACCCTCATTCCTTGCTGGCGGGAAAGCAAAATGGTACAGCCACCTTGGAAGAGAGCCTGGCAGTTTCTTACAAACTAAACATAGTCTCACCATATGATCCAGCAATAGTGCTTCTTGGTATTTACCCAAATGAGTTAAAAACATATGTCCACACAAAAACCCCTCCACAGAAATGTTTATAGCAGCTTTATCCATAATTGCCAAACGTGGAGGCTTCAATTGAAAATGTCCTTCCATAGTTGAATAGATGAACAAACATACAAATGTGCATCTATATGCATATATACAATGAAATATTGAGCAATAAAAGGAATGAGCTATCAAGCCATAGAAAGGTATGGAAGAAATGTAAGTGCATACTGCTAAGTGGAAAAGAAAAACTCAGAAAAGCCTACTATAGGACATTCTCTAAAGGGTAAAAAGCTACAGGCATCAAAAAAATCAGGGATTTCTAGGAATTTGGAGGAAAGAGTGTAGAGATGAACAGGTGGAACACATGGGGATTATTAGAGCAATGAAATGGTGGATGTGTGACATTATGGATTTGGCAAAACCCATAGAACTGTATAACACAAACAGTAAATCTTAATGTAAACTATGCACTTTAGCCAACAATATTGTATCACTATTGGCTCACTTGTAAAAAATGTCCCACGCCAAAGCAAAATGAAACTAATAGGGACAACTGTGTGAAGGTGGGGAGAGAGTATATGAAAACTCTGTGCTTTCTGTTTAATTTTTCTGGAAATCTAAAACTGCCCTAAGAGATAAAGTCTAATTTTATATAGAACATACTCCATAAATTAAAATTTCCACGGGTGAAAACCAAACCCTAGTATCTTTTGCATGTTCCCTGGGAAAACCTAATGTGCAGGGAGAATTCAGTTGCACTGGGGTAAGTGTACAGAAGAATTGAATCTCTCCTGGTAGTCTTTGTGCAAAGGTCTTTTCCTTGGAGGCAGTTGGTCTCAGTAGCATGCTGTTTAGGGAATAAGAGAATTTAAAAATTAGTGTAGAATCTGCAATTTTTAATTCTAGGGAGTCTATACATGCAAAACAGGTCACATACAGTTATGAATCATTAATAGTTTAACCACTTATTAAAATGTATGCTTGTAATTTCATTAAGGTAAAAAATGTAGCCTTTGCTATTCCAGAGCACTCCTCCCGTCTGCATCACCTGGGAGCTTGTTAGCAATGCACTTTCCTGGGTTCCCCCTCATTCTGTGGAATCAGAAACTCTAGGGGATGAGGCCCAGGAATCTGGGTGTTGTCAGCCTTTCCAAGTGAAACTTAAGTGCCAATTCGTGAAAGTCGCTGTTTTGAAGAAAGGACGAAAGTGTAAAGCAGTGGTTCCAAAACTTGGCTGTACAATAAAATGACCTGGGAAGTTTTTAAAAAACAGCAATATTAAAAATATTGTGATGTTTAAAAAATATTGACACTTTGGTTCCACCTCCCCAAATTGTGATTTAGTTGGTCTGCAGTATGTTTTGGGCACTGGGATTTTCAAAAACTCCCCAAGTGAGTCTAATGTGTAGGCAATCTGAGAAAAACTGGTGCAAAGACAATAACCAGCAAATTCCGGGCCTGCTGTCACCGACAGGGTGATCTCCAAAACTCACCTCCTTGAAACCCTCTCAGGAAACTTCTCCCGACCTGGAATATTTTCATCTTCCCCTGCCTCCATGCTCTCCAATTCATTATAACTAATACCACATTTTTACCTCTTGTTCTTTTTCTCTTTCATGGTCTTAGGAAATGCAAAGTGCATCATCTGGAAAGTGTTAATAACGCCCATTTATTTTGTGATTTTGCCCCAAAAGACTTTCCTGCAGCCTGATGATACAGTGCATATTACAAGAACTCACCCTTTAAAAAAAGGTGAGTTTAAACTCTTTAAAGAGAGTTGCTGTAATATGCACTAATGCTAATAAAAAACATTTAAATGGTGCTAGAATATTTTCTTTGCTAACTTTTATTTTAAGTTTAGGGGTACAGGTTCAGGTTTTTCACTTGTGCCATGAGGGTTTTGTGTGTAGATTATTTCATCACCCAGGTATTAAGCTTAGTACCCATCAGTTGGTTTTCTTGGGACACTCCCTCCTTCCACCCTCCATCCTCCAAAAGGCACCATTGTGTGTTGTTCCCGTCTATGTGTCCATGTGTTCTCATTGTTTACCTCCCACTTACAAGTGAGAACATGTGGTGTTTGGTTTTCTGTTCCTGTGTTAGTTTGCTAAGGATAATGACCTCCAGCTCCATCCATATCCCTGCAAAGGACATGATCTCATTCTTTTTCATGGCTGCATAGTATTCCATGTTGTATTTATACCACATTTTCTTTATCCAGTCTATCATTGGTGGGCATTTAGGTTGATTCCATGTCTTTGCTATTGTGAATAGTGCTTCAGTGAACATTTGCATGCATGTATCTTTATAATAATGCAATTTATATTCTTTTGGGTATACACTCAGTAATGGGATTACTAGATCGACTGGTATTTCTGCCTGCAGGTCTTTGAGGAATTGCCACACTGTCTTCCACAATGGCTGAACTAATTTACACTCCCACGAACAGTGTGTAAGTGTTCGTTTTTCTTTACAACCTCACCAGCATCTGTTATTTGACTTTTTATTAGTAGCCATTCTGCCTGTACGGTATGAGTTGGTATCTCATTGTGGTTTTGATTTGCATTTCTCTAATGATTAGTGAGGTTGAGCTTTTTTTCCATGTAATTGTCAGCCACATGTACGTCCTCTTTTGTAAAGTGTCCGTTCATGTCCTTTGCCTACTTTTTTATGGAGTTGTTTGCTTTTTTCTTGTAAATTTAAGTTCCTTATACATGCTGGATATTAGACCTTTGTTAGATGCACAGATTACAAAAATTTTCTCCCGTTTTGTAGGTTGTCAGTTTACTCTGTTGATACTTGTTTTCACTGTGCAGAAGCTCTTTAGTTTAATTAGATCCTATTTGTCAATTCTTGCTTTTGTTGCAATTGCTTTTGGCATCTTCGTCACGAAATCTTTGCCCATGCCTACGTCCTGAATGGTTTTGCCTAGGTTGCCATCCGGGGTTTTTATAGTTTTAGATTTTACACTTAAGTCTTTAATCCATTTTGAGTTATTTTTTGTATATGGTGTAAGGAAGAGGTCCAGTTTCAGTCTTCTGCATATGGCTAGCCAGTTGTCCTAGCACCATTTATTGAATAGAAAATTCTTTCCCCATTGCTTGTTTTTGTCAGGTTTGTTGAATATCAGATAGTTGTAGGTGTGCAATCTTATTATTGGGTTCTCTATTCTGTTCCATTTGGTTTTTGTGTCTTTCTTGTACAGTACCATGATGTTTTGGTTACTGTAGCCCTGTAGTATACATTGAAGTCAGATAGCATGATGCCTCCAGCTTCATTCCTTTTGTTTAGGATGGCCTTGGCTATTTGGGCTCCTATTTGGTTCCCTATAATTTTTAAATAGTTTTTTTTTCTAATCCTGTGAAGAATGTCAATGGTGGTTTAATGGGAATAGCATTGAATCTATAAATTGCTTTGGGCAGTAGGGCCATTTTAACGATGTTTATTCTTCCTATCAATGAGCATGGAATGTTTTTCCATTTGTTTGTGTCATCTTTGATTTTTTTGAGCAGTGGTTTGTAATTCTCTTTGGAGAGATCTTTCAACTCCCTAGTTAGCTGTATTTGTAGATGCTTTATTCTTACTGTGGCAATTGTGAATGGGAATTCATTCTTGATTTGGCTCTCTGCTTGACTGTTCTTGGTGTATAGGAATGCTAGTGATTATGGCACATTTTGTAACCTGAGACTTTGCTGAAGTTGTTTATCAGCTTAAAAAGCTTTTGAGCTGAGATGATGGGGTTATGTCGTCTAGAAATAGGATCATGTCATCTGCAAACAGGGATAGTTTGACTTTCTCTCTTCCTATTTGAATGCCAGTTATTTATTTATCTTGCCTGATTGCCCTGGCCAGAACTTCCAACACTGTGTTAAATAGGAGTGGCGAGAGAGGGCATCCTTGTCTCGTGCCAAGTTTCAAGAGGAATGCTTCCAGCTTTTGCCCATTCAGTATAACAACACTGTATTTTCTACAAGCTGGAGCGTTCTTGTAACATTTCTCTTCTCTTTTTTCTCCTTCCAAAAATTGATAAGAATAGGGCTTTGGGGTTTTTTGTTCAAGGGAGAAAAACTTTACTAGGGATTCCAAAGAGGAAGATGATCAGGGAAGAATAATAGGACCCAGAATCTCATAGGAGGCTGTCATGGAAAGAAGAGTTGTTTTGGAGAGGGGGCATGATGGGGATGGATCTCTGAGTCAGATAAAAAAATGAAGTTTTGAGGGTTTTCTGTGTCTGGCAGAGACCCTGGCTGGCTCATATATGGAAGACGAAGACCCAGGCTGGTTTGCATATCGAAGACAAAGGAATTGACCCTGGCGGCTAAAGGTGGCCGAAAACATGCATCATGGCCTTGAGCGCATTGGAGGGGAATTCTGTCAGCAGGTCTGCTGTCAGTGGGGTAGACTGTGTGTAGAGCACCCCGAGTGTGTCAGTTCCCTATTGCTTTAACAAATTGCCATAAATTTAGCAGCATAAAACAACACATAGTTAATATCTCACGGTGGATTCCGTGGGTAGGGAGTCCATTATGGCTCAGTTGAGTGCTCTACCCAGGGTCTCACTGGCTGCAATCAAGATGTCAGCTAACAATAATGTATTAGAATTGGCTCTTTTGTAACAAATGTACCACAGCCAAAGCAAGATGTTATAACAGGGGCAACTCTTCTTTCCAAACAACTCATTTGTCCAAAACAGCCTCCTAAGGGATTCTAGGTTCTATTATTATTCTTCCCTGATCATCTTCCTCTTTGGAACTCCTAGAAATTTTTTTTTCCTTGAACACCAAACCTGAAAGCCCTATTTTTACCAAATTTTGGAAGGAGGAGGGAAAAAGAGAAGAGAAATATTCTAAGGACAGCTCCAGCTTTTAGGAAATACAGTGTTGTGTTCCATTCTGGAGCTTGGGGTCTTCTTCCAAGATCACACGGTGTTTGGCAAAATGCAGTTTCTCCTGGTTTTCTTGCTGCTGTTGGGTGGGTCCACTCTCATCTCCTATGTGCCACCTGCAGTTCTTTGCCACATGATCCTTTTAAAATGTGACAACTGACTTCTTCAAGGCAGCAGAACAATCTCTTGTCTCAGAGATGGCTTAGTCCCCCTTTTATGGGCTTTTACCTCATCATTATAGGCCCACCCTGGAATATCTTTCTTTACTCAAAATCAGCTTGCTTGGGATTTGAATGACCTCTGCCAAAATCACTTTACCTTTGCGATATTGTAATGGCTAGAGGCAAGTTGCAGATCTCAGCCACACTTAAGAGGAGGGGATCACATGAATGCAGGGATACCAGGAAGTGGTAGTCATTGGGAGTTAGCCTAGGGTCTGTCCCTCACACCGAGGTAATGCAAGGTGTACAGGCCAGAAATGACATTGGAATTAGGTCACAGGGGAGCATTGGTAAAGTCAATGACCTAGTGGGCCAAAGGCCTGGCCCTTTTCCTATTTCTTAGCTTCTAAAAGACCCGCAATTCTTGCATGAGGCCATCAACAGAGAGAGAGGGCCTCAGTCAGGATGAGCATTAACAAAAATCATTCAAAACTTGGACATAAGGTAGAAGGTGAAAGGCTGGATTATTCAGTGTCTTACAGGAATAAAGAATCCACCCAGGGATTAGGCAATACATGTTGTTTAACTAATTGTTCCCTATGGATTAGAGGTCCCAGACTTAGTGAAGCTACTTGCAAATTATTTGAAGTATCTTGCAAATTTTTGTTCAGTGTACAGATGCAAATTATTTCTACAGTGGAACAGATAACTTCAAAGGGTATGATTTATCACCCTGGTAGGCATTAACACATTTTGTATCTAACCCAGCAATATCCTAACCTGCCTTTATTACCTCACCTGTAATAGAGACTGGAATTACAAGTCTTGAATTGCAAAACAGCAACAAGAAAACCATGAGAAACTGAATTTTGCCAAGTACCTTGTGATCTTGGAAGAAAACTCCACGATCCAGAACAGAACACAGCCCAGCTGACACCTGGATTGGGGCCTGTGAGGCCCTCAGCAGAGCACCCAACTGAGCCATAATGGACTCCCTGACCCACAGGAACCATTACAGGTGGTTTCTTTATGAACTCACTGTAACAGGTGAGTTAATAAAGGCAGGTTAGGATAAGATTGCTGGGCTGGATTTCACACCATACTGTTTGTCTCAGTAACTAATGAGTTGAATAAATCTTTGACACATGTTCATTTTATATTTACCTGATAATTATTATTTTATCCTTTTGAAAAGTATATTTTAACAATGAGAAGGAATTCTCCGTCAACCAGGCAGGAGAATACAGTTTATTTGATTTTGAAAAATAAAGAAAAATGATTTCTTTTTAACCCAATGGGGTAGGGGTACAATTCTTCCTCTGCAAAATCCTCTCAAATTCTAAGAGGAAACAAATTTATTTGCCATGTTCTTTTGAAGGAAGGAAGGAAATAAATCCTCCAATAGCCACATAACTTTTTCCCTGTAGACTTAGAAAAGCCTCCTCTGTGGTCTGCAGGCTTAAGACAATAAAACTTAACCACCAGGTCTGGTAGTGCTTGTAGCCCTGGCAAAACATTGAGACTCAAGTCAAAGATTCATTGTGAGGGTAAAGCATGCAGGTTAGAGCCTCTGTCAGAAATGCTCTGCTGAAAATATCTCAGACTGAGCACTTGCTGATATGACAGATTTCTAGCTAAATCTTTTCATTTTTTCAAGCACGGTTTGACCTGGTTCTTGGCATATATAGTGTAATCCAATTAAATAAAATTTAATCTGTTAAATTTATTTATAAATATATATATATCCTTCATTATGTATAGTTTATTTTATTCATTTTATATACTTATGTACACACACGTGTGTGTATGCATGTGCATATACATGTGTTATGGTAATTTTGACTTCATGCTATTTTCATCTCTTACATTTACTTTACAACATAATGCTTGGATAAGATATGCCACCACTGCATATGGTCCCAAGCCTGGCATTGGATGCCATTTCACAAATGCTTGGTCTGTGTTGCATAACATGTTTTCATAGAAGTTCAGGAAAGAACTGAGTCTTAGGCTGAGCCCTACTTGGACTTCTGAGTAGACCCTGTGGTGCCACCCAGAGCCCGTTTATAGGGCTGATGCATGCATTGCTCAGCTACCATGGATGTTGCTTCTTAAGGGCACATAGCTGTCCTCCGTTCGTCTTCCTGAGAGAATCATCTTAATCAACAGAAGCTGTCTTTCCCAGAAATACTTGGAGATTATTACCTTTAACCCTCAGAGTTGGGGCAGCCTGGACCCAATGATTAACTGATATCAAGGTGCAGAGCTGGCCCCATTTGATTCATAGAGTGGTCACTCGGTGCCACTCTGGAGCTTTCTGTGGGCCAGGCTGAGACTGGATTTTAGCTGACACCACATCCTTACTTGGCTCCTTCACTGTCCTATCCCACATCACTCATTCTCCTTCTCCTGAGAGTGCCCCACTCAATGGTCACTTGCACAAGAATCTCCATCTCAGGCTCTGCATTTGGGGAATGCAGCATAAAACCTTCTGAGACGAAAACCTTGTGAGCTGATTTTCGTACTGCAAGTAATCCCAGAATGTTGACAGTGTATCAAAGGAAGTACAGTTCCTTTCCTAGTAGTGATACTTCCTGTATTTAAGAGGGTAATAGTACCTTCCATATAACTACATTTCACCTCTTTAATCCCTGACACTATCTTATCCATAGACATTTTTGGAAACTAATTTTATTACATCAGCGAAGTGGGAAATTCTTTGGACATGAAAGCAGTGGACTTTGTTTCTCAGTCAAGCTCTATGGCAGACTTGCCATGTGGATGCCACAGGACCCTACACTGGCGGCTCTTTTTCACCATTGATGAAATGGGAATCGTCCAGCTGTCCAGATCACTTTGCAGATTACTGTGAGTGGCTAATATGAATGGATGGTGAATATGAAAGTATTTTGAGAACTTCCAAGTATGTTTGTTAGGATAAAGTACTTTTGTTTGTAAGAGAATATAGTATAATTGCAACTGACTTGAGGGAAAAAAAAGTGACTATAAAAGCTCATCTGTCTAAGAAGGTTACAGATTGAAACTGAGATCAGATTTAGGAGCTGTCATCAATGGAATTTTTCTTTACTTTTATCTTTGGGTAATTTTTACTTCTTTTTAGTTTTATTCTCAGGCACAGGGAAGTAAATGGCTTCAGTTAGCACATCTCCATCCCCCCCCACCCCCCCACCGCTCGGGCCTAAGAATATCCTTAGGACTTATGACTCGGGGAAAAGAGAACAATTTTCTGAGTAACTCTGGCAAAAATCATGGGAAAATCTCTCATGGGACAGGATTGTATCACATGCCCATCCCTGAACCAATCACTGTGGCCAGGGATGGTAATACACAAATTGGCCCAAACTTGGCTTACTGATCTATTCTAGGGTCACGGGATCTAGATCCACCATGCCATATGGAATAAACAGGAAGGCTGTGGAGTGAAGAAGTGATGATTTCCCCCCCCCAAAAGAGATACTAGATCAATAACCATATGTTCAGTGTTGTACACATTGCAAGGTATAATAATTATTAAACAGATAATATCAAATATTTGTTGCTCTCAAGATCATAGATAACTAATTAGTCCTTGTGGTATATTACACTATTGTGATAATTCATATGATAGGTAAAGTTGTTAATATCACCAAATTGCCCTAGACTCTTAAGCATTGTTAAATACTTGCATCTGTATTATTCTGAAGTTTTTCTGTTTTCCTCTTGTCCATTATTGAAGTTTTAATACGCTTTAAGTGTCCCTTCCACCCATTCTACCACAGACCAAGATTCTAGACATTTATGTTGAGATAGAACTTTGTCTAAAAGAGAATATGTAGTTTTGAGAGAGACTCTCTCCTCTAAGAAAAGTTCGCAGACATTGAGACATCTTATTTTAGTGCTTAGAAGATTTTTGTTCTCTGCTGATTTCTGATCTGTGACTTTTTGTCTCAAGAAGAAAAATAGTCCATTCTACCTCAAAAGATAGCTCTGTTAAGGAATCTGGATTGGATATCTAGAGTTTAGAGGGTTTTTTTTGTTGTTCATTTTTTTCACTAATGAGAGAGCAGGCAATTGTGGCATGTGTTACAACTTCAGAATGGTAAGACTTTGATTATATTTCTGAGTCTTCCACTTACTGGTTAATCAAGTTAGTTCAATCTTCATTATTAAAACACTTTTTAAATTACAGGCACAGTTATAGATACTACAGATATAATAAGGGTTATAGTAAATAGCCTTTCAGTTATCTATTGCTGTAGAATGATTCACCTCAAAACTTATTGGCCTAAAGTAATAATCATTTTATTTTCTCCTGATTCTGTAATCTGCACTGGACTTGGCTATGTGGTTCTTCTGCTGGTGTCACTTGAAGTCTCCATGGGGCTGCAGTAATTTTGATGATAATCTGGTCCTGGCGGATCCAGGAGGGCTTCACTCACAAATCTGGCACCTTAATGTTCCTCTTCACGGTCTCTCTTTTCACATAGACTGATCATACAGTGACCTAGTCCAAACTTTGTTACAGCGTGGCAATTGGTTCAAAGTGTGAGTACTCCAAGAAGATAATGCCCCATTGGCCATTCACATGACCAAGTCTCTACCCAGTGCTGAAGGGGAATGCACAGCAGTGGTAGTAGCAGGTGGTGAGTTCCACTGGGTACTATCAAAGTAATGGCCTACTACAAGTGGTTCTAACTAAACCTGTGATTTTCAAAGTGTATATCTTAATTTGTTTTCTGTTGCCTACAGCAGAATACATGAAACTGGGTAATTTATAAAAAAGAATTTATTTCTTGCAGTAATGGAAGTTGAGAATTACAGGGTTGAGGGACACATCCAGGAAGACCCTTCTTGCTGGTGAGGATTCTCTGCAGAGTCCTGAAGTGGTGCAGGGCATCACATAGTCAGGGGGCTGAGCATGCTAACTCAGATTTCTTTTCCTCTTCTTATAAAGCCACTGGTCCCACTCCTATGATCATCCATCCATCCATTAGTCCATTAACCTTCTAATCCATAAGTGGATTAATCCATTCACGAGGGCAGAGTCCTCATGACCCAATTGCTTCTTAAAAGCCCCACCTCTCAATACTTTCACATTGGGAATTAAATTTCAGTATGAGTTTGGGAGGGTAACAAATATTTAAACCATAACTGTGTTCTTTCACATCCCTAGAATTCCAAACAACACTTCAGAGTGAAGTAGATAAGCCTCAAATGAACAGTAAGAATTTCACTTACAAGTATTAGGCATTAGCAGTAAAGATTTCTATTGAGGGAAGTGTTTCACTGCTAAGAGTATATATATTTTAGAATCATTGAACTATATGATTTCTTTTAAGTTAAACATTTTATGATTTTATGACTCAAGGATTTCTCGGGCCACTTAGTTGATCTGTCCTTGGATGATAACACATATTCTTATCTACTCTACTGGATACTTTCCAAATGGATGCAATAATGTCTCCACACTGCTTAGAAGACCTCAACAGCAACACTGAATGCATCCGTTGATTTTCAATTCATTTTCTGCATCACATCCTGCATGGAAAATACCTCTGCTACTTAGAGAGTTAATATCCGTAATTATGAGCACTTATGAGTTCAGAGGCCGGTGTTAACATTAAGGAAGTCAGTACTGTGAACATATATTCATTTGAAATGTACTGTCCTGTATATGTCACCATGATATCACCATTCCCTGTGAATAGCACACACACTATTTTATTTCTAAAATTGTAAGTATTTTTCAAGTAACAACTATAACAGCTATCATATATTGAATCCTTATTGTATGCCAGTTACTGCTAGGTGCTTCTCATATCTCCCCCTAAATGCTTTCGAAACCTCTTCAAAGTTGGTGCTAGTATTATTCCCATTGAATGAACAAAGAAGGAAATGGAAACTTAGTAAGTGATCCAATTCCATGCAGCTAAGAAGAGAGTGCCAGAGCTGAAATGTGAATCCGGACTTTTCTGGATTCACAAAACCAGTCGTCTTTCTCTCCACCATGTTTCAGTCCTCCCATACCTCACCCCGTTCCTCTTGTGATTAAGGACTTAAGCTAAGGTGTGAGGCTTTGGCATATGGAAAAGGAATATACCTGTCAGGACAGGGCTGGACTCTGGCTATTGCCAACAGCGTGGGTGGGTTCTCAACTTTAGCTGCACATTGAAATAATCCTAGGAGCATTTAAAAAATCCTGATGCCTGGGTTCCATTTTTTGAATCCCTGATTGAAATTAGGCCTGGTGCAGCATAGGCATTGGAGTTTTCCAAGGAGTTCTAACAATGCAGCCAGGGCTGAGAAGCACTGACATAGAGGAACCACATTTAAGTGCCTCCAAGATGCAATGAGCTACTTGCCAGCATCCCCTGTTTCATGTCATTGCATGTCATAATGTGATACTTTATTTATTTATTTATTTATTTATTTATTTATTTATTTATTTATTTATTTATTTTGAGGCAGTCTCGCTCTGTCACCCTGGCTGGAGTGCAGTGGCACGATCTCGGCTCACTGCAACCTCTGCCTCCCGGGTTCAAGTGATTCTCCTGCCTCAGCCTCCCGAGTAGCTGGGACTATAGGCACATGCCACAATGCCAGGCTAATATTGTGTATTTTTAGTAGAGATGGGGTTTCACCGTGTTAGCCACGATGGTCTCGATCTCCTGACCTCATGATCCTCCCCCCTTGGCCTCCCAAAGTGCTGGGATTACAGGCGTGAGCCACTGTGCCTGGCCCACTGCATGTAATGCTTCTACATGGAATGCTCTTACTTTGTTTTTCCTTGAGAAACTCCTAATCATGCTTCAAAACCCAGACCCAGTGAACAAAAAGGAAATAATCAAGGGGAACCAAAAAGTGTGCAAACATTCAGACCAACATTATACAAATATCCAGGTTAATGATCACTACCTCCCAAAGTTTCTTAGCACATTCCCCCAACATCCTGACTGATTCTCCCTAAAGAATTTCTGCTTCTTAATTCTTAGACTCCACCATCTGCCCCAGCTCTTTTTAGTCCTCTCACTTTTGGAAGAGATGCCCCAATCACTCCCAGTTCTGTGAATCAACTGGGAGCTAACTGGGGAGGAGGCAATGATGTCAGTACTCCAGTTTTACCTTTTTAAAATCTCCTCTGATTAGAGAAAAGTCTTGCGAGGATGCACAGTGGGCTGCAGGGCTGTTGAGCTCATAGAATCAGTGAGAGTCACATGCGGCTTTCTCTCATGGGAGGGTGAAATGTGTTTACTCATTCAGCTTAGCACATTTTACTATCATCACTTTATCCTACACAATTAGTTGGATTTGAGGGGGCATGAAAAAGAGCAGAAAAATGTTGAAAATGGAAAACACTATAGGGAAAATAACAACACTTAACGTGCTTGAGATATATCTCAAGCAAGGCTATTGGACTGTGGGTAAAATTCTCCCAAGTTCTACATTGTTTATTAAAACCTATTGTGGGCTGAGTACGGTGACTCACACCTGTAATCCCAGCACTCGGGGAGGCTGAGCCAGGTGGATCACTTGAATCCAGGAGTTTGAGACCAGCCTGGGCAACACAATGAGACCCCATCTCTTTAAAAAAAAAAAAAAGTATAAATGAGGCAGGTGTGGTATTGTGCATTTATAGTCCTAGCTACTTGGGAGGCCAACGTGGGATCACTTGAGTCCAGGAGTTCAAGGATGCCGTAGCTGTGATCATACCACTACACTCCAGCCTGAGTGACAGAGTGACACCCTGTCTCAGAAAAACAAAAACAACAGCAAAAATACAAACCAAAAAACAGAAAACAAAAACCCAACCTATTGTGTCTAGTTTTTTAAAGATCTCTCAACCTCTCTTAAGTGACCAACACTTAAATCTTTTCTAATTGTTTGGTTTACATTTGTTTCACCTCACAAAATAAATTGCAAGATTCTTAAGAACTTGCATGATTATAGCATCATCATCATAATCATCGTATCATTTTCATCTTCATAGCTAACAGTTGTATAGAACTTACCATTTGCTGAATACTCTTCTAAGAACATTAAGCATATAACGTAATTTACATATTTTATGCTTCACAACATCTCTATAAAAAGTTACAATATCCCTATTTTACATATTAGAAAACTGAAGCATAGAAACATTAATTGATTTCATTTTCTAGTGTACACTCAGTTGATAAATGGGAAATACTCTGATGACACCAGAAATCTAATTCTGAGGTCTAGATTCTTAATCTCTGTATGTTACCTATTTCTGGCATATTCATAAAAGGAAAATAAGTTATAGTTGTTATGAACAGGTAACATATGGTTTCTCTTTATTTAATGTACTCGAGAATGATAGAACAGAGAGAGTCACTGCTAAGGTTTCAAAAAGACAGTCTAGGGAAAGTACCTCCCTTAAATATGCATGTGCAATCTGTACATCTATACATGACAATGAAACGTCAATGGCATACATCAAAATGTTAGCAGTGGATATTTGGGATGGCGGGATTTTTGGTGGCATTTTTTTTCTTTCTTTGTGTTGTTTTGAACTTTTAAAAATATTCGCTACATTGATATTATATATTGCTATATAGTATATATTATATTTAGTATCCAGAAGGAAAGAGGCAGCTTATGAGAGTGTCAGCAAAGTATAAAGTGTATCCTTTCCCAAGAAGAATCAGAAAACAACCCTAGAAGAATCAGAAAACCTTAAAGGAATCAGAAAACAAATGTAGAAAGCCATAGAAGAAGAAATTGGAGCAGAAAAGAAGTTTTCTCATGTTCCCCTCCTTCCTCCATGGTAGCCTTATGCTGGCAGCAGGCTGCAGCCCAGGTGGGAAGGCTGACCAAAACTGAATCGTGTTGGAGCTTTGACATTTAGAAGAACTGGACATTTTAATTACTTTTCTGATTTAAACTCATGGAGAATTTTTATCACACACTTGTCATGAGCTAAGTCATGGGGCCTGCTAAGCTTTTTTTCAGGGCAAAGAAAAAACAACCAAGGAGCAGATGTAAAAAGAATTAAAAAAAAAAAAAAAAGTCAGTGTGAGGTGGCTCACACCTGTAATCTCAGCACTTTGAGAGACCAAGGCGGGAGGATCGCTTGAGCCCAGGAGGTCAAGGCTGCAATGAGCCATGGTGATGCCACTGCAGTCCAGCTGCATAACTGAGAGAGACCGTGTCTCAAAAAATAAACACATAAAAATTTTAAAAGGTAAAGTTAGTTGTAGGATTAACCCACCCCCACCAGGAGTCCTGCCTTGTTTACTATGCATCAGGAGTCCTTCAGTGTTTACCATTTGTTTGCATATACACATATTTATGTAGACAGAGAGGCAGAGAGAGGAAAAGGAGAGAAAAAGATAAAAATAATATTTTATGATTTTATCATATTTTATATAAAGTTTAATAAATGTATTTCACCTTTGGCCTTTTTTAAAGAGCCTGCTAAAAGGTTTTAGCTACTTTTCTACAATTTCTGAATATAAAACTCACTGATGTTTCTTCTGATTTTAACAAAATTTTGAGCTAGACCTTGAGGAGGGCTCCGGATGATGCAGGTACATATGTAAACCTGTTACAAGGGGGAAGGAGAATACGCTCGACTAGCTTTGCTATCACCAAAAAAAAAAAAAAAAAAAAAAAAAGGCTCTTCATGCTAGGGATAACATTTCAACTTGGCCTTGAAGGATAGAGAGGTAGTATAGCACAATATTTACATTCAAGAACGTAAGAGTTAGAAAACCCTAGATTCAAATTCAATGCTCAGTCTTCCTCCTCCTCCTCCTCCTTCTCCTCCTTCTTCTCCTCCTTCTTCTTCTTCTTCTTCTTCATCATCTTCAGACAGGGTCTCAATCTGTTACTCAGGCTGGAATGCAGTGGCAAGATCCCAAGATCCTAGCTCACTACAGCCTCAAATTCCTGGGTTCAAGCAATCCTTTTGTCTCAGCCTCTCAAGTAGCTGGGATCACAGGTGCACACCACCATGCCCACTAATTAAAAAAAAAAAAATTTAAAGAGACTACATCTTAATATGTTGCCCAGGCTGGTCTCAAATGCCTGGACTCCAGTAGTCCCCTTGTCTTAGCCTCCCAAAGTGCTGGGATTAGAGGTGTGAGCCACCACATCCAGCCAATGCTCAGTTCTTATTAATTGAGGGACCTGGGATAATCTTCCCAAGCTAAGTTGTGAAATAAGAATTATTATTTAATCACATTTTAGTGTATCTTTTATTTTATATTAACTTAAACATAATCAGATAACATAGTATTATTGATTATAGATGTATAATAATAATAATGCAGGTGTCTTTCTCTGGATTTATGTGTATTATACAGTCTAACTCAGTGAATATGCCAAGCATAGTGCATGTCTGTTAGGAGGTATTCAAAAAATGGCAGCAGGCCAGCCATAGTGGCTCATGCCTATAATCCCAGAACTTCAGGATGCCAAGGTGGGAAGATTACTTGAGCCCAGGAATTTGTGACCAATCTGAGTAAGGTAGTGAGACCCTATTTCTACAATAAATATACAATTAAAAATATTATCTGGGTGTGCTGGTGCACACCTGTAGTCCAAGCTACTCAGCAGGCTGAGGTGGGAGGATCACTTGAGCCTGGGAGGCTGAGGCTTCAGTGAGCCCTGGTTGTACCAGTGCACTCCAGCCTGGGCAACAGAGTGAGACCTAGTCTCAAAAAAAAAAAAAAAGGTGGCAGCAGCTACTACCACCATCAGAAATTGGCTAGATCCTCAAATAGGGGGATGAGTTCCCAGGCAGAAGGAATAATGCATGCAGGTGTGTTTAGAACATGCTGAATATGCTACCGAGGACCCAAGAATGAGAAAGCTGCTTTAAGATTATCTGGTAAATGGAAATGGAAACCTGTATAAGCAGAAATAGGAATGTCAGAAGTGAAAGGAGACTGTGGCGTCTTCACCTGGGTCCCTGCAGCCTCCTCTTTGGTTTCATTTGCATCCCTCCAGCCCTGGAATTGACCCCCTCTGACAGCACATTATAAAGCTTTCAAGAGCAGGTGAGAGAAGGCGCGGGGAAATGGAATGACCGCACTAACAAGTAATGAGTGGTCCCCATACAGCCTTTACAAGGGAATTAATCTTTTATTAAGAGAGGAAATTATGCCCAAATGCTTCGGGGTCTTTTTGCTCACGATTACACGTGCCATGGGAAGTTCAGACTCCTCCTGAGAGCCGCCGTCAAAAGCAATCTTCTTCTAACGTCTCCTTTGGAAGCCGAGACTCTCCAGGGGTTAGTATCATTTTTCTTTTTTGATCCTGTGTGGATGAGGAGTTTAAGGACAAAATATACTGTTGGCTGCTTACTAAATACCCCCTTTCTGTACAGGATGCTGAGAGAAATTCAAAATTGTGTGGGTGACCCTGTACACTGATGGGACAAGCTTAAAAAGAAATTTGGGAATTGAAATACACTCATACTCCTTTCAGAAGTCTGAGCTGTGTGTGCAGGTCTGGCAAGAAGGAGCACTTGAGCCTCTAGTGGAGATGCTAATAAGGGAGATGTATTAAAAAGTGTATCCAGCGGCCGGATGTGGTGGCTCATGCCTGTAATCCCAGCATTTTGGGAGGCCAAGGCGGCCGGATCACCTGAGGTCAGGAGTTCAAGACCAGCCTGGCCAACGAGGTGAAACCCTATCTCTACTAAAAATACAAAAATTAGCCAGGTACGGTGGCGCACACCTGTAGTCTCAGCTACTAGGGAGGCTGAGGCAGAAGAATCACTTGAGCCCGAGAGGCAGAGGTTGCAGTGAGCCATAGTGGTGCCACTGCACTCCAGCCTGGGCAAAAGAACAAAACTCTGTCTCAAAAAAAAAAAAAAAAAAAAAAAAAAAAGAATGTATCCAGCATCCGTGCATTGAAGGCCTGTTATGTGCAAAGCACTACATGGGCTTGGGTTCTGCCCTCGGAGCTGTCGTAATCCAGTGGAGGTGAAAAGGCTCCTACAGGAGAACTTCTAACAAAAGCCAGGATGCTTTCCAGGGCTGAGGCAGGGTGCCGAGTGAAGGCAGGGGTGAGGGCAGGGGTGATTTCTCAGAAAGGAATGCAAGAGGGTCAGATGCACACATGCAGGTCTGAAAGGTCGGGTGCAGACATTGCACGAGGAGGGGCACGAGGAGCATGGTACAGGAGGGAGGAGAGGCCCAGACAAGGATGGGCTGGTAGGAGAGTTCCCTTAAGGTTTTATGAATGCTGAGTACCTCTCCTGCAGGAGTGAAGAGCTCATAAATGGGAACAAGGCTTCTGGGCCTACAGGGAATGCTAACTATAAAACCTGGAGAGAATTAAATGTCACCTAGAATGCCATTTTAGAAATGAAACATGGCACACATAAGAAGACAGGTCTGTGTAGTGGTTGAAAGCACAAAGTCGGGAGATAAACAGAACCATAACACCTAATGCTGTCATTTCTTAGCTGGCTGGCCTTGGGCATGTTTCTCAAACTCCCTTTGCAAAAAGGCTAATTGTCACTTTCATTTAGGTGGCAAGATTTCAATGAGATTGTCCCTGGAAATACTTCGTATGTTAATCTGGCTCATGGTAAATATGCAAAAGATTTGACTGTATCATTATTACCTGGCCAGCTCCTCTTCCTTGCTAAGATAAAGTCCCTAAATAATAAAAATGTAGCTAATATGTAAGCCCTAAAAATAATGTTCCAGATCTAATCTGCAACCCTGGAGTTTTTGGAGACATTTGAAAACTGTAGAAGGAGAGAAATGGAGACTTCTATGAGATTAGGAAAAAGAGTCCCAAAAGCCAAGTACGCTCATTCTGATAGTATCTGAGCAGATAACTGCATGGAGACTCAAAGGGAATAGAGTTTTGCACAATATTAATAAAACTTTTCAATAGCAAGGATTTAAAAAAAGAAGAAAGGAGGGAGGAAGGAAAGAAGAAGGGTTATAAAGAGGAATGAAGGGAAAAGGGAGACAAAAAAGAAAGGGAGATGTTGAAGGAAGGCAAGGAGGGAAGGGGAAGAATAAAGAGCAGGGAGAGAATGAGGAAAGGGAGTGAAATTAGTAGGAAGGAAAAAAAGGAAGAGGGAAAGGAAGAAAAGAAGAAAGGAAAAAAAGCAGTATTGGTCCTGTAGGGGAATGAGATTTTGACAATTGACCCTATCTACACTTTCCCCCAGAAGTATTCAAGCGAAGAATAAATGCTTATGAGGTATTCCTGTATGAGTGCATTCCTGCAAGATTTTTAAAGGCCCTTCTAAGTCCATTTTTAGATGAAACTTTGGATTTTGAATACTGTAGATGATGGGATAATGCAAATATGTAAGACGAACCCCTTGTTACTATTTTCTTGCAGCTATGCTTTCAAATCCCAAAGTGCAAAACTAAAATTTTTTCCAAAGTCATTATGTGCATAAAATGTGAGCTATCATTACTGCATGTCCAAGGCTGGCAGATACCTTGCTCTTTCGCTCAAATTTGTGGAAGTGCATGACATTTATGATCTAATTCGTCTGGAGTCCAACCCTCATTAAACATTCGGAAGTAGTTTCTTTATCTGAATTAGCAACCAAATGACATTTTTTCACTTAGGGCAACTCAGTGCTGCAACATTTGCTCACGAATACTTATTTTTTAGTGGAATTTAAGAAAAAGGGCCCTTGTCCTTACAAATCTAGACCTTTCTAAGAAAGCATATGTGACCAATGTCACCCTTGATTTTACAGAATTTGACTTTTCCCCACTTAAAAGAGCATCTTTGACTTCTACCAAGGATTCAGGTCTTGCATATGCTATTAATTTGACTGTTGAAATGTATTATTATTACACTTGGGACACTTATTACACTATAGTCTTGGATTGAATTTGCATTTGCCACCTTAATTCAACCTTGAAGACAACATGTACTATTGATCCTCTTGAATGGGTTTATTTAGAGAAGCATAGCTCAGCTCTCTGTACCAACTGGGGGTTGGAACACCTGCTGTGTCTAGATTCTGCTATCAACTACACAGATCTGGGAACACTTATAGGCACTGATGTTTACTGTCATTTTTATGTACCTGAGATTGTGTTTTATTTATTTCTGGATACAATGGCTAAGGTTTGTGTAAGCTGCTACCTCTGAAGCTTTGTAGCAGCTCTGTATTCTGAATAAAAAGTTTTTCCTTAGGCATGGTTTATTCTGTTATCAATCAGCACATTTTCTCACAAGTATGACCTTTTATTTAAAAATATTATACAATGGGAAATAATAAATGTTGTATAACACTGATTTAAGGGTATTTATTCACGTAGGCAGAAAGCCAAGACATGACACAGGAGAACTTTCTGCACAAAGGGACAGCATGTCTGAATTTTCATGTTATGAAAATTCATGAGGTGAAGAATTTCCACTAGATGTTTATTTAAAAGAGCTACCTGGTGCCTAATTTCAAACAAATAAAAAACAATGTTGTCATTTTATGGGCCTTGCAAATGGGCAAATGACCGTTAATAGGAGGAATAAACTTCAGCCACGCTAGTTTAAAGACAGAAGGTGGCATATCAGACAGATTCTTGGTTCATAAAGCAAAACTTGGGATTTTTTTTTTCTGATCAGAGATTGTATGAGAAGCTTGTAAATATTCTCAAGCTCAGTCTCCTTACTTTTAGAGAAGACAAAACTGAGGCTTAGAGAGGAGAAATGTTCAGGAAATGCTCTAGTGGAAGATTACGAACTAGGAACTCGGCTTCCTGAAACTTGGCTCAGTTACCTCAGCCCACCTGATGTAGAGGAACTCCCTTACAAGTTCAGTATGTGCCAGGGCCCTCCCAAGTTCAACCTGGATCAGCTGGAGTGGCCTCCCTGACCAGTAGAGTAGGCAAGGTGGGACCATGCATGAGGGCTAACCCTTGCTATTGAGGGAATGCCGCTCAGTTCTGACTTAGGCTAGGGGACCACACTTGATGAGTTCTGGAATGTCCTCTTTGGCCCTGATGCTGTGGGTGCCTAACGGGGTGCTGAGTATACAGTTGGCATTTAATAAACGTGTTTTAAATGGCTGCATGCTTGCCCATCTTGTTATACTCTTCTATAATAATGATCATAATAAATCAGTGCTCTCATTATATACTACGACCATATTAATCTTCACAATACCTCATTCTTTACGGGGTCAAGTTCAAACTCCCATTATTCTGCTTGGAATAATATTATATTCCTTAGCCTCTTATCTATCTCAATTAAGACAATCTTCCTAGCTGTATATGAAAATCTTGCCTCTTGTGTGAAACCTTCTTTGATTAGCCTAAATTTATCTCACCTTTCTCTGAAAGCACATTATGTACAGCCCACAATCAGGGCAGCCAGAATGTGCCGTGCAATTAACACCTTCAGGAGTCATCCTCATACGATAAGGAAATGAGAACCAGTGGTGCAGTTCTGGGTTCATTCTTGAAAAAGTCACCGATGGCATTGAGTCCCATTTGCCCAAAGTGGTGACCTGCTGTACAAGGGGTTTTACTACATATGGTTCACAATTTATTTTGAGTGAACATTTTCCTCCCTCCCCATCTCACTTTCCCTACACCCTCATTTGTGCTTCCTGGGGCCACCTCATAGATATACTACTTGCACCTTAGTCTTTGTTTCAAGGCTTGCATTTAAAGAAACTCAAAGTAAGACACCATATATTAAAAGACTTAGAAAACCACAAAGTGCCTAGTGTAGAGCAATGCCCATTATGTAAGCTAAAATTATACAGATTAAATAAGTGGATGACTGGAAACTAAGTAAAAACTATGCCCTATATCAAAATATGTTTGGTGTTTTTTGTTTTTTTTTTTGGTCTCCTCTGAAGCTGCAGATTGTACGAAGTTCCGAATTCATGATTAGTAATATGGATACATCAGAGTTTCTGTTTACTCCTATCGTGCTCCTGTTATAGACCTCTTTTTGCCCTGGCAACCTCTCCTTTCCTGGCTAGTGCACCCATTCCCCAGCTGCTGAGTTGGCCATTAGAGAACTGCCCTAAGCCAAGCAGAGCGACTTCATTCAGGAGGTCATGTCCACCCTCCAGAGGCAGCCAAAGACTGACTGGTATGGGGTTACTAAAGGCGATTCCCTTCACCTCAAAGGGGGTTCTGCAGTAAAATTCATGATACAGAGCTCCTGTGGATCAGGCTGAAGCTACAATCTAGCTGATATCACATCAGCTCATCTCACATTGCTCAACTCCTTTCCCTCCCTTTTCATGTTTTCCTCACTCCCCTTTCCCTGAGAGCCCTCTGTCAATATATCATGTGGATCTGAATTCCTATCTCAGGGTTTGCTTGTAGATAACCTGATTTAAGACACCTCCTGTTATGCATTGATCTTAACCTCCAGGTGAAGACCCTTTGACCACCTACTATTATATTTCTCATATAATGTGGCAACTTATTTATTCAAATATATTGCAGAAATTTCACCCACGCAAAAAGGTAAGACCTGCTGCTCCTTATTACCATTTCCATCTCTGCCTACGAAAAGACTAAGAATACTATTTGGCATCTCTTGGTAGAAGCAGCCAAAGAAGGCATAGACTCCATTCAGCACGTGGAATAAGAAAGCCATAAAATTTCTTGGCAAAGCATAAATTAACTTTCTTTGAAGAAAAAACATGCTTTTCCTGTTTCTTGCCATAGAAATTTTACTGACACATCACGTACAATGATATTTAGTATAGCTCAGCTGATAATTTACAAGAGGCCACTCTGAGGTTAGAATATTTTAACTGCCCTATTGCTTTTGCAATTGAAGGGAGCAGAACAGCTAGAAAGACCAAAAACAACCTTTTAAATTCCCTACGGCCTTGTTTAATGGAGTGTATACAGTCAAATTTCAACAATTCATGGCTAGATTATCTATGACAGGGTTTCTCAGACTTTAATGTACACGGGAGTCATGCTGGGATCTTGCTTAAATGCATATACTCTGATTCAGTCACTAGGGTAGTGGCTGAGAGTGTACATATCTGAAAAATCTCTTATAAGATGATGATCCCAAGACAGATTTCACTCTAAGTAGCAAGGTCTTATATTTTTGTATTTTTTTTTTTTTTGTTCTTCTGTTACTATATGGATAATATAATCTAAAGATAAGATTTAAAGTTTTCTTTTTTGTTTTGTATTGCTATAAAGAATACCTGAGGCTGGGTAATTTGTAATAAAGAAAAGATTATTTGTCTCATGATTCCGAAGGCTGGAAAGTTCATGATTAGGTATCTGCATCTGGTGAGAACCTCAGGCTGCTTCCACTAATGGTGGAAGGTGAAGGGGAGCCAGTGTGCTCTCCCTTTCTTTGGTGAGAGAGGGCGCAAGAGAGTGGGGAGTTGCTAGGCTCGTTTTAACAACCAGGTCTCACCCAAACTAATAGAGTGAGAACTCACTTATCCCTGAGGGATGGCATTAATCTGTTCCTGAGGGATCCACTCCCACTAGGCTCCACCTTCTAACACCAACACAGTGGGGATCAAATTTCAACATGAGATTTGCTGGGGACAGACAAACCATATCCAAACCATACCAAAAGTCTAACATTGAGGCCCTTCCTGACTGTGCCAAATTGACCTCCTTGACCATGATGATAAGCTCTTACTCCAGGAACATATAATGGTCTTGTACATGGTATAGAATAAAACACAGGCTGGGTTTTGGTCAATTAATTTTCTAGAAAGAACTGGGCTGAGATTAGATTTCTCCTAAATACACATCTTCGCCTAGATTTTAGAAAAGGCTATCACCTTGAGTGATAACGAAAGAAAAACAAACACAGTCAATACCAAGACCGTGAGAAATCTGGTTTATAACAACAAAGTTCTGATAGTATTCTACCTTTCTTGTTCTTTGGAGCTACCACTTCATAACTGGAAATTTTACTTAGTTTTTCAATGCCTCACAAAGGTCCAGTCTTTATCTTCAACATGAACCATTTAAATTAAGGCCTATTTTTACTATAATTCAAGAATTTTTTTTTTTTTTTTTACTTTTTTACTTCCAACTTTTAGGTTCTGGGGTACATGTGCAGGATGTGCAGGTATGTTACATAGGCAAATGTGTATGGTGGTGTTTTGTTGCACAGATTATTCCATCACTAAAGTATTAAGACCAACATTTATTAGCTATCCTTCTTGATCCTCTCCCTCCTCCCACCCTCCACTCTCTGACAGGCCCCAGTGTGTTGTTCCCCCAGTGTGTCCATGTGTTCTCATCATTTAGTTCCCACTTAATAAGACAGAATATGTGGTATTTGGTTTTCTGTTCCTGTGTTAGTTTGCTAAGGATAATGGCCTCCAGTTCCATCCATGTCCCTGCAAAGGACATGATCTCGTTTCTTTTAATGGTTGCATAGTATTCCGTGGTGTATATGTATCACATTTTCTTTATCCAGACTATCATTGATGGGCATGTAGGTTGATCCCATGTCTTTGCTATTGTGAATAGTGGTGGAATGAACATATGTGTCCATGTGTCTTTATAACAGAACAATTTGTATTTCTTTAGTTATATACCCAGTAATGGGATTGCTAGGTCAAATGGTATTTCTGCCTCTAGGCCTTTAAGGAATCATCACACTGTCTTCTACAATAGTTGAATTAATTTGTACTCTGACCAACAGTGTAAAAGCATTCCTTTTCTCCATAATCTTGCCAGCATTTGTTTTTTGACTTTTTAATAATAGCCATTCTGCCTGGTATGAGATGGTATCTCATTGTGGTTTTGATTTGCATTTCTCTAATGATCAATTATGTTGTGCATTTTTTCATATGATCGTTGGTGACATGTATATCTTCTTTTGAGATATGTCTGTGTCCTTTGCCCACTTTTTAGCAGGGTTTTTTTTCTTGAAAATTCGTTTAAGTTTCTTATAGATGCTGGATAATAGACCTTTGTCGGATAGATAGATTGAAAAAAAATTTCTCCCATTCTGTAGATTGTCTGTTACTCTGTTGATAGTTGTTTTTGCTGTACAGAAGCTCTTTTGTTTAATTAGATCCAATTTGGGGGATCAGTCATTTCAGCCTGCAGGCTTTGGAGAGTCCAAGCTGACTAGGGCAGAGGAAGTTCCCCAGCGTGGCATGGCTGTTTTGTCAAGGCATGGCCAGACTGATTTAAGCAGGACCTCAATACGTTCCTCCTCACTAGGTAGGACCTCTCAGCCAGGGCCTCCAGCCACCCTCACTCACCCATATTCCATGGAGACAGCTCTAGTCTTTCCCTGGGATGGAGTGTCTGACAGGAGGGGCAGCCTGTCACCTTGGTTGTTTGGACAACTCAGCCATTCCAACCTGTGGCCTTTAGAGGCAGAGGAGGTTCCCATCACAGCAGGGCAGAGTTCCCAGCTCATGAAACCACTTTTTCCTTCTGAGCCTCTGGCCCTGTGATAGGAGGGGCTGCCATGAAGGTCTCTGACATGGCCTGGAAAGATTTTCCCTATGGCCTCGGAGATTAACATTAGGCTTCTTGCTACTCACACAAATTTCTGCAGCCGGCTTGAATTTCTCCCCAGAAAATGGGCTTTTCTTTTCTACTGCATCATCAGGCTACAAATTTTGTGAGCTTTTATGCTCTTTTCCATTTTAAAACAGAATGCTTTTAACAGCACCCAAGTCACCTTTTGAATGCTTTGCTGCTTAGAAGTTTCTTCTGCCAGATACCCTGAATCATCTCTCTCAAGTTTAAAGTTCCACAAATCTCTAGGGTACGGGCAAAATGCCACCAGTCTCTGCTAAAACATAATGAAAGTCACCTTTGCACCAGTTCCCAACAAGCTCCTCATCTCCATTTGAGACCACCTCAGCCTGGACCTTATTGTCCATATCGCTATCAGGCTTTTGGTCAAAGCCACTCAACAAGCCTCTAGGAAGTTCCAAACTTTCCTACATCTTCCTGTCTTCTTCTGAGCTCTCCAAACTGTTCTAATCTCTGCCTTTTACCCAGTTCCAAAGTCACTTCCATATTTTTGGGTATCTTTTCAGCAAGGCCCCATTCTACTCATGACAATTTACTGTATTACTCCATTTTTACACTTCTGCTAAAGACATACATGAGACTGGGAAGAAAAGGAGGTTTAATTTGACTTACAGTTCCACATGGCTGGGGATGTCTAATAATCTTGGTAGAGGGTGAAAGGCGCTTCTTACATGGTGGCAGCAAGAGATAATGAGGAAGAAGCAAAAGCAGAAACCCCTGATAAACCCATTAGATCTCATGAGACTTATTCCCTATCATGAGAATAGCATTGGAAAGACCAGCCCTCATGATTCAATTACCTCCCCCTGGGCTCCTCCCACAACATGTGGGAATTCTGGAAGATACAATTCAAGTTGAGATTTGGGTGGGGGCACAGCCAAACCATATCAGTAACCTGGACTTTAGCCTTAAGAAACTTTCTAGTTTCTAGAAAAAGAAGATAAAACAAAGCCTAATGCAAGTAGAAGAAAAGAAATAATAAATATTGCAAAATACATTAATGAAATAGTAAATAGAAAAATGGTAGAGAAAATTAAAGACACCAAATGTTGGTTCTTTACAATAATCAATAAAACAGATATACTTTTGGAAAGACTAACCAAGAAAAATGTGAGAAACTCAAATTATTAAAATTATAAATGAAAGAGATGATATTACTACCTACCTAACCAAATAAAAAGGGTCAAAAGGGACCAAAATGAATGATTTTATGCCAACAAATTATCAACCTAGAGAAAATTGACAACTTTCTAGAAAGGCATAAAGTAGAAAACTTATTTAAGAATTAATAGAAAATTTGAATAGACCTAAACAAGTAAGGAGAATAAGTAATTAAAAAAATTTTTTTGAAATTTTTTTAACTTTTTAAAAATATTTTTTAAAAACTTTTTTTAAATGCTGAAGATCAGATGGCTTCCCTGGTGAATTCTTTCCAAGTTTAAAGTAGAATTAACAATAATTTCTCACAAACTCTTCCAAAATATAGAAGAGGAAAAAGTTTCCAACTCATTAGCTCAGGCTAGTATTATCCTTATGCCAACCCCAAACAAAGCCATTATAAGAACAGATACCTACAATTAATATATTTTATGAATATGGATGCAAAAATTCTCAACAAAACACTAAGAAAGCACATCTAGCAACATATAGAAAGAATTACACATTGTAATCAAGGAGGATTTGTCCCAGAATGTAAGACTGGCTTGACATACAAAAATCAATCAATGTAATACACCATATTAATAGAATAAAAAACAAAAATACATGCTCAACACACACAGAAAAATCATTTGACGTAGTCTAACATACTGTCATGATAAAAATATTCAACATATACAGAAGCAAAATACTCATAAAAAAGAAAAAATAAAAACAATAAATACTCAACATACAAAGAATGTAAGATACTTTAATAAAAGGTATCTACAAAAAAATCCCACAGATAACCTTACATTTAATGATAACAGTCTGAAATTTTTTCTTCTAAGATGAAGAACGTGACAAGGGCATGTGTTCTTGGCATTTCTATTCAACATAGTAATGGGGATTCTAGGCTGAGCAATTAGACAAGAACAAGAAATAATAAAAGGCATACGGAGTATAAAGAACAAACAAACTGTCTGTTTTTGTAGATGGCATGATCTTTTACATAGAAAATATCAAGGAGAGGAGGCAGATCAATATAACCAAATAGAACCCTCAAGAGATCTTCCACCACTCGGGAACACCAAATTGAAACAGACAAGAAAGCATAAAAGAAAGTTCTCCACACAAGAAAGCACCTTCATAAGAACCAAAAAAACAGGTGAATGATCACAGTATCTTGTTTTAACATCATATTAATAAAAGGAGCATTGAAGAGGATAGGAAAAACTGTCTTGAATTGCCTATATTATTCCTCCAACATCCCCAAGCAGCACTGTGTGGTGGGAGAGAAAATCTGTGTGTTTGGGGCAAGAAGAGTACAATTATTGTAGGACTTCGCTTTGGAACTCAGTGCTGCCCTGTCCAAGCATAAAGCAACACAGGGCAGAATTCAGCTAGTGTCCTTGGAGGGAGCATTCAGACCATCCCTAGTCAGAGGAAAATTGCCCATCCCCAGAGGTCAGAACCTGAGTTCTGGCTAGCCCCACTACCATGGGCTAAAAGGCTCTGGGGTCCTAATTAAACTAGAAAGGCAGCATACGCCACAAGGACTGAAATTCCTGGGCAAGTCCTGGTGCTGCGATGAGTTCAGAGCCAGTGGACTTGGGGTGCATGCAACCCAGTGAGACAACATCTGGGGCTGCCAAGGAAGTGGTTTTTTTGCCCCTCCCCCCAACTTCAGATAGTACAACTTACAGCTCTAAGAGGAAAGGAAAAAGTGAAGAGGACTTTGTCTTGCAACCTGGATACTAGCTCAGCCACAGTGAAATAAAGCACCAAGCAGAGTCCTGATGTCCCTGTTCTAGGTTGTAACTCCTAGAGGGCATTTCTAGACCCATCCTGGGCCAGAAGGAAATCAACTGCCCTGAAGGAAAGGACCTAGTCCTGGAAGAATTTACCATCTGCTGACTAAGGAGCCCTTGGGCTTTGAGTAACCATCAGCAGGAGCCAGGCAGTAGTTGACACAGGCCTTAGGCAAGGCCCACTACTGTGCTGGCTTCAGGTGTGACCCAGCACATTTCCAGCTGTTGTGGCCATGGGAAGAGACTCCTGCTTGAGGTGAGGAGAAAAGAGTAAAAAGGACTTTGTCTTGCAGTTTGGGTGCCAGCTCATCCACAGTAAAAAAAGCATGAAGCAGATTACTAAAGGTACCCATTCCAGGTCTTAGGTTCTAGAGGGCATTTCTAGACCTGCCTTGAGTCCTTTGTGGGTTTCAAAGAAGGAAACCCACTGCTATGAAGGAAGGAGGCCCAAGTCTGGTAGGACTCACTACCTGCTGACTAAAGAGTCCTTGATCCTTGAATAATCATCAGCAGTAGCCAGACAGTAGTCACTATGGGCCTGGGGCAGTGGTGGCCATGGGGAAAAACTCCCTCTTCTGGAGGAAAGGAGAGGAACAAGTAAACAATCCTTTGTTTTGCAACCTGAGTATCAGCTCACCCCTAGTAAAACAAAGCATCAAGTAGATATATAAAGCCCTCAATCCTATGCCCTAGCTACTAGGTGGCATTTCTAGGTCCCCCATATACCAGAAGAAAACCTGCAGCACTGAAGGGAAAGACGCATTCATGACAGGATTCACCAGCTGCTGACTAAAGAGCCCCTGGGCCTTGAATAAAAATCAGCAATATCCAGGCAGTACTTGCTGTGGGCCTTAGGTGAGATTCAGTACTATGCTGGCTTCAGGTGTGACCCGGCACAGTTCCAGCAGTGGTAGCCATGGGAGTGTTTGCATCACCCATTTCCAGGCCACTCAGCACAGAGATAGACACCATTTGTGGTGGTAATCCAGGGAAATTTCCCAGATCTTACCCAAGACCACGAAGGCAATAACTCTGTGAGACTGCAAGAGTCACAGTCTTTGGCCTGCCTTCAAATGCACATGCAGCTGCAGTGAACAAAGACAGATCTCAACACTAAATTCACTTTGAATACTTGGAAAGTCTTCTTAAGAAGGACAGGAACAAACAAGCCAGACAGTGAATATCAGAGTAAGTACCTAGCTCTTCAATGCCCAGACATTGATAAAAATCCACAATCATCAACATTATCCAGAAACACATTACCTCACCAAACAAACTAAATGAGATACCAGCAACCAGTTCTAGAGTGACAGAAATATGTGACATTTCCGATAATTCAAAATAGTTGTTTTGAGGAAGCTTAATGAAATCCAAGATAACACAGAGAAGAAGTTCAGAATCCTATTGAATACATTTAACAAGGAGATTGAAATAATTAAAAAGAATCAGGCAGAAATTCTGGAGGTGAAAAATTTAATTGACAAACTGAAGAGTGCATCAGAGTCTCTCAACAGTAGAATTGATGAAGAAGAATAAAAGATTAGTAAGCTTGAAGACAGGCTATTTGAAAATACACAAATGAGTTAACAGAAAAAAGAATAAAAAATAATGAAGCATACCTACAGGATCTAAAAAATAGCCTCAAAAGGGCAAATCTAAGAATTAATGGAGTTAGGGGTAGAAAGTTTATTCCAAGGTATAATAACAAAGAACTTTCCAAACCTAGAGAAAGATATCAATATTCAATTACAGAAGGTTATATAGCACCAAGCAGATTTAACCCAAATAAGACTGCCACAAAACATTTAATACTCAAACTCTTAAAGGTCAAGAATTAAGAAGGGATTCTAAAAGCAGCAAAAGAAATAATGTAACATATAAAGGAGTGCCAATACACCTGGCAGCAGATTTCTTAGCAGATCTTTACAGGCCAGGAAAGAGTGGCATGATATATTTAAAGTGCTGATGGGGGAAAAAAAAACTTTTATACTAGAATAGTGTTTCTAGTGAAAATATCCTTCAAATATGAAGGAGATATAAAGACTTTCCCAGACAAACAAAAGCTGAAGGATTTTGTCAACACCAGACTTGTCATTCAAGAAATGCTAAAGAGAGTTCTTCAATTTGAAAGAAAAAGATACTAACAAGCAATAGGATATCATCTGAATATGCAAAACTCACTTGCTATTCGCAAGCCTTATGGTAACCTCAAGTCAAATATCTTTAAACCATTACACAATAAATATAAAGCAAGAAATTAAAATATAATGCCAGAGAAAATAACTTTTACAAAAAGGAAGACAAGATGAAAGAAAGGAAGGGAAAGATGAAGAAAACAAAACAACCAGAAAACAACAAAATGGCAGGAGTAAGTTCTTACTTACCAATAAAAACATTAAATATAAATAAACTAAATTCTTTAATCAAAAGACATAGTGGTTGAATGGATTAAAAAAAACTCATAAGATTCATTGGTCTGTTGCCTACAATAAACACACTTCATCTATAAAGACACACATAGACTGAAAATAAAGGGCTGGAAAAAGATATTCCATGCAAAGGGAAATGAAAAGAGAGCAGGAGTAGCTGTACGGAGATCAGATAAAATAGATTTTTATAAAAAACTACAAAAAAAGACAAAGAAGGTCATTATACAATGATAAAGGAATCAATTAAGCAAGAGGATGTAACAATTATATATGTGTGTGTGTATATATATGTGTGTGTATATATATATATATATGTAGTACCCAGATATATAAAGCAAATATTATTAAGCTAAAGAGAGGTAGAGAGGTAGACTCCAATATAAAAATAGCTTGAGGCTTTAACACCCCGCTTTCAGCATTGGACAGATCATCCAGACAAAAAAATAAAGAAACATCATAATTAATCTGGACTATAGACCGAATGGACCTAATAGATATTCACAGAACACTACATCCCCTGGTTGCAGAACACACATTCTTCTCTTCAACTTATGGATCATCTTCAAGAATAGGCCATACATTAGGCTACAAAACAAGTCTTTAAAAATTAAAAAATGAAATTATATCAAATATCTTCTCTGACAACAATGGAATAAAACTAGAAATCAGTAACAAGAGGAATTTTGGAAACTGTACATGGAAATTAGACAATATGCTCCTGAATTACCAGTGGGTCAATGAAGAAATTAAGCAGAAAATTTAAAAATTCTTTGAAACAAATGATAATGGAAACACAACCTACCAAAATCTATAGGGTATAGTAGAAACAGGACTAAGAAGAATGTTTATAGCAATAAGCAACATCAAAAATGTAGAAAATCTTCAATTAAACAACGTAACGATACATATTAAATAACTAGAAAAGCAAGAGCAAACCAAATTCGAAATTATTGATTGAAAGAGAAGAATAAATATATGAGCAGAAATAAGTGAAATTGAAACTAAAAAATATAAGAGATCACTGAAGCAAAAAGTTAGTTTCTTGAAGGGATAAACAAAATGGACAAACCTTTAGCCACACTAGAGAAGGAGAGAAAACCAAAAGAAATGAAATCAGACATGAAAAGGAGATATTAGAACTGATACCACAGAAATTCAAAGGATAATTAGAGACTACTGTGAGCAACTGTATGCCAATGAATTGGAAAAGCTAGAAGAAATGAATAATTTCCTAGACACATACAATCTACCAAGCTTGAATCCTGAAGAAATCCTAAGCCTGAATAGACCAATAGCAAGTGATGAGATTGAAGCCATAATCAAATGAATCCAAGCAAAGCAAAGCACGGGACCCTATAGCTTCACTGCTGAATTCTACCAAATATTTAAAGAGCTAATTTCAACCCTACTCAAGCTATTCCAAAAAATAGAGGAGGAAGGAATACTTCCAAACTACTTCTATGAGGCCAATATTACCCTGATGTCAAAATGAGACAAAGACAAAATTGAAAAAAGAAAATAGGCCCATGTTTCTGATGAACCCCGATGCAAAAATCTTCAACAAAATACTAGGAACCTGAATTCAGTAACACATTAAAAAGACAATTTATCATGACCAAGTGGGATTTATTCCAGGAATAAAAGCATGATTCAGTATATGCAAATCAATCAATGTGATACATCACATTAACATAATAAAAGGCAAAACCCATGTGATCATTTCAATTGATGCTGAAAAAGCATTTGATAAAATTTAACATCTTTTCATTATAAAAACCCTCAAACAACTGAGTATAGAAGGAACATACCTCAACACAGCAATAGCCATATATGACGGACCCACAGCTAGTATCATACTAAATGGGAAAAAATAATGGAAAGCCTTTCCTCTAAGATTAAGAAACAAGACAAGGATGTCCACTTTCACCATTGTTATCCCACATGGTCCCAGATGTTCTAACTAAAGCAATCAGTCAAGAAAAAGAAATAAGGGGCATCCAAATTAAAAAGGAAGAAGTCAAATTATCCTCCTTTGCAGATAATATCATCATATATTTAGAAACCTAAAGACTCCACCAAAAAACTATTAGAATGGATAAACAAATTTAGTAAAGTTGCAGGATACAAAGTCAACATACAAAAGTCAGTAGCATTTCTATATACCAACAGCAAACAATCTGAAAAAGAAATTAAGCATGTGATCCCATTTACAATAGCTACAAATAAAACAAAATATCAAGGTGCAAACTTATTTAAAGAAGTGGAAGAGCTCTACAATGAAAATTATAAAACACTGATGCAAGCAATTGAAGAAAACACACACAAATTTGAAAAATATTTCATGTTAATGGGTTAGAAGAATCAATATTGTGTAAATGCCCATACTACTCAAAGCAATCTATAGATTCAATGCAATTCCTATCAAAATACCAATTACATTCTTCATAGAAATAGAAAAAATAATCCTAGAATGTACATGAAACCACAAAAGACCTAGACTAGCCAAAATCATCCTGAGGAAAAGGAACAAAACTAGAAGAATCATGTTACCTGACATCAAATCATGCTACAGCACTATAGTAACCAAAGCAGCATGTGTACTGGCAAACAAACAGACACACAGATCAATAGAACAAAATGGAGAATGCAGAAAGAGATCCATACATCTACAGTTAACTCATTTGTGTCAAAGTTGCCAAGAACATATATTGGGGAAAAGACCGTTTTTTCAATAAGTGGTGCTGGGAAAACTGAATATTCATAGGCAGAAGAATGAAACTAGACCCCTATCTGTCACCATACACAAAAATCAAATCAAAATGTATTAAAGACTTAAATCTAAGACTTCAAACTATGAAACTACTAAAAGAAAACATTGGGGAAACTCTCCGGGGCATTGGTCTATGGAAAAATTCCTTGAGTAATGCCCCCAAAAAAGTCAACCAAATAAAAAATGGACAAAGGAGATTAATCATATCAAGTTAAAAAGCTTCTGCACAGTAAAAAACAAACAAAACAAAAAAACCAACCAAAAATCCAAAAAACACAAAACAAAACCAAAAAACAGTCAACAAAATGAAGAGACAACCCACAGAATGAGAGACAACATTTGCAAACTATCCATCTGACAAGGGATTAAAAACCAGAATATATAAGGAGCTCACACAACTCAACAGGAAAAAAGATCTAATAATTCAATCCAAAAATGGGCAAAAGATATAAGTAGGCATTTTTCGAAAGAAGACAGACAAATTGCAAAAAGGCATGTCAAAAGTGCTCAACATCACTGATCAGAGAAATGCAAATCAAAACTACAGTGAGATATCCTGTCATCGCAGTTAAAATGGCTTTTATCCAAAAGACAGGCAATAATGAATACTGGTGAGGATGTGAAGAAATAGGAACCCTTGTACACGGTTGGTGAAAATGTAAATTAGTACAGCCACTATGGAGAATAGTATGGAGGTCCCTCAAAAAACTAAAAATAGAGCTATTATGTGATGCAGAAATCGCATTTCCAGGTATATACTCAAAAGAAAGGAAATCAGTATATGAAAGAGATATCTGCACTCCCACACTTATCGTAGCACCATTCACAATAGTCGAGATTTGGAGTCAAACGAAGTATCCATCAACAGAGGAATGGATAAAAAAAAATGTGGTAAATATACACAATGGAGTACTAATTCTGTCATTAAAAAAAATAAAATAAAATGAGGCCGGGCACTGTGGCTCACACCTGTTATCCCAGCACTTTGGGAAGCCGAGGCAGGTGGATCGCCTGAAGTCAGGAGTTCGAGACCAGCCTGGCCATCATGATGAAGCCCTGTCTCTATTAAAAATGAAAAAATTAGCTGGGCCTGGTAGCAGGTTCCTGTAATCCCAGCTACTTGGATGGCTGAGGCAGGATAATTGCTTGAACCCAGGAGATGGAGGTTGCAGTGAGCCGAGATTGCACCACTGCACTCCAGCCTGGACGACAGGGCAAGAGTCCATTCAAAAAAAAAAAAAAGAGATCCTGTCATTTGCAACATGGATGGAACTGCAAGACATTATGTTAAGTGAAGCAAGCCAGGCACAGAAAGACAAACATTGCATCTTGTCACTCATTTGTGGGAACTAAAAGTTGAAACAATTGAACTCACGGAGATAGTAAAATCATGGTTAACAGAGGTTAGGAAGGGTAGTCAGGGAAGGAGAAGAGTAGGGATGGTTAATGAGTACAAAAATATAGTTAGATACAATGAATAAGATATAGTATTTGATAGTACAACAGAGTGACTACAGTTGGCAATAATTTGTTGTACATTTTAAAACAACCAAGGGTGTACAATTTGAAAGTTCATAACACAGTGAGATGCTGAATGCTTGGGGTGATGGATACCCCATTTATCCTGGTGTGGTTATTACACATGGTATGCCTATATCAAAATATCTCATGTACCCCATAAATATATATACCTATTATAAATTAAAATATGTATTACAATTTACCATAAAATTTGCCCATAAAAATTAAAAATTAAAATAAAAAAGGAATCCACAAAAATGTATCAAAGCAAATAAAATTCAGCAAGAGTTCAGGATATAAGACCAACAAAAATCAATTAACTGTGAAAACAAGTTTATCTCCTTCATGCATGGAAAGTACTTCAATAAATAGTATTTCAATAAGTGAACTTGTGAATGGCAACATTTGAATGACTAGGACTCCCACCTATAAGGAATTATGGCCATCTCTATAATGGGTTAAAAAGGTAAAAAAGAAGAAAAATGCAATGTCTCATCAGGGCCTTTTGACTTACAAACAAACATCACAGAGTCCACCATACTTCACTCCCTGAACTGCCACTTAGAAACTTATCTCACTGAGGGAGAAAAGAACCTAGTGAGGTCTCTCTTCCTGGGCCTATGACAGAACAATGTGGGTAGGACTAACCTGCTCACTTGATGTTGACCCTCTTGAAGGTAGAGTGTTAAGTCACCAGTACTCAAAGTAGTCATTCTGTAACATTTACTGAACACCTACTGTGTCCTCTAGCACTGTGATAATTTATTCAACCATCATAGTAAGAAAGAAACATGCTCCTTGAGAACAAGGACTTTACCTGGCTCAATCAACATTTTACTTCTAGCAGCTGGAATGATGCTTGGCCCATAGTGGGCGTAAAATATATTAGTTGATTGACTCAATGACCTGTTAAAGTCTAGTCTTTCTTTGGAGCAAAACTACATATCAGAATAAAATGCATGAGAGAAAATCCAGCCTAATTTCTATCGAAATAGGTTATTCACAAAATATAGTAAGAAATTACCAGTAGCACAGCAGTGTACCCTGTGGCTGAGAACTACTATGCCTAAGGTTGCCAAATATAGCAAATGCAAATACAATATGTCTAGTTATACTTGAATTTTAGATAAATACCAAACAATATTTCAACATAAACATAATGCAATATTTGGAACACATTTATGCAAAAAATTGTTGTTTTTCTAAAATTTGTTTAACTGGGTATCTGGTATTTTACCTGGCAACCCTAACTATACTAGATCATGCCCCCTACCCAGCACAATAGCAGGATCCAATAGGTATTGGTTGAATGGATAAAAGAATGGATGAATAGATAAATGAATAAACAAATGTTTGCTTACAATCTCTAATTCTCTTTTGTGGGCACAATATTTAGGCAAATGTCAGCATATGTCCTATTTTATATCATCTGCAACATCATCTTCTGCCCTTGGAATCAGCTTATCATTGAGGGCCAAGAGGGTCATTTGGCCTGGGCTACACAGTCTCAAAGGGTTTTTATTTTAGGTTTTTCAAAATTATCTTTAGATAACATTACTTATGGGGATGGCATTGGGCTATAGAAGTGAAAGAAAATGTCTATCAAACAACTTTAAAATTAACTGATTAATAGAACACGCCACCAGCCTTGCATTAGTTTACTACTGCCACTCTAACAATTTACCACAAACTCTGTGGCTTGAAACACAAGTGTATTATCTTACGAGTCTGACCATCAGAAGTTTGCAAATGTGTCTTAGAGGGCTAAATCAAGGTGTTGGCCGGGCTGCATCCCTTTTGGAGGCTCTAGAGGAAAATCCATCCCTTGCCTTTTCCAGCTGATAAAGGCATGCATCTCTCTTCCAACAGTGGCATTTCTCTAACCTCTGCTCCTATTTTCACATCTCGTTTTCTGACTCTGAAACTCGGGACTCCTTTTTATAAGGATCCTTGTGATTACATTGGGCTCACTCAGATAATCCAGCATGATATCCCCTCCTCTCAGTACCCTTAATTTAATTACGCCTGCAAAGTCCCACCTATCGTGTAAGGTACTGTACTCACAGGTCCCAGCAATTAGGACATGGAACTCCTTTGGAGCCATTTTTTGGCCTGCAAGAAGCACTGTAAGTTAATTGTAATATATTGCATGGTGCCCTTTATAAGTGTTCACTGGTTAAACGTAAACTTTAAAAAAATTCAAACATTTTTATAATTTTTGTTCTTTTTTAAATTTTTTAATATTTTTGGAGGCTCCGGCCTTCTGAGAGGTCCTCCTTGAAGCAACATGATTTCTTATCTCAATAATGGAAGAATTGTGCAGTTTGTTACACCAAACCAGTGGTTCTCAGTCTTGGCTAGCCATTAGAGTCAACTTTTTAATTAAATTCCTATGTCAAGGCTGCACGCCAAATTAATTAAATCAGGATCCCTGTGGAATGGATCCAGAATTCAGTATTTCTAAAAGGTACTGAAGTGATTCCAGTGGGTGTCTGAAACTGAGGGCCACTTCATTCTGTTTAACCTTCCTCTGCTTACCTAACCTGCTTTTCTCTTCTTCTACTCCTTCCCTAGCTTCTCTTCTGGCCCATTTTTCCTGCTATCTGTAAGT
The DNA here is from genome assembly GCF_006542625.1 of Nomascus leucogenys. Taxonomy (NCBI): domain Eukaryota; kingdom Metazoa; phylum Chordata; class Mammalia; order Primates; family Hylobatidae; genus Nomascus; species Nomascus leucogenys. Next base: position 6,614,703 of record NC_044391.1, read on the forward strand.
TTGTCTCTCTCCCTTATTGGAGTATATTATTTTAATTATGTCATATTCAATAAGAAAAAATATATAGATGTTTTCAATCAATATGGTATGGCTTAGTATGTATAGACAGAGCTGTTCTGGGAACAAAATAATGCTTCACTTTATCAAGAAGCTTCATGTCTGCAAATTCTACACCTCTCTGATCCTGTTTTCTCCTCTGTGAATGAAGCGTTTAGAAAAAAATTCTCTATGTTCTCTTCTAATTTATAAACTCCACAACTCTAAATACAGAAAAAAGATCATGTTCTTATGGAAGGAGTTCTGGACCCCAATATCAGAATAGATCTGATTTAAAGACAAACGGTTTGGCTTAGTTTTGCTTCCCCCAGAAGAAGAATCATAGACAAGGATTTGCAGGTGGTTTATTTAGGAGATAATCCCAAGAAGCACCAGGACATCAAAGCAGGTGATATAGGGTGGATTGTCAAGATTGGTGCCACTGTGTGCCACTGGAATTTGATGCTTTGGGTAACTCTGGGGGCCAGTAGAGAACATGGGCCTCAGAGTTATCCCGCCAGAGACAAGAAGGAGCTGGAGGTGGGAAACTGATCTTTGATTTTTGTCAGTCATTGGTTGATGACTACTCCTGGGAAACTTAATTCTCCAGCCCTTTCTGCCTGCTGCGCACAAGGGCAGAGAAGTACGGTAGCAAGAGAAGCCCTCAGGCAATGAGATGCAAATGTTGACATTCAGATGTCCGGTCAATGTGCACCACAGGGTTGAGGCCGAAGGGGATATAAGCAGATGCCAATGCAGTTCTTTTTAAAAAAATGGCAGTAAATTCTTTCTCCTTAGAGATTTAATAAAGACATTTGAGAAGTAAATGAATTAACATTTCTGAAACACATTGAGGACCCTTCCACAGCACCTTTGAGTAAGTGACTGTAGGCACAGGACTGAGATAAACATATTCCCTCGGTTTAAAAGGCTTTTTAGGATTCCTTTAGACAGCACATAAACAATTTCGGCTTATTTGGGCATCATTTAGTTAGATTCTGTTTCAGACCACTAAGTGGCAACTTTTTCAAATATTGGGAGGTTAAGGAATTAGATTTTCTTACTGAAAGTAAATGAAAAAAATATTACTTTCAGATATTGACAAATTATATTGCAGGTGTAAAGAAGAAAAGGTGCTGTTGGTATGCTGTGAATCTCCTGCTTAAGCCCAAAAGGAGAAAGGTGGACAAAGTACTGCTATTTGTCCTTTTCATACCTGTGCCAGAGCCTGCAGATGTGTAACAGGACCATGTAGATTTGTTTTCTCCCTAATGAATAAAAAATGTCACCACTGTTGTTCAGGCTCATCATGGCGATGTTCTCCTAAGATTATGGACTCTTTCTGTGTGTTACTATAACGTACTGAACAAGCTGTGTTGATATCTTCTTCACCTAAACATTCCAGAACATTCCTGATGCTAAGGGATTTTTTAAGAGACAGGGTATTACTATGTTGCCCAGGCTGGCCTTGACCTCCTAGGTTCAAGTGATGCTCCCAACTCAGTTTCCCAAGTAGCTGGACTATAGGTACTCACCACCACACTCAGCTGGGATAATCTATTTTAAGGTTGGGTAAGTGGGATAGACTTATCTCTAATTTTAATATCTCACTTAGAATTTCTTCACTGTGGCAAAAGATAAATGTTTTTTCTTCAGACCCATTACTCTTACCTCTCTTGATATCATTTTGAGGGCATCAGAGACTTCCCTATGGCACTCATGGAAAAGCAAAATCAATGAACCAGATCCCACCTAGTGTCAGAAAGTTTCAAACCAGAGCCACTTCATTTTGAATAGGGGTTGAGTAAAATGAGGCTGAGACCTGCTGGGCTGCATTCCCAGAAAGTTAGGCATTCTTAGTCACAAGAAGTTTATGGTTAAGGGAACAGGTTAATAATGTTTACTGAACAGACCCAGGACTTACTAGATCCAGGACTTAACAGACCCAGGAAATGCCCTGATGTTCCTATATCTTAGGAACAAAAGCATTCTTAGTTTAAGAATGAGCTTCATGTTAACAATAATAATATAGATTCTTGCAGTAGACAGTAGTTACACAAAGATTAACAATCCTTTGTCATGAGCCTTTGTAGTAGAGCACATCTCCACATGATTTTTTGCTTTGTAATCTTATACGTAAACAAGCATCGTACCTAAGGTGGATGTGTTCCTCCTCTTGCTTTCAGGAACATCGTTCTCTGTCTATGGAGTAACCATTCTTGTATTCCTTTACTTTCTTAATAAACTCGCTTTCACTTTATTCTGGATTCACCTTGGATTCTTTCTTGCTCAAGATCCAAGAACCTTCCCTTGGGATCTGAATTGGGACCCCTTTTCAGTAACACTAGTGCAGAGTAAAAGAAATGAAGGAGTGTAGACTCAGAAATGGAGATAGTGCAATCGGGGCGGGGGAGGACATGCCCCAATATGAATGAATCTATGGGTTTAGACCAGGGGAGTCCATTTGTTTGGCTCCCCCGGGTCTCGTTGGAAGAAGAATTGTCTTGGGCCACACATAAAATATACTAACACTAATAATCCATGATGAGCTGATTTTTTTTTAAATAACGTCCATGCATAAATCTCATAATGTTTTAGGAAAGTTTACGAATTTGTAGTGGGCCACATTCAAAGCTGTCCTGGGCTGCATGTGGCCCATGGACTGCGGGATAGACAAGCTTGCTTTAGATTGTCTCTAAAACAGAAGCATATATTTGAAGCCACCCACTCCCATTTGAGCTGCCAGATGACCCAGGCTGCATAAGTGACCTCAGACTAGACCAACAGAAGAATCGCTTAGTTAAGCACAGTTCAAATTGTTTTTCCACTGAATCATGAGTACATAAAATGGTTATTGTCTTCAATCACTGAGTCTGTGGTGGTTAGTTATGCAGAAATAAATAATTAATATAGTAACTTAAGCAACAACCAGTGATTGCTTAATAAGGGAAGACATTGACATTTCAAAAATATTTGGAAGATTATTTAGCCCTGGTTAAAATATCTCAAGTTTTTATTGTAAACTGTTTGTTGCAGGTAGGCCCACTGTGCATCAGATATGTCTCATAAACTCCCTTCTTCTGTGCCGTTGCTTATGCAGCCCCTAAGCATGGGATGCCTTCTCTGCTCCTCTCAGCCTGCCTACAGAAAGCTGCTCTCCAAAATAAACCTCCTCCATAATGTTTGCCTTGCAAACATTATTATTAAGACCAGCCTGGTTCTCAATAATTTATTCAGTCACTAAACCCATATAACCATAATAAAATTCACTTATTTGGCACTATATCAATCAATTCGAAAGCCTTATCTCCCATCTGGACTACAATCTTCTTGAAGGAAATATGCCTGCACCTAGTATGGTATCTGTGACATGGCTCAAGATGTGTGACAACCCACCCACTAAAGTAGGTGAATTTATCTTTGCCTACTGTTCTCTGAGTTAACACATGGCAGGAGGGGAAGAATCAGAACATGATGAAAGCTTCTAAGTACTTGGATCTTAGCTCTTTAAATATGAAACTGTTGACTTTTTTATGACCCTTCACTTTTTAGTTCCAAATATATTTTACAAATATGGAAAAATACCAGGAGAGTGTTATCCTCAGAGTCATTGCTGAGTATTGTTGCTGTGGATGTGGTTGTAGGAGTTATAGTGTGGTTCACACGGAAGGTGGCAGGGGTACTTCCCCACGGCACAAAGTGTGTAAACACAGAAGTCTTTCAATACATTTGTGGTACCAAATTCCACCGAATGAGCCTCATCTCCACTTCCTTGTGTTTCTTTCTGTTCTTCCTCTTTACAACACACTTGGGAGGCAGATTGAACCTCTGGTCCTCATTTTAGTCAATAAGGTCAACCCTACACAGAAGGATTTCCTTTCAATTTAGTGATTCTGTTTTTTGAAATTCAAGAAGGTCAAGTTTTAGAGATATTACATTTCTGGTGGATGTGCCTTTATTCTTGATGATAATTTTAAATCTCGCTCCCTAAGGGAGAATGACTGGCAGCTAGCAACAGGAACTATAAGAAGGTCTAAGCCACACAAGCATAAAAATGCAAAAGAAGAGTCAGCTCAAGCTTTCCTCTATGGAATGGAATGTAAAACCCAGAAACATTTACAGGGTTGACCTAGAAGAGAATCTGAAAACAAAGACAGAATTTCCTGGGACTGTTTTAACCTAGAGGTTGAAGTAGATACATCTTGAAATGAATACTAAAGGATCTCCTTTCATACTTTCTTGGTTTCAAGTTCAAGGGTTCAAGGGTAGTGTGCTTCTTCACTCTATTTCTAATTCATTTTAGAATTTGAGTCACCCAGAAGAACTTAGGTACCAAATGACCTGGAGTATAAGCGTGCCACTTATGTGACAGAGATTTTAAAGGAAAATAATCAAGCACATGTCTCCCATTTCAAGGGTCTGCTTTGGCTAAATATGTGAAGCAACTTGCTCAATTTCTTTAATAGTAGTGACAATCATTATTATAAACAACCTGGCACACACTACATTCTTACTTTGCACTAGGCACATTTTGCTAAGTGTTTTAAAAACAAAATTTATAATTGAAATAGCTCGGCAATATTGGTATCATTCTTAATTTACAAGTGCAGATGCGAGCCTTAACTAATAACTGATCGGTATTGAAGTAAGAAAGATCAGCTTATTTGCCTTGAGGTAGGACCAACTGTGGGTATAATTTATACTCTAGAGCTTCCTTTGGGATCAAGCTGAGATTGGAATTCACATTCACTCTCCTTCCTTGCTTTGATTCTTTCCTTTCTATTAGCTTCCCTCACTATTCCTGAGATTAATTCCTTAATAAATCATTTGTTTATGAATCTTCATCTCAGGGGTAGCTTACTTAGGACACTAGTCCAGAAGGATGTTCTTATTTATTATAGGACTAAAGAAAGGTCAATGATACAGCTTGTTCCAAATCACAAGGTTAATAAAGATGGGAGCCCACATTTGAACTCAGGTCTGGCTGCTTCTCACAGTCATATTGTAAACCTCACCTTATACTTTCTTTCTTAGACTGAAGAGGACACAGCAACTAAGGTATAACTCAATAGATAACTTGATAGTGTCATGACCCTGATCATGCCCACCTCATCACCCTCAGCCTCCTCTATCTCAAGAACAACTATTTCTTCACAGATGTTGAAGATATGAGGTTCTCCAATATTGAGATACTGAGGACAGGAAGCAAACCTCCCTCCCCTGCTAGTACATTGATGTAGCCTGAGAAGTTTTGTTTTCCTCAGTTTTTATCTCTTAATTTGAGAAAATGCTTTAGACACAGTCACAATTTGAGAAGGGAGGGATATGGATTAAAGGCAGATATAAAAGGACAACTAGATGCTATTGGAAAATGTAGACTATGAAATAAAGCCCTTTGTTCTCTGAACTCTGGACTTTGTATGTAGGGGGTGCACAGCTTTGCAGGCCAGTTGCATTCATTCCACTGACTCAATCTGTTCTGTAAAACATCTCCAGTTGCATGACTATGACCTGACCTAAAACTTGACCTAACTGTGGCACCAAAGCAATTTGTTTTTTTTTTCCCCAATACCTGCCTAAATGCTTTATTTCCAAACTGTACAGGAAGCAGTCTTATCACTTTTTACCATTTAATCATAAAAGTATCCGAGTTTTCCTTATGAGTGGACTACACACACATGTTATTTGTACGGAGGTATCTCCTATAAGCTTTAATCCTTAGACAAATGTTGATATATTATTGTTTATCTTACATTGATTCATTATACAATTTACAGATACACAATATATGCACAAGATAAACAATAAAAGTATTTGTTTCAGCTAGAGTTGCCTAGAAAAAGTCAGAGACCAAGATTGCAAGAGGTGTGAGAGAGGGTGAAGACAAAGGAAAGAGAGGCAGAGAAGGGTGGAAAACAAGGTCACAGGATATTGTGCTAGTCATTGTTTCATGATGATCTGTGCATAAATAATAGTAGGTTGTCTGGCAGGAGCTTAGCCCCATGTGATGTTTCTGGACAGGTGTTGCAAAGACATTGCCCATACAGCAGTCCATGAAAGGAAATATGATGAGGACATTTATTTATTTACTTGCCTGATCCCTCCTGTGTCCTATTTTCTACTGCTCAAAGGTGATCTCCTAGTGGATTGACTCCTAGCATTTCCAGTTTTGTATCATCTAGTATTTAGCAGCTTCTCTTATAAAGACAGACACTGGGTTGCTAAGCATGGCATTTACGTTAGTCAGATCTTGTAGGATGAACCAGAAACTCAGCTGTGTGGTAAGCCTGACACTCCCACAGGAAGCAACTGGTGGCCCAGTTGCACAGGTCCAGTCACTGTTGGTCATTGCCCAGCACCTAAGAGCATGGGACTGAGAATCTGGAGAGGTTGGCATCACTCTTTCTTGGATCTTCTGCCACCAGGAGAACAAGCATGAAGAAGCCCGCTGAAGGTTAAGAGATAACATGGAGCACAGATGAACCATCCCAGCTGAGGCCATCCTTGACCAATGCTGTGGTTTGAAAGTTTGTGTCTCCCCCAAATTCACATGTTGAAATCCTAACATTCAATGTGATGGTTTTGGGAGGTGATTAGGCCATGAGGGTGGGACCCTCATAAATGAGATTAGTGCCCTCACATAAGAGACCCCCAAAACTCCGTCCCTTCCACCATGTGAGGACACAGTAGGAAACTGGCTGCCTGAAAATGAGAAAGTGTCCCTCAACAGAAACTGACCATACTGGCATGCTGATCTCAGGCCTAGCCTGCAGAACTATGAGAAATAAATTTCCATGGTTTTAAGCCACCCAGTTAATGGTATTTTGTTATAGCAGCATAAATAAGATAATCAGCCAGATCTGATTTACCAATGAACTCACCTAAGATACATAAGCAAGCTAGCCAGAGCCAGCCAAGACCAGGCCAGATGTGTAGGACCTCCCAGCCAATCCACAGATTTATAAACAAGAACACATGTTTATTATTGTAAGGCACAAAGGTTTTGTACGTTTTTAAGCAGCATTATTGTGGCCATAGATTACCAATCAAAATGTTAACAACAATCCTACAGGATAGACATGACTTTTTTTGTTTAAATGTCGACCAATATAGAAGCAGAAAGGTTAAACGATTTGGCCAACATCTCACATTACACATTTGATTGGAACCCAGGGATACCTAATTCCGTGGTTTTAATTGCTATAATTTAGAGCTTAATTTTCCTTAGATCCTTGATATTTATTATTTATTGACTAGTGACTTTTAGTGGATAATTTGATCATGTTATCTTCCTCCTTAAGGTACTATATCTTGTTTAAATTTTGTGTTTTCAGAGCCTGGAGTTTTGTAATTAAGTAAATATTAAGGATATGGAACATAAAGTAGAGAGAAAATATCAGAAAGAGCAATAGATAAAAAACACTGAAGGAAAGACAGTTAAGTACATATTTTTACCGTAAGGGAGAGGAGACAGGTGAGGCTTGGGGTGGAGTGACATGCACAGTGAGCCCATAAGGGGATTGCTGGTTTCCTAGGTAGCTTGAGCATGATGCATGCATAGATCTTTGTGGTTCAGGATTTTTTTTTTTTTTTTTTTAGAGACGGAGTCTCGCTCTGTCGCCCCTCAGCCTCCCAAGTAGCTGGGACTATAGGCGCCCACCACCACGCCTGGCTAATTTTTTTGTATTTTTAGTAGAGATGGGGTTTCACTGTGTTAGCCAGGATGGTCTCAATCTCTTGACCTCCTGATCCACCCACCTCGGCCTCAGGATTTTATAACTTATTTCTAGAAAAACTGAATCTCTGATTTGCTTTCTCTGTTTTTTGAAAGATGTAATCATAGATGAGTTGGACAGATGTGGCTTATGGAATCAGTTTCATGCATTCATTTACAGCCATTCCCTATAAACTACTGCTGCCAGAGTGAAGACCTGGTATCTATATTCAATCAGGGGTTCTCTGCCCTATTTATCCAGCTGGATTTGAAAACCAAAGCAAACTACATGTAAGGGTGAGGCCAGTCAGAAAGCCTGGACTTCCTGAGGTGCCAGCGTTTATACATCTGCCCCATCAGCGTGATAGGGAGAGATAGCCCTCATTCCCATTAGTGTTAATGGAGCCAATCATATGAATCCACCACATATCAATGTGTATCCTCTCATGTTTTGATATCTTAATGCACAAAATTACATCTCTAGGGAAAGGCTTGTCTCCTCTTAAGTGCTCTAAATTCCCATTAATACTAATGGAACAAATATACATACACCCACCGATGCTCAGAAAAGTGGGCAAAATTTAGGAGATGATTAGGTTTTAGGAGTGCCATAAGAGATTCACGGAAGCTGCAGGGATTGTCCAAAATGATCCATCTTTCCAGGCTTATTGAAGCAGTTTCATTATACAGAGCCAATTTTTTTTCTCAGAATCATCAACAGATAATTGGCCACATTCTGCTCTCCAGGAGGAAGAAGCCGAGTCAATATATGTTTGAGAACACCCTAATATCCTTTGGGACATTGGGTGTATTTATAAAAAAAGAGAGTAGAGAGGGTTCTAGAAGAACCCCAGATTTTTCCAGGAGAGAACACAGAGGTAGGTCAGCCCAGAGGAAGGAGGAGAAGCAGGGCGTGTGGGGACTTCTTTCAGCGGGTTTCTCCAGGCAGCGGGAAGAACTGACACTATCTCTGCAGGCTGCTCTGTGCTGGAGAAGTGCAGTGTGAGCTAGTAAACTGCCCATTATTCCTCTGCCTGCATTTTCTTTTAAAAGATGCTGTTTTAACCTATAGGACATGCAAGATAAGCAATGCTGGCCTTACCCTACCCCTTCACTTTGTAGAGAGGGTAACTGATGCAGGTTCTTGTACGGTCTGAAGTTATTAAAGAGATAAAATTATACAACTTAGAGATAAGGCTATGTGAGCAGAATACAAATGGACATGAGAATAAGCCAACCTTTATTTGACCTCTCAGACATGAAGTTTGGCTGGTTTTTCTCCTATTGAATTAGAATTGTGTCCTTTTAGCGACCTTCTGTAGTTTAAAGAAGAGGCTTGTCTGGATCAGCCACACCCGTAGGCAGCCTCAGATCATCACCCGTTGGTGGGATTAGAGAGGTGCTGGGAGGGACCCCTAAGTGATTTAAATCTAGGGACCACAGTGTCCAAAACTCTTACAGAATTAGTTTTTGGCTGAAGCCTTACTTTTGTGTGTGTTTTAAATGTAGAACAAAAGAATTGTTGTGAGAAATAAAATATCATTACATCTTACTATTAATAACTTTCAGAGAATAATTTCACCAGAGAGTACCTGGACATAATTCAGAGGACAAGGATGCTTCAAGGGGAAGGAGAAAGTGAAGAAAAGAAATAGAAGATGGAAAGAAATCAAGATGAGCTTTGCCTACAATGTCTTTACAGACTTTGAGAGGATGAAAAGAGGAAATGTATCATGGAGGTGGGTGCACACTATAGGAGGTATGCTTCCTATACATAGTCTTCCTTAGCTTTTTAAGGGTGAGTGTCACAGATCTACTCTGATATCCTGATGAAAGCTACAGACCTTCTTGTCAAAAAAAATGCATACACACACACACACACACACACACACACACATACATACACATGCATACATGGTTTCAGGGAATTTGGGATGTTCACAGGTCCCTTGATGTCCATTCACAGACCCCCACTTCAGGGAAACAGCCTAACATGTAGAAGAGTTCAAGGTCAGAACTAGGATGGCGAGGGATTTTACATTACAAAGAACAATGGTCTTGGGTCTCTCATTTCTAACTATCTCATAGGGAGTATGAAGTTTTTGGTAAAAGTGGACATTTATTGAAGATTTTTGTACTTTTACTGATACATAATATTTATACATATTTATGGGCTACATGTCATATTTTGTTACATACATAAAATGTGTAATGATCAAGTTACAGTATTAGGGTATCTATCACCTTGTGTATTTATCATTTTTTTTTCCTTTTTTTATTATTATACTTTAGGTTTTAGGGTACATGTGCACAATGTGCAGGTTTGTTACATATGTATCCATGTGCCACGTTGGTGTGCTGCACCTATTAACTCATCATTTAGCATTAGGTATATCTCCTAATGCTGTCCCTCCCCCCTCCCCCCACCCCACAACAGTCCCCAGAGTGTGATGTTCCCCTTCCTGTGTCCATGAGTTCTCATTGTTCAATTCCCACCTATGAGTGAGAACATGTGGTGTTTGGCTTTTTGTCCTTGTGATAGTTTACTGAGAATGATGTTTTCCAGTTTCATCCATGTCCCTACCAAGGACATGAACTCATCATTTTTTATGGCTGCATAGTATTCCATGGTGTATATGTGCCACATTTTCTTAATCCAGTCTATCGTTGTTGGACATTTGGGTTGGTTCCAAGTCTTTGCTATTGTGAATAGTGCCGCAATAAACATACGTGTGCATGTGTCTTTATAGCAGCATGATTTACAGTCCTTTGGGTATATACCCAGTAATGGGATGGCTGGGTCAAATGTTATTTCTAGTTCTAGATCCCTGAGGAATCGCCACACTGACTTCCACAATGGTTGAACTAGTTTACAGTCCCACCAACAGTGTAAAAGTGTTCCTATTTCTCCACATCCTCTCCAGCACCTGTTGTTTCCTGACTTTTTAATGATGGCCATTCTAACTGGTGTGAGATGGTATCTCACTGTGGTTTTGATTTGCATTTCTCTGATGGCCAGTGATGATGAGCATTTTTGCATGTGTTTTTTGGCTGCATAGATGTCTTCTTTTGAGAAGTGTCTGTTCATGTCCTTTGCCCACTTTTTGATGGGGTTGTTTTTTTCTTGTAAATTTGTTTGAGTTCATTGTAGATTCTGGCTATTAGCCCTTTGCCAGATGAGTAGTTGCAAAAGCGCAGTATTAGGGTGGGACTGACCGATTTTCCAGGTGCCGTCTGTTACCCCTTTCTTTGACTAGGAAAGGGAACTCCCTGACCCCTTGCGCTTCCCGGGTGAGGCAATGCCTCACCCTGCTTCGGCTCGCAGACAGTGCGCTGCACCAACTGTCCTGTACCCGCTGTTTGGCACTCTCTAGTGAAATGAACCTGGTACCTCAAACAGAAATGCAGAAATCACCCATCTTCTGTGTCGCTCAGGCTGGGAGCTGTAGACTGGAGCTCTTCCTATTGGGCCATCTTGGCTCCACCCCCGTATTTATCATTTCTATGTGTTGGGAACATTTCAAATCCTCTCTTCTAACTATTTTGAAATATACAATACATTGTTGTTAGTTATAACCACGCTACTCTACTATTAAATATTAAAACGTCTTGTTCTATCTAACTATGTATATGCTCATTAACCAATCTCTCTTCATTCCCACACCCTGCTACCTGAACCTTTCCAGCCTCTGGTATCTACTGTTCTATTCTCTACCTCCATAAGATCAACTTTTTTAGCTCCTACATATGAATGAGAATACACAATATTTGTCTTTCTGTACCTGGCTTATTTCACTTAACATAATGACCTGCAATTCCATCCACGTAGTTGCAAATGACATGATTTCATTTGTTAGTGTTTTTAGTTTTGTAGTTCCTTGAGATACATTGTTAAATTTTTTATCTGAAATCTTTCTGCTTTTTAAATGTGAGCATTTTTTGCTATAAACTTCCTTCTTAACACTGCCTTTGCTGTATCTCATTGGTTTTAGTATGTTGTATTTCAATCTTCATTGGTTTCAAGAAACTTTGATTCTCTCCTTAATTTCTTCCTTGACCCAATGTCATTCAGGAACATGGTGATTAATTTCCATGTATTTATATTGTTTCTAAAGTTCCTCTTGTTATTGATGTCTACGTTTATTCCATTGCACTCTGAAAAGATATCTGATATAATTTCAATTTTTAAAAAAATTGTTGGGATTTTTTTGTGTCCTAACATATGGTCTATCCTGAAGGATGTTCCATATGAGAAGAATGTGTGTTCTGTAGCCATTTGATGAGATGTTCTGTAAATGTCTGTTAGGTCCATTTAATCTCAAGTGCAATTTAAATCCATTTTTTGTTGTTATTAATTTTCTGTCTAGATGATCTGTCTATTGCTGAGTGTAGAGTATTAAAGTCCACAACTACTATCTTGTTGGAGTCTATCTATCTCTCCTTTTAATCTAATAATATTTGCTTTGTATATCTGAGTGCTCCAGTGTTGGGTGCATATATGTTTAGAATTGTTATATCCTCTTGCTGAATCAATATTACTATCGTTACATAATGACCTTCTTTGTTTCTTTTTTTTTAATGTAAAGTCTGTTTTATCTGATATAAGTGTAGCTAGGTCCTGCTTGCTGTTGGTTTCCATTTGTGTGAAATATGTTTTTCCATTTCTTTACTTTCAGTCTATGTATCTCTTCATAGGTAAGGTGAGTTTGTTATAGGCAGCATATAGTTGTGTCTTGTTTTCTGTTTAAATTTATTCAGCCAGTTTATATATTTTAAATGGAAAGTTTAATCAATTTACATTCAAGGTTATTATTGATATCTGAGCATTTATTTCCATCATTTTATTAATTGATTTCTGGTTGTTTTCTATATTCTTGTTTCTTTTTTCTCTCTTATGGTTTATCATTGTGGTTTTGTGGTTTTCTGTACAGTGGTTATATTCAAGTTATTTCTCTTCCTCATTTATGCACTTGCTCTACCAATGGGTTTTATTCTTCTGTGTGTTTGCATTATGGTAGATATTATTCCTTTCACTTCCATGTGTAGAACTTTCTTAAGCATTTCTTGTAGGACCAGTCAAGTGGTCATGAATTTCCTCAGGTTTTACTTGTTTGGGAAAGGCTTAATTTCTCCTTCATTTATAGATAATAACCTTGCTGGGTATTGTATCCCTCATTGACAGTTTCTTTTTTTTCTTTCAGAACTGTAAATATATAATCTTATTGTCTCTTGACCTATAAAGTTTCTTCTGAGAAATCAGCTGTTAGTCTGATGGGGGTTCACTCAGTAATGACTAGATGCTCTCTTCTCTTGCTGTTTTTAGAATTCTTTGTTAGCCTTTGACTTTTGACAGGTTGACTTTAATGGGTCATAGAGAAGATTTTTTGAATTTTATCTATCTAGGGATCTCTGAGCTTTCCTATATCTGGATGCCTAAATTTCTTGATAGACTTGGGAAGTTTTCAGCTATTATTTTGTTAAATAGGTTTCTTTTTTTACCCCCTGTGGTTTTCTCTGCACTTTCTAGGCCACCAAATGGTGAATATTTGGTCTCTTTATGGTGTCCTGTATATAATGTAGGGTTTGTTCCTTTTTTAAATTATTTTTTATTTTTGTCTGACTGTGTTTTTCAAAATTTTCAAGTTCTGAAATTCTTTCTTCTGCTTGATCTAGTCTATTGTTGAAGTTCTGACATGTGCTTTTCATTTTAGTCAATAAATTCTTCAATTCCAGTTTTTCCGTTTTTTTTTTACATATATATCCCTTTGATGAATTTCTCATTCATATCTTGAATTGTTTTTCTGATTTCTTTGTATTGTTTATTTGTGTTCTCTTGTATCTCACTAAGCTTCTTTAATGTCACTGTTTTGATTTTTTTCTGGCATTTCATAAGTTTCTTTATATTAACATCAGTTGTTGAAGAATTATTGTGTTTTGGGGGAGGTGTCATAATTCCCTGCCTTTTCATGTTTTTTGTGCCCTTACTTTGATATGTGTACCTCTGGTGTAACAGACACTTCTTCCAAATTTTTGTATTTACTTTCATATATTATAATTTTTTTTTCCCTGAAGATCTCCCTATGGTGTTGTTTGATTAGGTCACTTTGGCTTTGAATCTGGGTACTTGCAGTACTGTAGTCTAAACAGTATTAGTGGTATCTGTGGTTTCCTCAGTGGCTTGGAGTATGGTTGCTAGTAAAGGCTGTAGTGAAGTTTTGTCAGGTATGGGGATACAATATGGGCCGGTTCTTGGGCCCCAGTGGCGGAAGCAGTGGGTGAAGCATGCCTGTCCTTGGGCCCCAGAGCAGCATATGCTGACACCAGTGTTAGTGGGTCCAGAAAGGCAAATCTCAGGCATTCAGGCAGCCTGCTTGGATGTTGGCAGTAGCAGTAGAGGGCTGGGGTTTGGGTGGATCCTCGGCCCCTGGGAAACAATGGCAGTGGTGGGACAATCCTCTGGCTCCCAAGCAGTTTATGCTAATGTTGGTGGTATCTGCAGTGGGCTGGGCAGGCCAGTTCTCAGGCTTCAGGTGGTGTGTGCCTCAGGTAGGAGGAAGTTCTTCAAATGTTAGCAAATACTGATTCCTGAAACAAATATACTTGATTTGAGGTGGATGCCAGCTATGGGAGTAGTAACAAGTTAAGTGGACTCATCCTCTGGCTCCTGAGAAGAGTGCTCAGGGACCAACCAGTGGTGGATGGAGCAATGCAATCTCTAGGATGCCAATAGTATGCTTGGGTGCTGGAGAGATAAAATCAGAATGTCTCAGCAACCCCCACAACCAAAGCTGTACATGTGGGCACTGGCTGTGGTGGGTAGGGGTAGGGTGATCCCAGCCACCTCAGCAGAGTGCTTAGTGGGAATGGGAGTGACTGTGCTATGGCCTTGCTACTGGAGAGGGCAGGGTTGCTTTCAGTGGCAGCAGCTGTGGGCTGGAGGCTGGGTACCACGCACTTTGGCTCTAGGTGGTAGATATAGGTATGGGAGCCTGTCCTCAGGATGCTTCTAAATGCTCAGCAGCCCCTCTGCTGGGAGTATAGGATCATTGCTAATAGTTCATGCTTCAGCCTTGGTGGCAGCAGCTAGCAGTGGTGGTGGCTGTGGGTGGGGGATGTTAATGGGACCCCAGGCATGTGGAGATGCAGGTGCTGTTTGGCCCCCCGGCAAGATGCCATCTGAGGCAGGGCAGGCTTCCAAAATGTTGCTGTGCTGTAGCTACTTAGGACTTGGGAAGTGTGTGGGACCTACCGTGAGCTCCCTCCATGAGCAATGCTGTCTCACAGTCTCCAGGAAGCTCCCTATGTTAGTCTCAGGGCAAGTGGAGGTCAACTGGCTCTGCAGTGGCTAAGATTGCAGAATCCCTGTTGAGAACATGGGTCACTGGGGGTCTCTCCCTTATCTGTTTTGTGCATTGGGAAGCCTCCCTGGGCTCCAAGCCAGCTCCAGATGAGCAGGCTGCCTTGCTTCCCTCTCCTTCTTGGCCTCAAGTGTTTCCTGTCATTTCTTGGTTGAATTCCAGTGTTTTTTCATAGATAATCTATTCAAAGTGTGATCACCTATTTGCTAATTTGGTTTTACTTTGGGGAGGAAGCAAGTGCCACTTGCCTCTACTCAGGCATCTTGAAGCCCCTTTCTGAATGGACATTTTTGAGGCTCGTGGAAATACTAAAATTTGCTGATACGGGTTGCAGTGGTATGTGTTGAAAGTGTTACATAAATAACTAGGTGTGGGAAAGAAATAATTTTAAATTGGTAGACCTATATAGTCATGTGCACAGAATGATTTTGCAAATTATTCAAGCCTTCTGTCCTACCCCTTTATTGTGCTCTCTCTCTCTCTCTGACTTCTTCCATATTGGAATCACTTAAGCAGGAAAGAATTAATAGATCCTTAGCAGCATTCCATCACTGAGACATCAACTACTTCTCTTTGTTTACCTGCCTCTTAATTGCTGTGGTTTCCTAACAAAAGCCTACCATGTTGGAATAGTGCCCTATTCCAGAATATCTATCATTCTTGTTCCTAATATATATTTTTTTGCCAGCAAATAACACACTCAGTATTATACCTATATGGGCAGGAACAGCAGATAACTTTTTTTAAAGCTTTTGAAAGACAAAATGCAAACACTAAATTTCATGGGGTTCAGAAAGAAAAAAGATAACTTTTTCATATGGGGTATAGTGATTACTTTTAATAACTGTTAACTGTTGCATATTGGGAGAAAGTTCTTCCAATGTAAACAAATGCTGAATCCTCAATCAAATATATGCAACCTTGAGCTTGCAAGACACAGATGACTATGCCCACAATTACTGAAGGATAAACTTGTCTTGTTTTAGCTCCCTATTTTCTAAAGAAAACATAAAATTCCCTTGGTAAACACGAGTAAGTAATAGAGAATTGCATCTTACTTGCTTTATTTATTTATTTTTTACTTTACAAGTCATTATTTGAAGTTGAATGGAGGCAGTTAAGGAAAATCCTGAACTACAGTTTTATTTGTACTTAAACCAGATGAGTCTTCCTCTGGAACATTAAAGCATTGTTTCCAGTGATACCCACAGGTCCACTTTAAAGCTCTCTTACATCAAGTCCCATGATTTCAGCCTGACCATTTGCTTGAAATGATAGAGAGGGGTACAAGTGAGATAAGAACCCTGTCCACAAATTCATTATTCTTAACTGTGTTTACAAATGGCTGTGTCTGACAGTCCACTTTGTAAATGACTGCTGCAGAGCTGATTGTTCCTGTGGCTGTGAGAAGTGAAATGAGGGGTCCTTGACTATATCTAATTTGTGAAGGTATTGAATTATTTCTCTGTAAAAGTTTCCCCATTCAATATGAACTCTTTACCAAGGACACTTAATCACATATCATGGAGAAACAGGGACCTCCTGTAGGTTGCACTTAGTTACCTGGCATGGATCATCCTCATTTATCCTCTTTTCGGCATCACTCCAAACTCCTGGTTGCTAAACATAACATTGTCCAGTGCTCATAGGCAAGGAATTCCCAGATGCAATTCTGGAAGATAGGCTGGCTAAGAAAACAAGGTACTCATTTTCTTAAATTCCAAGGCACTTTTCTTAAGAAAGAAAATTAAGAAAATATGGTTAGATAATTACATTCACTGTAGTTTATCTTATTAGTCACTCTCTCCTTCCTTGGCTTCAGATGTGAAAAAAATGACAGATGACGCATAGTAAGCCAGAGGATTTGATTAGTAGGTAGATATGGATTATGAGCATTTAGAGGTGGATTATAAACATCTGATGGTTATAACAGAAAGTGATCTGCTAGCCTTCATCAAATCTCCTTCAGGCACCACCTTTCAAGTTTACTTTTTATAAATAGTAGTTGAGAGTGCAGGAGAAGATGCTAATCAAAGGTCTGTAATACTATAAACCTGGTGTTACCAATTACAAATAGACTTAGCCATAGATAAATGTCTCCAAAGAGATTGGCAAATATGATTGAAGTGTGTTATACTAAACAGGGCTATAGTTGTGTACATAATGAAGTACCTACTGTAAATCACACCATTTCTGGATAATAAAAAGCTGATGCTTTGATGGCTTGCATCTTCTTACACATTTTGTGACTATGCTCAGATCCAGTGCTGTAAGCCAGTGGTAAGAAGATGTGTATGTTCCAGTGAAACACCGTCCCTACTAAAAATACAAAAAATTAGCTGGGCGTGGTCGTGGGCACCTGTAGTCCCAGCTACTTGGCAGGCTGAGGCAGGAGAATGGCATGAACCCGGGAGGTGGAGCTTGCAGTGAGCTGAGATTGCGCCACTGCACTCCAGCCTGGGCAACAGGGTGAGACTTTGTCTCAAAAAGAAAAACAAAAAAAAACCAAAAAAAACCAAAACAACAAACAACAAAAAAGAAGACATGTATGTTCAAGCTATTGCACTTAATGCTGGGCCCATGTCAAAATGCCACACTTCTGGTATTTTTCCCATGGTATTCTCTATAGTAAATGGTTGGTATTACAAAGTGGTCTGGATCACAGAGAAGACACTGAATAATCATCTTCAACATACAAACTAAATGACATTTCAGAAAATCAGACAGTAAAAATGGAAAATTGTAAATTCAACTGATTCAGGACCAAGACTGCAGCAGAAACATCTAAGCTGATGAATTGTCATCTGTCTTTGTTTATTGCTGCAATTGTGCCACTGAATACCCTCCTTTCTAACTTTCTGCTTTGATCTAGTAAGAAGAAACTATATTTGAATTGTATCTAAAGTAGAGACTATTAGGTTCTAAATTATATTCTGAGGGGTTATATTAGTCCATTCTCATGCTGCTATAAAGAACTGCCCAAGACCGGGTAATTTAAAAAGGAAAGAGGTTTAAGTGACCCAATGTTCCACAGGGTTGGGGAGACCTCAGGAAACTTACAGTCATGCAGAAGGGGAAGCAAACAAGTCCTTCTTCACGTGGTGATGAAGAGAAGTGCCACACAATGGGGAAAAAGCCCCTTATAAAACCATCAGATCTTGTGAGAACTCACTCACTCTCATGAGAACAGCCTGGGGGTAACCACTCCCGTGATTCAATTACCTCCCACTAGGTCCCTCCCACCACATGTAGGGATTATGGGAACTACAATTCAAGATGAGATTTGGGTGGGGACACAGCCAAACCATATCATTCCACCCCAGCCCCTCCCAAATCTCATGTCCTTACATTTCAAAGTACAATCATGCCTTTCCAACAGTCCCTGAAAGTCTTAATTCATTCCAGTATTAACCCAAAAGTCCAAGTCCAAAGTCCCATCTGAGACAAGGCAGGTCCCTTCCACCTATGAGCCTGTAAAATCAAAAGCAAGTAGTTATTTTCTAGATACCATGGGGGTACAGGCATTGAGTAAACACACCCATTTCAAATGGGGGAAATTGGCCAAAACAAAGGGGCTACAGGCCCCATGCAAGTTCAGAATCCAATAGGGCAATTATTAAAACTTAAAGTTCCAAAATAATCTCCTTTGACTTCATGTCTCACATCCAGGTCATGCTGATGCAAGAGGTGGGCTCCCATGGCCTTGGGCAGCTCTGAGCCTGTGGCTTTCAGGGTACCTTTCCCCTCCCGGATGCTTTCATGGGCTGGCATTGAGTGTCTGTGACTTTTGCAGGTGCATGGTGCAAGGTGTTGGTGGATCTACCATTATGGGGTCTGGAGGACAGTGGCACTCTTCTCACAGCTCCACTAGGGAGTGCCCTAGTGGATACTCTGTGTCCGGGCTCACACCCCACATTTCCCTTCTGCACTGCCCTAGCAGAGGTTCGCCAGGAGGGCTCTGCCTCTGCAGCAAACTTCTGTCTAGACATCCTTTGAAATCTAGGCGGAGGTTCCCAAACCCCATTTCTGAACTTCTGTGCACCCACAGGCTCAACACCATGTGTAAGCCGCCAAGGCTTGGAGCTTGCACTGCCTGAAGCAATAGCCTGAGCTCTACGTTGGCCCCTTTGAGCCATGGCTGGGATGCAGTGCACCAAGTCCCAAGGCTGCACAAAGCAGCAAGCCCTGGGTTTGGCCCAGGAAATCATTTCTTCCTCCTAGGCCTCTGAACCTGAGACAGGCTGCTGCAAAGGTCTCTGATTAACATTTGGCTCCTTGTTACTTATGTAAATTTCTGCAGCAGGCTTGAATTTCTCCTCAGAAAATGGGCTTTTATTTTCTATTGCATTGTCAGGCTGCAAACTTTCCAAACTTTTATGCTCTGCTTCCTCTTGAATGCTTTGCCACTTAGAAATTTCTTCCACCAGATATCCTAAATCATCTCTCTCAACTTCAAAGTTCTACAGATCTCTAGGGCAGGGACAAAATGCTGCCAGTCCCTTTGGTAACCATAGCAAGAATCACCTTTATTCCAGTTTCCAACAAGTTCCTCATCTCCATCTGAGACTGCCTCAGTCTGGACTTCATTGTTCATGTGACTATCAGCATTTTGGTCAAAGCCATTCAACAAGTCTCTAGGAAGCTCCAAATTTTCCCACATCTTCCTGTCTTCTTCTGAGGACTCCAAACTGTTTCAATCTCTGCCTGTTACCTAGTTCCAAAGTTGTGTCCACATTTCTGTGTATCTTTATTACAGCAGTGCCCCACTATTAGTCCATTCTCACACTGCCCAAGACTGGGTCATTTATAAAGGAAAGAGGTTTAAACTATTAACAGTTCCACAGGGCTGGGGAAACCTCAGGAAATGTACAATCATGGTGGAAGGGGAAAAAAACACGTCCTTCTTCTCATGGTGGCGGAAGGAGAAGCACTGAGCAAAGGGGCGAAAACCCCTTATAAAGCCATCAGATCTCATGACAACTCACTCACTATGACAAGAACAGCATGAGCCTCCATGATTCAATTACCTCCCACTGGGTCCCTCCCACAGCATGTGGGAATTATAAGAACTACAATTTAGGATGAGATTTGGGTGGGGACACAGCCAAACCATATCAGGGATTCACCTATGAGAAAAGTTCACAGTGGAGCTTGAGGGATCAATGCATGCCACTCAAGCACTTTTTTCTTTTGGACTCTACTTTATCTAGTCATTATTATTGTAGCCTAAATTTGTTACTGTATTTGAAGACCTTGTAAATCTTGCTTAGCACTTATCAGTCAAGGTAGGTAGATTAAATTGTGAAAGCAAAGTATCCTGAGATTTTAATGTGTGAACATAGCAAAGGTATACTTCTTGCTTATGTGATGTCCACTGATTGTCAAGACCACCCCCGCCCCACAAGGCAACTGTCCTCTGTACAGCAACTTGTTATTCCAGGTCAATAGGATGCCATAACTATTACCTGGACTATTGGAAACTAGTGGGCTCCTATCCAATCAAGGGAGGGAAGAAAAACTGGAGAAATGTGTGGGGCTTTTCACAGCTAAGCTTGACATTGTGCACATCTCCGTCCATTGGCTAGAATTAGTCAAAAGTCTCCACCACAGCAAAAGGGCAAGGGTGTTTAGTCTCCTTAAGCTTCTGCCATCAGATGTGGGTGAATACTAGGCGTGACTGTAATGACATTTATAATCTCAAAGTAACATTGTAACTCAAGCTAGAAAAATATCTAGTTTTCAGCTTTTAATTCTGCATCTTCTTATTATAATCCCTTGATGCTACATTGCCACAAAAGAAGAAAGAAAAAGAACTGCATTTCCTTTTGTTTGTGATAAACAGGAGGGCACAATGGCTGATGTTTTCAGGTCATGATTTATTGGTTCAGCCGGGAACCACTGCAATGCTGCATTCTTCTAGGACACTCAGCAACACAGCAGGCCTTTTAAAGAATATCAACTGGCTCCCACGCTGAATAGAAAAGAAGGGAAAAGTATCATCCCAGCTAGCTTTGGCTGAAATGAAAATCTGCTCGAACCAAAAATAGAACTCTCATGGGGATTGTCTTTTAAAAAGAACGGCAGGGCTCAGTAGTTCTATGTGACATATGTTGAATCATTTAAAATTTTTTCCCTCCACATAGTTTAGTCAGAAACTAAATGGCTTTGAGATAGATAGGAAAAAATAAGGAACTTTAACTCAAAAAGACATTTCAGAAATTTCAGACCAGGGCAGCCAAGGTATTTGTCAGCCCAGGCTATTTTCCTTTATTCCCTCTTGCTCTCGGAATGTAAGTTTCTAAAACTCTATTGAATGGCAATCCTGTAATATCTTACTCTATTATTGTCCCCCATCTCTCCTGCCGCATGCAGTTATCCTCTTTGGAAATGCATATCTAACATTTTCTATCTGTTCTTCCTATCTATAGGACATTCAAGGTCTTCTTTCAAAACTCTCAGCTCCCCAAGGCTTTCTGTGCATGTGCTTTATGTTGTGCAATTTTCACTTTGTAAAATACCGTCCTTTTCTCCAGGAGCTCCTCTATGTGGTTGAGAACTTAATCACATGCTGGTTTATGCAAGAAATGTTGGAATTATGTCAGTCATGTCCTCCCAGAAAAGTCAAATAGCCCTTGACTTACCTTTTCTCTATTGAACTCAATAACACCAAGTTGATGTTGCAGGCTGGGATCTCAGTAGCTATTTCTTGGTTGATTGTACCCCACTTATTCTAACTGGGGTAATGTGACTTTTCCGAGACATGTGGAGTATATATCAATATGCTCTTTGGCCATCCCTGATGATGTGGTCTCATCTATCCACTTCCAGATGACTGCTGGGGCTGAATCCCTATTGGAGCCAAGGGGTAAGCCATACATTGTGCTGTTCCTGTCCCTGACGGTATTGAGAACCCATTGTGTTGCTGTCTCTGGAACATTGGAGAGATCTGTGGATGGGATTACCATTCTTAATTCTTTACTCATTCCTAAATATGGTTATATGTTTCTGTGCTCCTTTACCATATGATTTTCCCTCACAGTAGAGCAGGCAGAATATGTACGTACCCTCGTCCTGTCCATTTTGAGCTCATGTAACTTCCTTTGGCCAATGGAGCATTAGCACGTGTATCCTATGCAAGGGCCTTATGCTTATAGTTTGGCCTCTTTTGCTCTATTCTCTTAAGAAGGATCTACCTTTGGTGTTTATTTGGCCTCAAAATGGTGAAAACACGTGGAGCAGACTTGACTGTGATCAGCAGCTAAGAATCCATCGTAGCCCACCTGACCCAGGTAAGCCCAGTCAATATTAGCCAAACCATGACTAATTTTTAGCATAGAGTAAGAAAAATAAGCATTTGAGAGAAAACACTGAGATTTGGGGATAAGGAAATTGTTACACAAAATTATCACAGTAAAAATCTTACAAAAAATAGATTTGGTGGTGTGACATCCAGGATAGGGAGGCCTCAAGGACAAACTGATCATAAAAGAGTAGTTGCTGCTTTGCGGGAGGAAAGAGGGAAAACACTGGAAGAAACCAGTGTGTTCTTACTGGAAAGACATCGTACAATAAAAGAACATGGCTTCAGGCAGATGACCAGGTGGGGTGGCTGCCCTTTTGGCACTGACACTTCTGGTGACAATCTTCCTCATTTGCAGAAATTCTCTTTTCTGCCACACTGGCAAATTGTGCTGCCCTTCAGACCTCAAGATTCTAATATGATGTAAAGATAAGTAGTACAGTGTAGTGATTAAGAGAATAAGCTCTAGAGCCCAGCTGTCTGGGTTTTAATCTTGGCTCTGCCACTTTACTGACTTCCTGACCTTGGCAAATTATGTAGCCTTGTCATGTCTTAGTTTTCTTATCTGGAAAATGGGGCTTGTAATAGAATCTACCTCATACAATCATTGTGAGGATTAAATGTTTTAATATGCATAAGTACTTAGAATGGGGTCAGGAACTTAGTAAGTTCTCAGTAAGTCACAGCTATTATTAATATCATTATTGTTAGCTAAAATTTAGGGCACAGAAGCCCATAGTACTCTGCTGGGTATCCTGTAAGAAATTAAGATGAATATAAAAACATGGCCACTGCCCTAAAGGAATGTATAATCTAAACTCTGCTGATTTTGTATTCTATGACCTTACTAAATTTTTAAATTAGTTCTGATAGGGGTGTGTGTGTGTGTGTGATTTGTAGGGATTTCTACACATAGGATAATGTCTTCTATGAACAGAGATAACTTTACTTCTTTTTAAATTTAGATATCTTTTATTTTTCATGCTAAATTGCTCTGGCTAGTATTTTTAGTATTTTGTTGAGTAGAAGTGATAAGCATGGGCATTCTTGTCTTGCTCCTGATCTTTGAATTTTTCACCATTGAATATGACATGAATTGTGGGCTTTTCATTTTTGGTTATTATTACATTATTTTTCTTCTATTTCTAGTTTGTTGAGAATTTTTATCACGAAATTGTGTTATATTTCATCAAATGCTTTCTTACATTTATTGAGATGATGCTGTGTTTTTAATCATTTATTCTGTAATGTGGTGTATCTCATTAACTGATTTTCATCTGTTGAAACATCTTTGCATTACAAGGATAAGTCTCAATTTGCTGTGGGGTATGATCTTTTTAATGTGCTGTTGGATTCGGCTTGCTAATATTTTGTTGAGAATTTTTGCATCCATATTCAACAGAGTTATGGCCTTTAGTTTTATTTTATTATAGCATTTTTTTCTGGCTTTGGTAAAAGGAGATGGTGGCCTCATAAAATGAGTTTGAAAGTATTCCCTCTTTTTCAATTTTTTGAAGAATTTGAGAATAATTGGCATTAATTCATCTTTAAGTGTTTGGTAGAATTCACCAATGAAGTCATCTGGTCCTGGGCTTTTCTTTCACTGGTGTAAATAACTTTTAATATGAAAATATACAAAAATGCTGTAGAAAGACCACAATGAACACCCAGATTTATCTATTGCTAGCATTCTGATCTAAACATGTACACATAAATGTAACTTTTGTAAACCATTAGGGGAGTGGGTTGCATACATCATGGCTCTTTACTTTTAGATTCTTAAGTGTGTATTTCCTAAGGAAAATAATATTTTCTTTGTTTCTTTTTTTTTTTTTTTTGGTTTGAGACGGAGTCTTGCTCTGTTGCCCAGGCTGAAGTGCAGTGGCGCGATCTCAGCTCACTGCAAACTCCGCCTCCTGGGTTCACACCATTCTCCTGCCTCAGCCTCCTGAGTAGCCAGGACTACAGGCGCCTGCCACCACACCCTGCTAATTTTGTGTTTTTAGTAGAGACTGGGTTTCACTGTGTTAGCCAGGATGGTCTCGACCTCCTGACCTTGTGATCCGCCTGCCTCGGCCTCCCAAAGTGCTGGGATTACAGGTGTGAGCCACCACACTCAGACGAGAATATTGTCTTACATAACCATAATTACTTGTAGATTTCAGGACATTTATACAATGACTTTACTTCCAGTATATGATTCAGTCTAGGATTACACGTTTCATTTAATTGCCATGTCTCTTTAGTTTTCTTTAATCTGGAACTATTCCTCAGCCTTTGTTTTCAGTTATAACATTGACATTTTTAAATACAACCCTCACCTTATAATGAAATATGCCTCATTTAGGGATTCCTTAGAATCCCTCAGGACTAGATTGAGGTTGTACATTCTCATCTAGAATATTGCATGGGGGATACAATGCCCTTGTCAAGATAGCACATTCAGAGGCATACAATGTCTATCTGCCCCTCATTAGTGACATAGATTTTGATGATACAGTCAGTGTTGTCCAAGTTATTCCCCATCAAATGGTAATTCAATTTCTGCACAGTATAGTTAGGATGTCTCCTTTTCAATTAATAAAACAGTCGGTCAAAGACACTTAAGATCTTCCAACTATCTATCTTCTCATCAAAATTTCTTCCAACTATCTATCTTCTCATCAAAATTTCTTCATTAATTTAGCATTCTTTGATGATCCTTGCCTGATCCAATCTTTGTTATAATGGTTGAAAAATAATGATTTTTCCAACTCCAGCTCATCAGCCTTATCTACTAGTCAGTAATCAGCATTTTATTTAAGCAAGATCCCTCCTTCTCTCTTGTTTATTTATTGATTTGTCTAGCTATTTTTGGTACAGATTCATGAATTACCATCCTTAAATACTTTGATGCGCATATTGTCTTCTATGGAGCTGGCAAGAGCTCCTTCAACCTAGCTCCCGTGTCCTTGATCCTTTTGCCATAACTGTATATGTGTGTGCACGCACACATACATGCTTGTTTTTTTCTTTTGAGATTTTTTAATTTTTTTAAACTTTCTGGTGTAACAAACAACTCTGGACAGACTGTTTTCTTTGGCCTTGTAACAGAAACTCACAAGCTCATGAAGTGATCAGCTTCAGAACTACTGCCTTCATTAATTCTTTGTTATAAGCAACTAAGCTATGATCTCAACCCTTACTGAAAGTTGCTTATCAGCCACACAGCTTATCTAAAAGCCCTTTCCCTCAGAAATGGCCTTGGTTGGTTCAGAATTTCAGCCCTGAAGCCTGACCATATTCTTATTCAGTGCTCATATTACTTCTGGGCTCAGGTGTTTCCTGCAATTTGAGATTGATAGATGGTTAAGCTAATACGTTACCAGGCAACGAAGATTATGAATCACAAATCCATACAATAATGTATTTTCATCATGGTGCTCTTTGGGATAAAGAAAAGCTGGGGTTAAAAATGGAAGATGTTCTGAGACTGGAGAATTGCTTGAACACGGGAAGCGGAGATTGCAGTGAGCCGAGATCGCGCCACTGCACTCCAGCTTGAGCGACAGAGCGAGACTCTGTCTAAAACAAAAAAAAAAAGAAAAGAAATGGAAGATGTTATGGAGAGCTCACACTTCTCATGGAAGCCTTCTTGCTATCTCTAAGATCTTTGCCCAAGGTGCCCCCTTTAGATTGGTGAGTTGGAGCAATGTCTTTTTCAGCTCATCCCCGGAGGAGAAAACAAAGGACAATTAAAGACTTGACAAGTCACCAAAACATTCTTTCTCTGAAATACCCTAAGATACAGTTATCTAACATTGACATCAAGAACCATATGTGGTGGGCACTGTTAGTGCCTTACCCAGATCCCTTGTACCAGGACAGTACCCCCATACTTAGCTGCTATGAATGTTGGCAGCTAAAAGGTCACAGCTGCTCCCTTCTGTAGAGAATTCTTCTAAGCTAAAGGGAGCTCCATGCCCAGGAGGCTAAGCTCATTTCCCACTTGGCCTCAGGGCAACATGAAGACAGGGATACAGATGCTGATCCCTTTACCTCAAATTGGGCCCAACTCTGGTGTAATCATGCTCCATGGATCCCCAGGGGATCAGGGTTATGCTAGACTTCAGAGGAGCCCAGTCTTGCTTAGCTAGTTCCCTTCTCCCATCCCTTAGAGATCTCCCAATTGCACTCTCAATAAATTATATGTCATGGGACTGAAATTCCCGTCTGAGGCCCTGTATCTAGGGAACCCAACCTACATATGTCAGAATAATCTGGGAAACATTTTAAAGTTATAAATAATCTCATATGTAAGTGATTTTTAAAGTAAGCAGAAATTCATGTCTTTGACATGAATCATTTGAAAAAAGGAAAAATATTTTAAACCACGCTGTAATATCCTAGTACTAATATTCTTTTAAAAGCATCACCATCTCCCAGTTGTATTAGTTGGAAATCTCAAAGCCATCTTTGACTTTTTTCCCTCTGACCTGCTTTCAACCAGATGCAACCTTTGACTGCAGAATCGCTCACTTCTGCAGTCCACTTCACACTCCCAGTCAAGAACATCATGACCTCTCCCTAACATGTCCTCCTTGCTGTTATTTCCCCTCCTTTCTTCCCCTCCTCTATTCCCTACCACATCTGTCATGCAGGTCAAGCTCTGCATCCGGCAAAACCCCCACTGGTCTCAGCTGTTCTCTCTAGCTTCCTCCTGGTCCACTAGCCTCCTTGTACCATTTGCTTTCTCTATATTCAGAATCAACTCTGACAGTGTTCTGCATATTCTTACCTTTCTTGTCTTTGAACTTGCTTCCCCTCCACTCAAAATGTTTCCTTTCAACCTTCCCTGCTTCTTGAAATCCTATGAAAATTCAGTTCAAATGCTTGTGTCTCCATGAAGCCTTCCAAGATTCCCTGAATAAAAACCAGTTTCTCTTTCTCCCATATTTCCTCTGGCTTTTATTGTTTCTCTAGCAAGGCTTTTCCCATATTCTACTTGTCACTTTATCACCAGTGAATGCATCTTACTTCTGCACTGTGCCATAAGTGATTGAAGAAAATAATTGTACCTTATTCCTTTCTATCTGCATCTCTTCAGTTCACCCCACTTCTGACCTTTTAAGCTTGGTCAGCTTACCTATATCCTGCGTGGTTCATTAAAAATAACAGCAGAAAACAATGTCTGTCCCAGATAATGCCTCAAATCATTCCTTATCGACATGTCACACCCTGCTTCTTGCTTCTGTGTCTTTATGCTCACCTTTGCCTTTTCTGCTTCTTGTCCATTTAAATTTAGTGACCATTACTACTTGTCCTTTTGAACTTTTGTATTTAGTTTATAGTTTGGCTCTGGGCTCAACCCATTTGGTGTCCCCTCCAGCCTTGGGTGAGAGTTGCTTTCCCAAAGCACATACTTATTAAGCATGCAATACGTATGTGTATTCTAGAGCCCATGGGAACACTCAGCCCTGTTTGCTTTCAATGAGCACTCAGTCTATCAGTATAATTTCATTTCAAGCATCCTTTGAGGAAATCAGAAAGGTGACAGCTTATCTACTGTTAGCTCCCCTGCAGCTCTCCACTCAAGGTAAGGCAACCGCGCCTAGGCTCTCCCTTGAGTTTTTCTGGTCAGTTGCCTGGCCAGGAGAAACAGGCTCCAGCCTCTCAGGCCGTTCTACTCTCCCTCTCCCCCTTTCCTGTAGTTGCCATCAATCTTCCTACTGTGAACATGAGAAGTCATTTCCATCCTATTAAACACTGGTGCTATTGAGAACTCGTTGGTTGCAGATGACAGA
Organism: Nomascus leucogenys; assembly: GCF_006542625.1. Classification (NCBI taxonomy): domain Eukaryota; kingdom Metazoa; phylum Chordata; class Mammalia; order Primates; family Hylobatidae; genus Nomascus; species Nomascus leucogenys. Next base: position 6,642,894 of record NC_044391.1, read on the forward strand.
ATATGTAGTTCACGTGGTGTCAACAAAATGGGGAACTTATTTGTTCTTATAATTTAAACTTCCAGGGTGTGTCTGACCTTAAGTGCTGTAAGACTCAGCTGTAGTAACAGCATTTTCAGGAATCTGTGTCTTTTCATCCCTTGACAGTAAGTAATTTTTCTCCATATAAGATTTAATCTCAGAAAGGCTATTCCACACAGTAGTGATGTGCCCTCCAACAGATCAGGATTTATATTGTACTAATTTGGTCACTGTGGAGGAAACAGAGTTCCATCTTCACAAATTTGAGCCTGAATCATTGGACTCTTTGGGGTCCTAGGTCCAAATTCTTGAACCGAGCACCTTGGCTGGGGAAGTAAAATACTCTGATTGCACTGGTCTGAGTCCTAGGCCATCTCTGGAGTTCAGAGGTGAGGTTGATTTCACTCAAACCATATAGCCTGACATTGGGGAAGAGACTGTTCTTCAAAAGAAATGTAAATATAAGCTCCAGAAGAAGGGGAGATGGATACTGGGTGTCTCAAGTGATATACATCTACTATATTCCTTTTCGTCTGTACTTTCCCATGAGATAAGCAGCTACGAAAGGCCTAAAGATCAAAGAATTTCTTATAGGTAAAGTCACTGCACTGGGCCGTGGCTCAATGAGACTTTCTGATAAATGGAAAGGTTAAGCCAATTGATATTTACAACTTCTTTTATATACAAATTACATGTTTCCCAATGGGTCAGAATATTTTATTTGCTTTATTCAAATGTTAATTTGCTTTTCATCTCTGTTTTTTTTTTCTCTACTCCCCCCTCTAATCATTTAACTAATCATTTAATCTGAATTTTCTTTCCTCAAGGATTTTTAGAAGACTGAAAGAAGTTTCTTGAAATGTAGAGCCTTTACTCTTCTTTGTGAAATCTTAAGGGAACATTTCTAAGTGTCCTGGAGAGGATGGAGAGAGATGAACAAGTCTAAGGGAGAAGCTAGAGACTAGACATTTCCCCAGCTTGGTAAGCTGCTGAAGGGCTTGGAGCATATTCAGCCTTTTTGATCATGGAAATAGTAGAAAACTGTTTGAGGGGTACTTACATTGCATCAGACCCACTGCTAAGTCTTTTCTGTATATGATTTGATTATTCAATTCATCAGAACAATTCTTCAGGAAAAACGGTCTCAATGCCATTTTAGAGACAATGAGCTAACTGTAGACTTAGGCAGCTTGAGGCACACGTATTAGACCAAGTAGGATTTGACTCTAGGCATGTGGGGATCTTGAACCCATAGCCTTTCTGTTGTTACACTACGGGTTGGCCAAAGCAAAGGTCGTTTACCCATGCTTTTCTGTGTTTCCAGTGAAAAGGGAACCGGAAGTCACAAAGAACCAACGAGTTGGTCTACATGTAGGTTTTATAACCAATTAGAGGGAGGCTGTCCCCCAGTGTGTGGACCCTGGCTCACCCAACTTCAAGCCATTATCTTTTACCAGTGCTTGTTCGGTATGTTCACATCCTGGTTCATACCTTTAGTTTTGTTTCCTCCCTACAAGCTCAGGATTCATGGAAGTTCTCATGGAGAGTGATGGGGACCACGGTCTGGAGACCAAAAAGATCAGAGTGAAAGACTTTGGGAGGTCCCAGTTTTCTTTAATTGCACTTACATAGGCCTTTGCTTATTGGTAGAAAAATGTCTGTTAAATTTTCTCTTTCCAGTTTAATTCCTTTTTTTTTTTTCGAGACAGAGTCTTGCTCTGTCACCCAGGCTGAAGTGCAGTGGCATGATTTCGGCTCACTGCAACCTCCGCCTCCAGGGTTCAAGCAATTCTGCCTCAGCCTCCCGAGTAGCTAGGATTACAGGCACCCGCCACGCCACCACACCTGGCTAATTTTTGTATTTTTAGTAGAGACAGTGTTTTACCAAGTTGGCCAGGCTGGTCTCGAATTCCTGACCTCGTGATCCGCCCGCCTCGGCTTCCCAAAGTGCTGGGAGGCGTGGGCCACCTCACTGGGCCTACCTAATTGCTTTTAAAACTGCTTTCCATTTTGTCTGAATTGACTCCTAAGTGGTTCTTTGTAAGTGAAAGTGTCTTATAAGTTTCAAAACACTATGAAAATGTTAGTTGTAGCTGTGTCGGTAATTGATATTTAAAGACAGAAAAAAATTCATTTTGACTGTCCCTCTCTTCTTAAATTTGAGAAGCTCTGAACTCTGACATCTAATTATTCTCATAATTATAGCTAGAGAGAGGGAGAATTAAAACTAAAATTCAAGCAATTACATGTACAAGGGCAAAAGTTGTTATTATGTTAAAATGCATAGTCCATTGTAATTTTTTACTTAAGATGGTTGTAAAAGAAAGCATCTAGGTGCAGGAAGTGGGAGCAAGGCCTATACATTAAAATGTGACCTCAAAGACCCACAAATGCATTTTTAATTTTTTCAGCCCCAAATAGATATCTTAGATAAAAGTATTATGTGTGAGACATGAGGTAATCTTGTAGCTTTATAGAAAGACAAAAATTTTTTTCTAATAAATATTTCTAGATTTTTGAGTATTCATTTATTCTATACCTATATCTTAGGTATGTTTATTACAAGCCTAAAAATATCTTTTCATTCCACAAATGCCAACAAGACTAGAATTTCTCATTAGAGCCAACCAAATTGAGGATAGAATAAAAACAAGTGGAATCTTAGTAGCAATTGGTAATTTTAAAAAAAGAGTAAACACATTCTTCATGGAAAGGAAACTACCTCTCCCAGCCCTGCTGTGGATAATGTTCTGTTTATTGATTTGCTTATTTCTTTACCCACAGGTTACTGGATCTACGTTTTAATTTTTTTTAACTTTTTGTTTTGAAACAATTGCAAGTTCACAGGAAGTTACGAAGAAATCAAGGGAGGCCCTGTGAACCCTTTACCCATTCTCCTCTAATGTAAACATCTTGCATAACTACAGTACTATTATCAAAATCAGGAAGTCGATATTGGCATAATACACAAAGCTTATTCGGATTTCACCAGTTGCACATGCAATAGTGTGTGTATATCTTTATGCAATTTTATCCCAAGCATAGCTATGTAACCCCCACCATCACCAAAATACAGCAGAACTTTTATCACCATGGAGCTCCCTCATGCTGCCCCTTTACAGCCATGCCCACCTTCTCCTTGCAGGGCTGACCCCTGTTAACCACTAACCTGTTCACTATCACTCTAACTATGTCATTTCAGGAATTCTATATAAATGGAATCATGCAGCATATATTTCTTTCATACAGCGTAATTTCCTTGAGGTTTATCCAAGTTGTTGTGTGTATGAATAGTGTTCCTTTTTATTCCTAGTGGTGTTCTATGACCAATGTACCACAGTTTGTTTAGCCATTTGCTCCTTGAAGGACTTGTAGAAATTTATTTAGCAATTTCTATGTATATTTTAGTTGAGTGGCTAATGAATATTAGACATAAGCTGGTTGCTTATGAAACAGGGTCTAATTACCAGGAGTGTTGGTTTTAAACAAAGGGAGAATAAGAATGAGGCAGCCATCTAGGTAACTTCCTGCTAGAAGGTGTGGCCATGGAATTCTTCCTGGATCTTGAAGATGCTGCTAAGAAGAGTGAAATCAGAACAAGGTCCCAGATTTGAGACATCAAATTTAAATCGCAGTCCCCCAATTTATAGAACGGGAATAGATTACTTCCGTACTTTTCCAACATTAACGTGCATATGAATCACTTAACCATCTTGAGAAAATGCAGATTCTAACTCAGAAGGCCTGAAAGGGCCTGAGATTTTGCCATTCTATAGGTGATACTGATGCTGCTAATCCACAGAGCTCTTTTTGAGACAAGGTAATAGCTGAGATTCCCCTGTCACTTAAAATACTTCTCCTGGCTTTCTTTAGACAGGATTAGAGGCTAAGCAATCAAAGTGCTGGGGATAGAAGATTACCTGGCAGGAATTCAGGGACTCAAGATATGCCACTGAGAGAACTGAGAGGCCAGAGTACCAGCCAGTCCTGCCTCCCTTATGGGCTCACCTGGGATTGGCATATGGGAACTGTGGATCACTTCTCCAGGACCAGAGCTTTAGCCCTTGTGAGCAGCCATGGCAAAGAGCATGTCTGGTGGGACTTGGTGAGTCTCTGCAATACCCAGGTCTTAAATACCGTAAATATCCTAAATGAACCCCTGGGAGCCCACTTAAGAAGGCTTACTAGGAATACGAAGGACAATTAGCAGTGAGTAATGGACTAGGCTGCTCTGTAGGCTCAGTGATGTGGAGGCTCGGGTCAATGATGCTGAGCCGTTGACAGCACTGCGTGTGTGTAGCGTTGGCAGTGGAAGAATTTTCCTCTTCTTATTTCATTTTGCTTTCATGCAAGAAAGTGGTTAGATTTATTCTAGGTCCTTCCAACAGAGCTTAAATAATTAGTCCCAATAAGCTGGAAATTGGAATAAAAAATAAGAATAGTTTTGTTTTGACCATTGTTGCTGACTGTCAACATTCCAGGTTGACTCATGAAGTGATGTCATTCTGGTGTGAGGCACAAAGCAAGAGGGTGCTCTACTGGATCTATACAATGATCAAGTGGGAAGACGGTCAGCCAGTTAGTAAGTAAGTAAAAGTCAGGCCATGTGGTCTCTGTTACAATTACTCAGCTCTCCTGTTGTAGCACAAATGCAGCCTCATAGAGAATATGTAAATGAACATGCATGGCTATGTTCCAATAAAACATTACATTATTTATGGACAAGAAAATTTAAATTTTATAACTTTCACGTGACATGGAATATTGTTCATCTTTTGTTGTTTTGTTAAGCTATTTAAAAATATGAAAACCGTCCATAGCTCACAAACTATTCAAAAACATCTGGCAGGCCACTGTTGGCTTGTGGTTCTGTTTGCCAGCCCCTGGACTAGATAAACCTCCAGATATCAAGAGTCTGGGGGAGTGAGGATTCTGCCCTTGCTTGGCATCCTCTGAGAAGTGGTTTCCTCCAGCTGAGAAAGAAGGACTCACCTTCCCCAGGTAAATCCTGCTGAAAAATCCTGCTGCAATGTGTTTCAGAGAGAGATGGCTGTTTCACGGAATCTTACCAGGCCAGAAGATCCAATGGTGTTTGCTGCTTGCTGTGGGAACTAGGATCTGGGCTGCCCAAGTTTTTCCTTTCTCAGACTCCAAGCAATAGATTCAGCCCAGGTTCCGTATCCTCTGCCCCAGAGGGTTTTCCCCCTTTCATCCGGCTTCCTCCGTGGGGCAGGCTGATGTGCCTGTAAACAACAGCCCTTCAGAATAATTCCTGGCTTTGTTACAACTTTCTGAGGTTGAACTTTGTGGTGCTTTCAGTTATTGTGACTGGCTGTTAATGCTTTCCGTGGTTCTTGGATGAGCATCTTAGAGCAGCAACCCTATGCTTTCTGCTGCAGACATCAATATGCACCTCTATCTGATAATCAATGTTAGGGGTTACTGCAAACACAATCCTTCCCTGGGTGGATAATTAAAGTGAGTCTGTTCCCCGCTGAATGCTGTCTTTTGTCTTAACCTTTCCACTGCCTTTATCTCATCAGTGAAGTTTCTTAGATCAGACCAAGGGGGCAGAAAATGGTTTGATCTCTGTTCACAGAAGAAGAAATGAAAAAAGCAAGGGGTTGAGAAATTTTTGTAAGGTCACTGAGAAGTCCCTGACTGAGCTGGAATGAACATGAACAGGCACAAGCATAAAATTCTGAAGCTCATCAGTCTTTCTGCCATATATATATATATATCCTATTCTCTTCAGAAATACATTTCCTCATCTTAGCATTAAATGACTGCATTTCCAGGTATAGAACTTGTATTTCAAGAACAAGATGGGCTGGGGATTATAAAATACTAACCAGGAAAAAAATGGCTGGCTTCACAGAGAATTGATAATCGGTTCGTAGCAAATAATGCGCTACTGTAGGTGAATAATGCATCAAGGATAGTACTAATAGAAAAAGACTAAATTTATGTATACTATGGAGGAAGGACAGTATTCAGAATTTAAAAGGCCTTCAGTTCAATTTGATTCAACCAACTGAGCTGATCAAGAATTGAAGCAGACTTAGCATGTATTGGATTATAACAGCCATTCAAGGCTTAAGAACCAAGCCTTATAACAAAGGTAAAATATCTAATTACTCAAGTAATTCTAACAAAATCAGGAAAAGAAAGGAATTACAAAACATAATATTAATATAATTAATACATAGTATATGAAATGCATTTTTGAAATTGCTTAATCACTGACTTTATGAACTAAATGTTTGTGTCCCCCCTAAATTCATATGTTGAGGTCTTAGTTTTCAGTAAAATAGTATTAGGAGGTGGGGACTTGGGATGATAATTAGGTCATGAAGGTGAACCTTTCACAAATGGGATTAGTGCCCTTATCAGAAGCCAGGTAGCTAGCTAGCTGTCTTACCTCCATGTGAGGATTCAACAAGAAGTTGGCAGTCTGCAGTCCAGAAGGCCTTCACCAGATCTCAGATGCGAGCCTCCAGAACTCTGAGAAATAAATTCAAATAAAACCCAATTTCTCTTGTTTATACTAGTCGATGACATTTTATTATAGCAGCCTGAATGGACCAACTTATAAGTAACAGAAAAAAAGCCCATGAAGTACAATTTATAGAAGAAACACAATAGTAAAAAAAAAAAAAAAAAAAAAAAATTGACCTTAAAAAAGATCTCCCAACTAAAATGAAAAATCACTTTATTGGATTAAATTAGCAATGATTTTTAAAAAACACATGATTCAGTAAAACCACTATATCAGTATATACACCTATCAAAATAGCTACAATAAAAAAATAGTGACAGCATCAATAAAAAAATAGTGACAGCATCAAATGCTAACTAGCAAGGATGAGGAAAAACTAGATTACTCATAAATTGTTATCTCATAAATTGTTATGAGAATGAAATGGTACAGCCACTCTGGAAAACAGTTGGGCAGTTTCTCATAAAAATAAATCTGTAACAGCCAGGTGACCCAGAAATTGCACTCTTGAACATTGATCTCAGAGAAATGAAAATGATGTTGACACAAAAACAGGAATACAAATGTTCATGGTAGTTTTATTCATTACAGCCCCAAACTAAAAACAACTCCTCTGATGTGTTTCAGGAAGTGAATGGTTAAATAAACTGTGGTACATTATTACCACGTATTATTACTCAGCAATACAAAGGAGCAGCCATATTGATATGCAACAAACTAGATAAATCTCCAAAGAATTATGCTCGGTGAAGAAAGGAAGCTCTCAAATTTGCATACTGTATGATTCCCTTTATATAACATTCTTGAAATGACAAAATTATAGAAATGAATAGACTAGTGGTTGCCTGAAATTAAGGATGAGATGGGGACAGGAGGAAAGTGGGTGTAGCTATAGAAAGGCAACATAAGGAATCTTTGTGGTGATGTTAATATTCTATATCTCCACTGTATTAGTGTCAATATCATGGTTTTGATATTATACCCAAATTTTCCAAGATGTTACCACCAGTGCGATACATAGGGTAAAATGTATATGGAACTTACCTGTATTAACTCCAAAAACTATGTGAATCTACAATGATCTCAAAATGATGAGTTTACTTTTTTAAAAAAATTATGATTCTTAGAGTTCGAAAAGATGTAATGAAGTCTGCTTCTTACCTACATATTTGGTGTCCTGTTTTCAAATATGGGAAAAGTTTGGAAAATATTTTGAGAATATAATGACCTGACATATTTCCTATATCTGCCTTAGCCGTCCTACTTTTAAGAACTGATTTTAAGGAGTTAACAGACATGCTTGTAAAGATTTCTGTGCAAATATGTTCAATGTTGCATTATTTACAACAGCAAAAATTTTCAAACACACACAATATTGAACAGTTAAGGAATATTTAGAGTATCGATGGTACATACATGTCATAAACTCTAATGCAGAAATGAAACTTGTTTTTGTAAGAGAGATAGTAGGCAAGCTAGCAGAGAAGATTCTAAGGAAGATAGACAAGCAGGTAAAAGAGGCAGTAGTGCCCTACAGAGGGGTTAAGCATGTGGGCACTGGCTCTTCAATTCATGGGGTTAAGACCTGGTAGCACTGATTATGTGCTGACCTTGGGCTGGTTATTTAATATCTCTGTGTACCACTTTCCTCTTTGTAAAATAAAGATAATGGGGTTGTTGCAAGGATCACATGGTGCTAACAGTGGAAAGAACTTCCCCTGGCACTCCATAATATCAACTAAATTTTTCATATTTTGGGTCACTTTTTAAAACTCCCTACATTTAGTATATATTCTTAGTTTTATAATTTAAAAATATGAGAAGGAAACAGAGTTATCATGGAACAAAGACCAGGCAATAAAATGTTAATGCTAGTTCACGATGATTACGACAAACTGGGAAGGACCTTATTTTCACTGCAGTGTTTGTGATATGGGTTGAGTACACTTATGAATTAATCCTTTATTCATCAGGGAAATCTATGGTTTTCTATACATCAAGTCTAGGTATCTTTCAAATTTCCCTGTACTGCATAATTGCAGTCTGCTTTCTCTCCCACGCTGTAACTATCTTTACTATTCATATTGGTCCTTGTTGACTTTAGCTGCCTTCATTCTCTCAACTGCACTGTCCCTCGCTTCCCATACTATTCCTGTTTGTTGACAATTTTCCTTGAACCTGCTGTCTAAGTTTTCAGCCTCATTTTTTTTCACGAAACTTTCCTGCCAATAATTCCACCATGCCCTCCCAGGTTTCTCTTTTCAAAATGCCTTCTGCATTCAGTACCATCCCAGATGATTTAACACTTTATGGTTACCACATAGAATGCTATTTTACGATGTTGTTTTTCTTCACAACGCTACAAGTGAATACCTCTTATAGCCTTAACTAAAATTTAAGCCTTTGTGGTCAAGGCTGTTTTTATACTTCTTTAGTGCTACACAGAAAAGGCCACTGTTGAATGAAAGACGAGCCAAGGGTAGCCTGCCTGGGCTAGCTTAGCCCTCAGGACTGAAAAGTGAGATGTGCTTCATCATGAACTTGGTTATTTGGGGGAAGATCTTATAAATGACAGGAAGTGGCTGTTCTTTTTCCAGAACTATCATGTGGCAGAAAGTAACATTAGGCAAGACATCCTAGGACCTGAATTGTGAGACTTTAAAAATTCTTACAAAGAGCAGCTGGGAAAACAGTGTCTCTGGAGATATTGAATAACATAGTATCTATATCTGAGGAGTTGGAGGGCAGCCCTGTCAGGAATATGGAAATGAAATAAAATATTCTCCTACAAAACAAATCATTTATAAAACACACAAGATGCCTTATTTATGTGTGATCTTATATAATCCTAATACATAAACAACAAAAGGAACATTTTGTTCAAGTAAGTGCATTTTCTTATGTTAACTTTTTAAAGATGAATCAATGATATCAGTAAGACTGTTCTGATAAAAATTAAAGAGCTAAAGTTGAGATTATAGATGTCTGTTACATCCCAATATCTTGCTTTCTGATTTATTTCTGTATGTTGTTCTGAGCTGCTAAATCATGAAAAGTTTGATGCAATATATTTAACAATTCTTAATTATTACAAAATCATAGGTACTGTCGTTTTGTTTTTAAAGAGCTTGTCTTGCAAGCTCTTTAAAGTGAAGATATTTTAAGAAATATCTTAAAGATATTTTTAAAAGTTTAAGTGAAGATATTTTTCACTTAAACATAAAAACTTGAGAAAGAACTAAGATATTTTGGTTTCCTCATCAAACCCCTACACTCTTCAAGAACCACTTACATCATGTTCTCGTAGCTTTTTTTTTTTTTTGAAATGAAAAAGTTTAAAAGGATTCAGAGATCTTTAACAAAGACCACATACTCATCACTATGAATTTAGAGGTAGTGGTATTTTGTCCTTCTTGTTTCAGATTTATTTACATATTTCTAGACATGGCATTACAGATATTTGAAGCCTTCTGTTCAGCTCCAACTCCAAAAGAAACCACTGTTTGTTAGGAAATTTCTTTTTATTCTTAAAGCTATCTATAATATATTCTAAGAAAATATATATCTATGTAACATGTAGAACTATATTATACAGTTCTCAAGCTTTAATAAGCATTAGGATTTACTGCAAGGCTTGTTAAAGCAGATCTCTGGGTCCTACCTCAAGAGATTCTGATTCAGTAGGGATTCTGATTCAGTAGGTCTGGCCTGGCCCCTAAATTAACATTTCTAACAAGTTTCCAGGAAATGCTGATGTCATTGGTCCAGACACCAGATTTAGAGTACCACTTATATATATATAATGTCTTACTTTTAAAAATACTGTATGTATAATTTATCATTTTAAGAAAAGAACTCTATGCATCATTTATCACTTATTTTAAATTCAAAATTATGTTCTCATGGTCTATCCCTATGAAAAAATATCTATATAGCTCATTTACATTAATTGCTCTAGAACAATTATACATCCATTTCTTTATTGTTGGTTACTCATGTTTTTCCAAATTGTTGCTATTATAAATAAGGCTGCAATGAACACTTTTGTACATGTCTCCTAGGATACATATTCCATGAAGCAAAGTTGGTTAAATACTAGTGATATTCACCTTCACATTTTTTTAGATATTGTTACATGAGTCTTTCGGCAATAATTCCCATTTGCACGACCACTTATGATTTATAAAGATTCTCAGTTTCCTCTTTACCAGCCTTCAGTTGTGTCATACTTTTCTTTTTGCACAATTGATGAAAGTTATTGACTGTCCGTTACTGTCTTAACTTGCATTTCCTAAATTTTTATGTAGGACATTTTTTAATGTTTATTAGCTATGTACTTTTTTATTTATGTAAATTACACATTCAAATATTATGTCTATTTATATTGTAATCTTTTTATTATTGATTTTAAATAAATTATTTCTGTATCTTCTTTGCCAATACTTAGAGATATAAATACTATGAATACTTTACCATTCTAAATTACCAATATGAAAAAACTCACTTTTTCTTTGAGATGGTGTCTCGCTCTGTCACCCAGGCTGGAGTGCAGTGGCGTGATCTCGGCTCACTGCAAGCTCCGCCTCCCGGGTTCATGCCATTCTCCTGCCTCAGCCTCCCACGTAGCTGGGACTACAGGCGCCCACCACCATGCCTAGCTAATTTTTTGTATTTTTAGTAGAGATGGGGTTTCACCGTGTTAGCCAGAATGGTCTTGATCTCCTGACCTCGTGATCTGCCCGCCTCAGCCTCCCAAAGTGCTGGGATTACAGGTGTGAGCCACCGTGCCCGGCCAAAACTCACTAATTTTTAAAAAGGCAAAAAACATAAATATATGTGTCACAAAATAACATATATGAATAGCTAATAAGAGCATGAAAAGGTGTTCATCATTATTAGTCATCAGGAAAATTCTAATTAAAACCACATTGAAATATCACTATCTCAAAAAAATTAAAAAGACCTAAAATTAAACAAAAATTAATCAAGTTTTGGAATGAATTAAGAGCCATGGAAACTCTCATACACTGTTAATCAGATTGCAAATTGGTAAAACTACTTTGGAAAATTGTTTGACAGTTTTAATCAAGTTAAACATGCACCTACTCTATGACCCAGCAATTCTACTCCCAAGTATGCCCAAGAAAAAATGAGTGGATGGGTCTACGTAAGCCACGTACACAAACATTGCTAACAGTATGATTCATAATAGCTCCAAACTAGAAACAACCCAGATATCCATCAGTGGGAGATGAATAAATAAATTGTTTTTTACTCATATAATAAAATACAGTCAATAAGAGAAAAATAGGGCCCTATTGACAGGTGTTTGCATAAACTCAAAAACATTTTGATGCATAAAAGAAGCCAGGTACAAAAGAACACATACTATATTATTCCTTTTACAAATAGTTCAAGCGTAGTCAGAGTACTGGCTATATTAGGGTCTGGAGACTTCTGAGTGAGGAGCGGCCTGAGAGAACCTTCAGGGATGCTGAAAATATTCTGTATCTCAACCTGCATAGTGTTACCAGGTTGCTATACATAGGTGAAAGTCTTGTAACTATACACTTAAGATTTGTGCATTTTACTAAATGTAAATTATTTCTCAATAAAATAAATTTTTAAAAGTAAATTAGAATATCTAAAACTCAATTTTATTAAAATAGGAATTGTGGGGGAAGAGTATTTATTTTATTTACAAGGGGAAATAAGTGCTAACTTGCTTTCATGTAATACAGCAATGTGTGCTTGATAATGACCGCTGGCATTTTGAAGATAATCGCTACAGGAATTAGAAAGCATACTTTAGTGTCAAAAGGAAACAAGAAAAAGTTCAGAAAGCAAAGTAAAATAAATAGAAAATGTAAAGAAAGGTGAATGGAATAAAATCAGTACTTCAGTTGTTATTTTGGGTGAGAAGAGCCTGAATTCTATGAAAAGCAGAAATGATTATATTTGTTGACAAAACACAGAGTTACATTAGTCACAAGATAGATATAAAATATGAGAGCAGAACATTGCAAGTAAATATAAAGAAAATCAAAAGGAGAGAGAGGACAAAAAGAGACAGTGTGTAATGTTCAAAAGGCACAATGTATGAAGAAAACACTGACCCCACACTTACATTTAGTAAACAACAAAGGAAATTACATATATATGCATACATATTTATATGTGTATAGGTATATATGTGTAAATAGATGTTTATATGTTCTATGTAATCTACTGCCTTTCAATTTGCATATATTTTCGTGTATGAAAGAATATATGCACACTTTTTAACCATATGAAAATATTTAAACATTGAAAAGCAGTAACATTAAAGCTATAAACTTATTGTCTTTTGAATTTTTGACAATATTTAATGGCTTAATTTATACTAAATGAAGCTGAAATGCTTATTTTTAGGGTATTACTATTTCGTCTAAATATCACATTATTACTTGCTTGATAAGAATAGCTACAGGATTATTGTGCAAAAATGACTACAAGGTTATTTTACAAAAATTTTATAACTGAGCTATGATAACAATTGTACTATTGTCACAGAGTAACCTGCATTTCTCCCATAAGCATCTGAAAGCTAATGAGAGATGCCTGATCTACATCCAGGGCTCACTGTGCCCTTCCAGCCCCCTTGCCAGACACATGCAAACAAGAAGATAGCAAGAAAGATTTGGGTTCTGGAAATAGCTCAGAAGATTTTGCGTCTTGCTCTCTGAGTCTCTTTTGCTCCAGGAGAGAATGAACACATTTGTTTTTGCAAGTTGTGGCTCTTGTGGATTCTAAAGCTTGATTTTTTTAGAGGATGAGAGACTCCAGGGCTCAGGAAGCGGGGTGGGCTAGGGCTGGCATGATGGTGGAATTTGTGTCCCATTCCCAGACAGTACTCTGTGAGGTAGCAATATTTCTAGGACTGGCAAGAACATGCCTGGGACACTATCATGAAGCTTCACATTCTGTGGGGCAGAATCCAGTGGCCCCTGTGGTCAAGGCTGCTTGCAGATGAACTTGAACATGGAGCCATCCTCCTCTTCAGCATCACTGCCCAGACCATGATTGAGATTGACACTTAGGGCATCAGAATGTAGTCAAAAGAGTGATAGGAAACAGGAAAACATCACCAATCAATCACAGCTTGGAGTCGAATACATAAAATTTAGAAAAAAGAAAGAAAGATGGTTCTCGATTCCTGCAGTATTTAGGAGTGAATTCATACTTGCTACATTATGGTTTTATTTACAAGTGAGTGTGACCATTATTTTTGCACATGTGCGCTTTTATATACTATTTTCAGTATGCTAATATAATATGATTTGCAGTTTTATCTTGATGATTTTTGATCTTGCATCATCAAATTTTCCACTCACATTATCACATATTACTTTCAAATATTCTGTGTTTAATTAATAATCAATTCTGGCTTAAATAATTGTTTTACCCTGAGAGAGAAAAAATTTATTAAAATGTAATAGTGAAGATGCATTAAGTATATAATAAATACAAAATTTTGCGTAAAGTATTTCTACTCTGATGAAACATTGTACTTTCTCTTGTTACTGCACAGTCAGCTGGGATTTCACAATGGGAAGCTGTGCTAAGTCCATATGCCTGTGTTTTACTTGTATTTAATAGAGCATGCTGTACTTGTTCTGCAGACTTGAACTTACACAACTTTAAGTAAATGGACATTCGCAGGCCTAAAGTCACAAAAGGTCAGTGAAGAACAGCAACCTTTCATATCCACAGAACATTTACACAAAATCCAGATACGTGGGGAATCTTTGCAGACTCAGGATACACTTTAATTAATCTGAGACAGCAGGAAGGCTATTATTTAGAAGTTGCATAAAAGTAAGTTACCCGCAAAGCATAAAGTAGGACATTGGTAATCCTCAGCATATTCAGTGTATTTTAATATATGTGGTTTTCTTTAACCCTTTTAAAAGGTGTTTAAAATACTCAAAAAGAAGCATTTGAAGTAGAAAACTGAGAAACCAGAAATACCTCTATGGAATTCTCAAATGTTTAGAGAAGTTGAAAATCACCAATCTAAAGGAATCTTTTCAATTCTCTGACTCCTTGAATTTATCTTTTGATTGAGTAACGATTATTCATATTATCATTATTCAGAGCTTCACAAAATAGATCTATAGTTGACCTACTTCCAAACTCAAGCAACACATAATCCAGCCCATCCTTGTAAAGTCAGTCCTCATTCTCTGCAGTTGGGTACAGTGACAAGAACCTTTTTGGGAAACACAGTGCACTAGTGATACTGGATGAATCCCCATGCATGTATTAAATAAAGGCTTCTTAGGAGCAGTCACAATGAAGGGTAGGACTCCATTTAGTGTCCTCAAGTGGTTATAGAAAGTCCTCATAGAAAATTACTCATGGTGCTTAAAAAATAATGAATTACAAATAATGAATATGTTGGTAAAAATTTTACAATTCAGAGTACAATCTTTCCTCATATACAGATATTGTTTGGCAGTGCAGTTTGAAGGCAAAATCCCCAAAGAGTCGGTGGAAAATATATTAGGAGAACACCACTTTATTATTATTATTATTATTATTTATTTGATTGTTTTGAGACGGAGTCTCACTCTGTCGCTCAGGCTGGAGTGCAACAGTGCTATCTCAGCTCACTGCAACCTCCGCTTTCCAGGTTCAAGTGATTCTCCTGCCTCAGCCTCCCGAGTAGCTGGGATTACAGGCGCCTGCCACTACGACCAGCTAATTTTTTGTATTTTTAGTAGAGACAAGGTTTCGCCATATTGGCCAGGCTGGTCTCAAACTCTTGACCTCAGGTGATCTGCCCACCTTGGCCTCCCAAAGTACTGGGTTTACAGGCGTGAGCCATCGCACCCAGCCAGAGCACCACTTTCCATTTTAAACAGCTTTATTGAGGTATAATTGATATACAGTAAACTGCACATATTAAAATTTGATAAGTTGTGACGTGTATAAATTCATGAAATCATCACCAGCACCAAGGTAATGAACAATCTGTCTCTCCCAAAAGTTTCTCCATGTCTCTTGGTAATTCTTCCTTTTCACCCTGGATATTGATTTTCTATCCTGAAATCTTGATAAACTCACTTATCATTTCTAGTAGCTTTTAAAAAGTTTTGATAAAATTTTTAAAATGCAGTGTTGAATAGAAATGGTGAGAGTAAATATCTTTGTCTTTTTTCTGATCTAGGGTGAAAAGCCTTTAGTCTTTATTAAATGTGATGTGAGGTGAGTTGGAGCTTTTTGATAGATGCCCTTAACCTAACCCTTAACCTATCATTAGGTTAAGGATGTTCCCTTCTATCTCTACTTCATTGAGAGTTTTTATCATGATTGGATATAGGATTTTGTTAAGTGTTTTCTTCTACATCAATTAAGATTGTCATATGGTGGTTTTTATTACTTACGTTTCTAATATGGTAACATACATTGATTTTCCGAAGTTAAGCCAACCTTGTATTCCTAAGATAAACCTTACTTGGTAATGACATGTTATTTTTTATACATTGATGGCCATCCTTACCTTTCTTCTTCTATATGTAATATGTCTTTTTCTTCTGACTCTTTTAACATTTTTTTATCACTAATTTTGAGTGGTTTGATTATAACACATTCCGATGTTTACTTCTTGGTTATTAGACTTGGGTTATTTGAGCTACCCAGATCTGCAGATTTTCACCAAATTTGGAAAATTTTCAGTCATATGGCTTAAACAATTTTTTTCTGGCTCTCCCTTTCTCTTCTCTTTGGCCACTTCTCTCTCACACACACATAGATATAATTAGGTCACTTGAAGATGTTCCATAGCTTACTGATGCTGTTTTTGTTGCTGTTATTCTCTTTTTCTCTCTCTTTCATTTTGCATCATTTCTACTCTTACGTATTCAAGTTTACTAACTTTTCCTTCTGTGTGTCTAATCTGCTGTTGATTCTATCCATTGTAATTTTCTTTTCAGACATTATAATTTTCATCTTTAGATGTTTCTTCACACACATACACTGGTCAGTACGCAGCAAAACTCAAGTGGAACTGTCTGCTTATTTCTCAAATTCTTTTTGTACTCAGCTTTCTTCTCTCTGGTCCTTTGTCCTGTAAACTGTAACTACACTGATCTCCAAAGACTCTCATCTCTGTCTTCTCAACTCAGAAAAATCTACTAGTTTCATCCTGTGCTGTTCTTCCCTGTAGCATTGACTGGAAAATCTCTGGACAACTGGGATAATCATAGGACTAACCTTTGTTGTTTTCTCTCTCTTAGAGATTACTGTCCTTTGTTGCCCAGTTTCTTGAATTCACGAATTCAATATTTTGACTATTTTTAAATTGTTTCAGGTGATAGCATAAATCTGGTCCTTATTATTACATCTTGGCCAGAATTAAAAGTCCAAATCATTTAGTTTTTTTTTTCGATAGGCAAGTTTTGGAAATATGGCCACACTGTGAGATAGTAAAACTTCATGGAAAACCTAGCAGTGGAGTAAATCATTGTATACTACAAATATATAACACCACCATTTGTGTTTGTTTATAATATATGTAAATAAAGATTTATATTTATATATAATGTGTGTAAATAATTATTTACACACACACACACGTGTTTGGGAGAATAATTGAAATGCCCCAAATTCTTTACCCAGTCTACTCCTTTGCAATGTGACTTTGCAGCTCCTTCCACCAGGAGGTAGAGTCTATTTCCCCACCGCTTGAATCAGGGCTAGCCTTTTCATTTGCTTGGCCGATAGAATATGACAAAACACGACCATTTCTACACCTAAACCTCAAGAGGTCTTATAGGATACTGCTGTCTTTAGGAACCATGAAAAAGAGTTTGCTGGAAGATCGGAAAGCACGTGGAGCAGAAAGCAGTAACCCCAGCTGAGACCTGCTTAGTGCAGTGAGTCCCCAGCTAGACCCCCACTAAATATAGATGCATGCATGACCCCTGGGCATGTCAGACAACCCTAGCAATTGGTCAGAATTATGAGCCAATTGATTATATTTGTTTTAAATGATTGTGTTTTAGAGTGTTTCATTATGCATATAATAATGTATGTTTACAAATAGACATATAAACGTGCTGGACCCCAAACAAACATTAGCTATCATTAAATATGTCTGAAAAATTAGTGTAGCTTGGCCACTCTAATTCCTTGGATTAAACTCCAAATCTTTAACGCAGTGGTTAAGTTTCACCACCTTGAGTCAAATTTTTTAATGTAAAAATGACATTAGTAACACAAATTAATGTTCTTTTAAAGTAATATGTAAGAATTTTGAGCATGATTTATGGTCATGCACATTACAGGTACAGTTTGCTGAAAAAACAAATTGGAAATATGAGGATATTGAGAGTTAAAAAGTTACTTAAACACTATTCTCATTTTTCATAGAGATTTATCATTAAATTCCTGACTTTCAATTGCAGCTCCTTTGCTTTAAAAAAATATATTCAGTTTTTGTTATATTTCATTTTAAGAAGATATAAAATTCACTTTACACAAATTGCTTGAAACCTATTTGTTAAAAACCTGCAGTCTCTCAAGGGCAAAATTGGGAAACTTCTGGCAAAACTGTGAAATCATCTGGCTGATAGTGCATGCTGGATTGTGCACTGGAGTCCTGCCATTATATCCTTCAACCATGGGAAGTCTTTCCAAGGAGAATGACCCTGGAAACAGCAGAGAGTGAGCCTTGTTTACACACCTGGCAAGCTGGTGGGTTATCTGTAAAAAGGTTGGTTCATCAGATGTTTCACTGAACAGAACACTTGGAGGTGAGTGTTTTTTTTTTTTTTTTTTTTTTTTGTAACAGCTATTCCTGATCAATTTATTTAGTCCTTTTAGAAAATAAGAAGTCAGGAAAGAATATGTTAATAAGAGGTAGTTACAAGGTGCATGCATATATAACATTCATTGAGATTTAGGATTCATAGACTTTACTATATGTATGTTGTTCCCAAAAACTATTTTTTATAGGAGGGAGAGCCCAAGAGAATATCATGTGTGGATCTTGGAAAGGGATTTGAGTGTTCAAAAGATCATCTATCATATTTTAAAGGCAGTCATTTAGAAAAATAATGTCAAGGGGGGTGGAGCCAGGATGGCCGAATAGGAACAGCTCTGGTCTACAGCTCCCAGCCTGAGCAACACAGAAGACGGGTGATTTCTGCATTTCCATTTGAGGAACCGGGTTCATCTCACTAGGGAGTGCCAAAC
The DNA here is from genome assembly GCF_006542625.1 of Nomascus leucogenys. Lineage (NCBI taxonomy): Eukaryota > Metazoa > Chordata > Mammalia > Primates > Hylobatidae > Nomascus > Nomascus leucogenys. The sequence continues at coordinate 6,661,654 of NC_044391.1, forward strand.
AGTGGGTGCAGGACAGTCGGTGCAGTGCACTGTGCACCAGCTGAGGCAGGGCGAGGCATTGCCTCACTCGGGAAGCACAAGGGGTCAGGGAGTTCCCTTTTGTAGTCAAAGAAAGGGGTAACAGACAGCACCTGGAAAATCGGGTCAGTCCCACCCTAATACTGCGCTTTTCCAATGGGCCTGGAAAATGGCACACCAGGAGATTGTGTCCCGCACCTGGCTCGGAGGGTCCTATGCCCACGGAGTCTCGCTGATTGCCAGCACAGCAGTCTGAGATCAAACTGCAAGGCGGCAGCAAGGCTGGGGGACGGGCGCCAGCCATTGCCCAGGCTTGCTTAGGTAAACAAAGCAGCCAGGAAGCTTGAACTGGGTGGAGCCCACCACAGCTCAAGGAGGCCTGCCTGCCTCTGTAGGCTCCACCTCTGGGGGCAGGGCACAGAAAAACAAAAATTCAGCAGGAACCTCTGCAGTCTTAAATGTCCCTGTCTGACTGACAGCTTTGAAGAGAGTAGTGGTTCTCCCAGCATGCAGCTGGAGATCTGAGAACAGACAGACTGCCTCCTGAAGTGGGTCCCTGACCCCTGAGAAGCCTAACTGGGAGGCACCCCCCAGTAGGGACAGACTGACACCTCACTCGGCCGGGTACTCCTCTGAGACAAAACTTCCAGAGGAACTATCAGACAGCTGAATTTGTGGTCTCACGAAAATCCGCTGTTCTGCAGCCACCGCTGCTGACACCCAGCCAAACAGGGTCTGGAGTGGACCTCTAGCAAACAGCAACAGACCTGCAGCTGAGGGTCCTGTCTGGTAGAAGGAAGACTAACAAACAGAAACGACATCCACACCAAAAACCCATCTGTACATCACCATCATCAAAGACCAAAAGTAAGTAGATAAAACCACAAAGATGGGGAAGAAACAGAGCAGAAAATCTGGAAACTTTAAAAAGCAGAGCACCTCTCCTCCTCCAAAGAATGTAGTTCCTCACCAGCAACGGAACAAAGCTGGATGGAGAATGACTTTGACAAGTTGAGAGAAGAAGGCTTCAGACGATCAAACTACTCGGAGCTTCAGGAGGAAATTCAAAACAATAGCAAAGAAGTTAAAAACTTTGAAAAAAAATTAGATGAATGGATAACTAGAATAACCAATGGAGAGAATGGCTTAAAGGAGCTGATGGAGCTGAAAGCCAAGTATCGAGAACTACGCGAAGATTGCAGAAGCCTCGGTAGCCGATGCGATCAACTGGAAGAAAGGGTATCAGTGATGGAAGATGAAATGAATGAAATGAAGCGAGAAGGGAAATTTAGAGAAAAAAGAATAAAAAAGAAATGAAAAAAGCCTCCAAGAAATTTGGGACTATGTGAAAAGACCAAACCTACGTTTGATTGGTGTACCTGAAAATGACGGGGAGAATGGAACCAAGTTGGAAAACACTCTGCAAGATATTATCCAGGAGAACTTCCTCAATCTAGCAAGGCAGGAAAACATTCACATTCAGGAAATACAGAGAACACCACAAAGATGCTCCTCGAGAAGAGCAACTCCAAGACACATAATTGTCAGATTCACCAAAGTTGAAATGAAGGAAAAAATGTTAAGGGCAGCCAGAGAGAAAGGTCAGGTTACCCACAAAGGGAAGCCCATCAGACTAACAGCTGATCCCTTGGCAGAAACTCTACAAGCCAGAAGAGAGTGGGGGCCGATGTCCAACATTCTTAAAGAAAAGAATTTTCAATGCAGAATTTCACATCCAGCCAAACTAAGCTTCATAAGTGAAGGAGAAATAAAATACTTCACAGATAAGCAAATGCTGAGTGATTTTGTCACCACCAGGCCAGCCCTAAAAGAGCTCCTAAAGGAAGCTCTAAACATGGAAATGAACAACCAGTACCAGCCCCTGCAAAAACATGCCAAATTGTAAAGAACATCAAGGCTAGGAAGAAACTGCATCAACCAATGAGCAAAATAACCAATAACATTATAATGACAGGATCAAATTCACACATAACAATATTAACTTTAAATGTAGATGGGCTAAATGCTCCAATTAAAAGACACAGACTGGCAAACTGGATAAGGAATCAAGACCCATCAGTGTGCTGTATTCAGGAAACCCATCTCACGTGCAGAGACACACATAGACTCAAAATAAAGGGATGGAGGAAGATTTATCAAGCAAATGGAAAACAAAAAAAGGCAGGGGTTGCAATCCTAGTCTCTGATAAAATAGTCTTTAAACCAACAAAGATCAAAAGAGACAAAGAAGGCCATTACATAATGGTAAAGGGATCAATTCAACAAGAAGAGCTAACTATCCTACAAATATATATGCACCCAACACAGGAGCACCCAGATTCATAAAGCAAGTCCTGAGTGACCAACAAAGGGACTTAAACTCCCACACAATAATAATGGGAGATTTTAACACCCCACTGTCAACATTAGACAGATCAAGGAGACAGAAAGTTAACAAGGATATCCAGGAATTGAACTCGGCTCTGCAAAAAGCAGACCTAATAGACATCTACAGAACTCTCCACCCCAAATCAACAGAATATACATTTTTTTCAGCACCACACCACACCTATTCCAAAATTGACCACATAGTTGGAAGTAAAGCTCTCCTCAGCAAATGGAAAAGAACAGAAATTATAACAAACTGTCTCTCAGACCACAGTGCAATCAAACCAGAACTCAGGATTAAGAAACCCACTCAAAACCGCTCAACTACATGGAAACTGAACAACCTGCTCCTGAATGACTACTGGGTACATAATGAAATCAAGGCAGAAATAAAGATGTTCTTTGAAACCAATGAGAACAAAGATACAACATACCAGAATCTCTGGGACACGTTCAAAGCAGTGTGTAGAGGGAAATTTATAGCACTAAATGCCCACAAGGGAAAGCAGGAAAGATCCATAATTGACACCCTAACATCACAATTAAAAGAACTAGATAAGCAAGAGCAAACACATTCAAAAGCTAGCAGAAGGGTAGAAATAACTAAAATCAGAGCAGAACTGAAGGAAATAGAGACACAAAAAACCCTTCAAAAAATTAATGAATCCAGGAGCTGGTTTTTTGAAAAGATGAACAAAATTGATAGACCACTAGCAAGACTAATAAAGAAGAGAGAAGAATCAAATAGATGCAATAAAAAATGAAAAAGGGGATATCACCACCAATCCCACAGAAATACAATCTACCATCAGAGAATACTACAAACACCTCTATGCAAATAAACTCAAAAATCTAGAAGAAATGGATAAATTCCTCCACAAATACACCCTCCCAAGACTAAACCAGGAAGAAGTTGAATCTCTGAATAGACCAATAACAGGCTCTGAAATTGTGGCAATAATCAATAGCTTACCAACCAAAAAGAGTCCAGGACCTGATGGATTCACAGCCGAATTCTACCAGAGGTACAAGGAGGAACTGGTACCATTCCTTCTGAAACTATTCCAATCGATAGAGAAAGAGGGAATCCTCCCTAACACATTTTATGAGGCCAGCATTGTCCTGATACCAAAGCCTGGCAGAGACATAACCAAAAAAGAGAATTTCAGACCAATATCCTTGATGAACATTGATGCAAAAATCCTCAATAAAATACTGGCAAACCGAATCCAGCAGCACATCAAAAAGCCTATACACCATGATCAAGTGGGCTTCATCCCTGGGATGCAAGGTTGGTTCAACATATGCAAATCAATAAATGTAATCCAGCATATAAACAGAACCAAAGACAAAAACCACATGATTATCTCAATAGATGCAGAAAAGGCCTTTGACAAAATTCAACAACACTTCATGCTAAAAACTCTCAATAAATTAGGCCTTGATGGGACATATATCAAAATAATAAGAGCCATCTATGACAAACCCACAACCAATATCATACTGAATGGGCAAAAACTGGAAGCATTCCCTTTGAAAACTGGCACAAGACAGGGATGACCTCTCTCACCACTCCTATTCAACATAGTGCTGGAAGTTCTGGCCAGGGCAATCAGGCAGGAGAAGGAAATAAAGGGTATTCAATTAGGAAAAGAGGAAGTCAAATTGTCCCTGTTTGCAGATGACATGATTGTATATCTAGAAAACCCCATTGTCTCAGCCCAAAATCTCGTTAAGCTGATTAGCAACTTCAGCAAAGTCTCAGGATACAAAATCAATGTATAAGAATCACAAGCATTCTTGTACACCAATCACAGACAAACAGAGAGCCAAATCATGAGTGAACTCCCATTCACAATTGCTTCAAAGAGAATAAAATACCTAGGAATCCAACTTACAAGGGATGTGAAGGACCTCTTCAAGGAGAACTACAAACCACTGCTCAATGAATTAAAAGAGGATACAAACAAATGGAGGAACATTCCATGCTCATAGTTTGGAAGAATCAATATCGTGAAAATGGCCATACTGCCCAAGGTAATTTATAGATTCAATGCCATCCCCATCAAGCTACCAATGACTTTCTTCACAGAATTGGAAAAAACTACTTTAAAGTTCATATGGAACCAAAAAAGAGCCTGCATCGCCAAGTCAATCCCAAGCCAAAAGAACAAAGCTGGAGGCATCATGCTACCTGACTTCAAAGTATACTACAAGGCTACAGTAACCAAAACAGCATGGTACTGGTACCACAACAGAGACATAGATCAATGGAACAGCACAGAGCCCTCAGAAATAATGCCACATATCTACAACTATCTGATCTTTGACAAACCTGACTAAAACAAGCAATGGGGGAAAGGATTCCCTATTTAATAAATGGTGCTGGGAAAAACTGGCTAGCCATATGTAGAAAGCTGAAACCGGATCCCTTCCTTACACCTTATACAAAAATTAATTCAAGATGGATTAAAGTCTTAAATGTTAGACCTAAAACCATTAAAATCCTACAAGAAAACCTATGCAATACCATTCAGGACATAGGCATGGGCAAGGACTTCATGTCTAAAACACCTAAAGCAATGGCAACAAAAGCCAAAATTGACAAATGGGATCTAATTAAACTAAAGAGCTTCTGCACAGCAAAAGAAATTACCATCAGAGTGAACAGGCAACCTACAGAATGGGAGAAAATTTTTGCAACCTACTCATCTGACAAAGGGCTAATATCCAGAATCTACAATGAACTCAAATTTACAAGAAAGAAACAACCCCATCAAAAAGTGGGCGAAGGACATGATCAGACACTTCTCAAAAGAAGACATTTATGCAGCCAAAAAACACATGAAAAAATGCTCATCATCACTGGCCATCAGAGAAATGCAAATCAAAACCACAGTGAGATACCATCTCACACCAGTTAGAATGGCCATCATTCAAAAGTCAGGAAACAACAGGTGCTGGAGAGGATGTGGAGAAATAGGAACACTTTTACACTGTTGGTGGGACTGTAAACTAGTTCAACCATTGTAGAAGTCAGTGTGGCGATTCCTCAGGGATCTAGAACTAGAAATACCATTTGACCCAGCCATCCCATTACTGGGTATATACCCAAAGGACTATAAATCATGCTGCTATAAAGACACATGCACACGTATGTTTATTGCAACACTATTCACAATAGCAAAGAGTTGGAACCAACCCAAATGTCCAACAACGATAGATTGGATTAAGAAAATGTGGCACATATACACTATGCAGCCATAAAAATGATGAGTTCATGTGCTTTGTAGGGACATGGATGAAACTGGAAACCATCATTCTCAGTAAACTATCGCAAGGACAAAAAACCAAACACCGCATGTTCTCACTCATAGGTGGGAACTGAACAATGAGAACTCATGGACACAGGAAGGGGAACATCACACTCTGGGGACTGTTGTGGGGTGGGGGGAGGGACAGCATTAGGAGAAATACCTAATGCTAAATGACGAGTTAATGGGTGCAGCAAAACAACATGGCACATGGATACATATGTAACAAACCTGCACATTGTGCACACGTACCCTAAAACCTAAAGTATAATAATAATAAAAAAAAATAATGTCAAATAGGCATTAGCCTCACAATTAGTAAGGTGACTAAAATGAAGCAAGGTTTTTTAAAAGTTGAAGAATATAGGTCAGACACAGAGGCTCCTGACTGTAATCCCAGCACTTTGGGAGGCCAAGGTGGGAGGATTCATTGAGGCCAGGAGTTTGAGACCAGCCTGGGCAATGTAGCGAGATCCTGTTTCAACAAAAAATTTAAAAATTAGCTAGGTGTGGTGGCACATGACTGTAGTCCCACCTACTCAAGAGGCTGAGGTGGGAGTATCACCTGAACCCAGGAGTTTAAAACCAGCCTGGGCAACATAGCAGGAACTCATCTCTACAAATTTTCTTTCTTTCTTTTTGAGATGGAGTCTCGCTCTGTCCCCCAAGCTGGAGTGCAGTGGCGCCATCTTGGCTCACTGCAAGCTCCACCTCCCAGGTTCACGCCATTCTCCCGCCTCAGCCTCCCAAGTAGCTGGGACCACAGGCGCCCGCCACCACTCCTGGCTAATTTTTTTGTATTTTTAATAGAGACGGTGTTTCACCATGTTAGCCAGGATGGTTTGGATCTCCTGACCTCGTGATCTGCTCACCTCGGCCTCCCAAAGTGCTGGGATTACAGGCGTGAGCCACGGTGCCCAGCCCTACTAATTTTCTTTTTAAATTAGCCAGCTGTGGTGTCACACAACTGTAGTCTCAGCTATTCTAGAGGCTGAGGCAAGAGGATCACTTGGGCCCAGGATTCGAGGCTGCAGTGAGCCATGACTGTGCCGCTGCACCACTCCAGCCTCGGTAACAGAGCAAAAACCTGTTTCTCTCTGTCTCTCTCTAAGAAAAAAAATAAAAGTTGAAAGACATGTATAAACTAACAAGTGGAAGAATTAATAATGTGTGTATTAAATGGTAACATCCTAACTTGTTATCTTTATACCAGTAAGCATATAACAGCTGAAATTATGAATAAATTCATTCTCATAGGGAATCATTAAAGAGAATTTGAGATTCAGGAATTATTGCGTAATGTTTAAGGGTGACAATATAGAGACAGTTATAATCTTCAACTGAACTCCCCTACTGTTATGATCTGGGAAAGTCAATAGCAAGGGCCATGAAACTATGCCCCACAGGCCAAATCTGGGATGCTGCCTGTTTTATAAAGAATGTTTACTGCAGCACAGCTACCCTCCATTAACTTAGTATTGTCTTTGGCTGCTTTCACATTACTAGAGCCATGTTGAGTGGTTGCGACAGGGACCACATAACCAGGAAAGCTTAAAATATTTACTATCTGGTGCTTTATCAAAAAAGTTTGCTGACCCCTGGTCTATAAGAATGATTATTCATTATTACTACCCTCTTGAATTCTTATTGTACATACATAGTAAAACTCAGAGTATTATGTTCATTTATGATTTATGCACCTATGTGGGGCAAGCAGGATTACAAATATCTTGTATCTATGTCTTACAGCAGTTCTGCTCTCTTAGCAGTTTAAGCAAATATAGGTTAGAGAAGGTAAATATAACCAATAACTTTCTAAGCCCCCATGACTAAGAGGCTAAATCTAAACTTGAACCCACATCTATCTCATTCCAGCCTCTCTGCAGTACACCATGGAGTTTCCAATTCAGATTTGCAATGTGTAAAACCTGAGACCCAGAGTAGGGTAAACATGGATATCTAGTTTTAGTGCCAATCCCAGGTCATATGCAACAAAGTGGCAACAGATAGGACTGTGAAAGGAAGACTCGGGGAAATGCACCAAAGGTGAGCACTTCTCTGAGTCTCTTGTCAGAGCCATTTGGGTTGGGTTTCTCCTAAAGGGAACTGATCAATCATCCTTAATCAGTCATCCTGGTAATCAATTATCCACATAAAACCATTCACTCTCTCTTTACTTTGTATATAAAATCTATAAGAAATAAAATCAAAGTCTCTTTTAATCTTAAATTTTTGAAAAGGTTAATCCATGCCAGTGCCTTTTTTTTTTTATTTTTTTCTGCATACAAGTTGATAGTTTTATTTTGTGTAACATTCATTTCTCCAGTTTTCTCTTCCTCTGATGTAAAGGTAAGAGTAGCTTGAGTGATATTGGCAAACATGAAATTGTGGAAAGAAAGGGATAAGAATATAGTTCTATTTTTTTAAAATGCCAATCCTAGGCCCTTTGAAGGATGACGGAAGGGCAGGCAGAGCTTTAGAAGTCTTTCTAGGCCTTCTGTTCTCTCACAGAAGTTGCCTTTGGTTTTTCTGTAGGTATCTAACAGAGTGAACATCAACAAAATGCTGGTGTCTCAGTGCGTGGTTCTTACACATAATTCAGGAGGAGGACCTCTTAACATTGCCTATACAAAACGTTTTTTTATTTTCTAGATAAAGGAAATAACATCTAAGTTGCTTTTACTATTTTGAAACACTCTAATGACCTGAGCCCTAGCCACAGCAATTCAAGGTCTTATTAAATAATTTAAGCTTACAGGAAGGAGCCCAGATCCTTATCTAGAGTGTGTTGAACTCTGTCCCTGAAACAGATGGGGTTAATCTTGGGAAAAGAATAAAACTTTGGAAAGGAAGACTAATTAAGAGGAAAATAAAGATTAATTTCATAGGACTGCTGAGAAAAATTACCATAACCCTCGTGGCTTTGAACCACAGAAATTTTTTCTCCCATAGTTCTGAAGGCCAAGAGTCTGAAATGAAGGTGTCTGCAGGGACATGCTCCCCCCAGAAGCTCAAGAGGAGAGTCTGTTCCTCGACTCTTCCAGCCTCTCTTGATGTTTCTTGGCTTGAGGCCGTATCACTCCAATCCCTGCCTTTGTTGGTCACATTTCCTTCTCTTCCGTATATTTTCTCCTCCGTGTGTCTGTCTCAAACTCCTTCTGACTCTCATAAGGATAAATGTGATCACATTTTAGGTCCACCCAGATAATAAAGGATAAACTCTTCCTCTAAAAAGCCTTAATGTAATCACATCTTCTGCCATGGAAGGTAATGTTTACTCTCTTGCCATATGACATATTCATTGCTTCTGGGGATTAGGATGGGGACATATCTTTTTGGAGGCCTCCATCCAGATTTTAAAGAAGAGTGTATGAGAATCTTCCCTTCTCTAAAAATCTAAATGTATTTGTTTGGCTCTGACTCTAGAACTTGGAGAAGCCAAAATGGTTCTGGTGGGTGTGGGTTGTAATAATCTTGTGGCTGGGCAAGCAGAGCTTTCAGATGGAGCTGTGCTTGTGTTCTGGGTGTTACAGAGTCTCTTGGTTGTGCTCTTCTTCCATTATCTTCAAACTTCACGAAAACCTTGTTTGAAGTTACAGCCCTGCCTCTGTGTGTTCTGAGGACTCAGGATAGGGCCCGTGCCCACACTTGGGCCAAAGAGATGCCGAAAAGGCTGTGTCTCAGACTTTTAGAGGTAACATCAACCAACGAAGGTGGCTGATACCCAAGCATGAGGGTTATTCTATGAAAAGTTACAGGAAAAGAGAAACTGCTGGATGGAAAAGTGAGGAGGGCCAGGTGCAGGAACATGAAGTGGTTGAGTGCCCGTGATGCAGTATTATGGGAAACTCTGTAAGGCAGCTGGGGAACATTTTGAGATGAAAGTGGAGGGTAGTCACCTCCAAATAGAAGCTCATCAGTCTGGTGGATTCAGGCTATGATAATCCTCATGCCTTCCTCATAGGCTACTGAGTCATGATTCCTAAAGTAAATGTAATATTGCTAGTTGGGGGTGAAGTCGTGATTTCCTGTACAAGGGAAATTTTATTTTTGGTTCACTTCAACTAAAATATGTTGAATACATCTAAGTATTAATACCATTATTAGAGGATGAAGGTTTATGATTTGAAATAATGTAGCTTAATTTTTCACTTATCAGTGTGATTTTATGTGTCACTTGATCAACTGTACACATTCCATTTCCTTTGCAGAAAAATAAAACCACTCTAATTTCACAATAAAGAGCAGTAGTCTTGGAGAACATGGGCAAATCATGCTGGCTATTAATCCAGACCCACTGCAAGGCTGTCAAATGCAAAAATTGAATGGTAATGATACAGGGAAATTGAAACAGAAAGAAGCCAAACTCCTTTTGTAAAATTCAAGAAAGATGAAAAGGCAATTTGAATACAGAATTGACCCTGGCGAATAATTTGGCGAGATGTATTGGCTTCCTCTAGGCATGGAGTTTACAGGCAGATTAAATTCAACAGGCAAGAAACAGACAGGAAGTGGATGCAAAGCGAGAGATGATGGGGTCCTTCTTAAAAATATTGCCACAATGTTTTTTTTTAAGTTTATATGTCATAATGGAATAAATAGTAATACAAGTTGGCAATAGAATAGGTCAATATTTTCCATCTCCAAAAACGCCACCAGCCATTAGGAAATAATGTCAGCCACAGATCTCATGGGCACTACTCATATTGTAACCAGGGATTGAAGGAATCTGAAAATACATTGCATATTGTAAATTTATGTTGCTGAGTTAACTCAAGAGTATTAGAATCCTAAAAGAAGTACTTATATTAAATAGTGTCCAAATTAATGAGCCGTAGTATGTAAATGGAGAGAGAGTAACTGGAGAGAGTAATGAGAGTAATGATGGGAGCTGCATTGCATGTTCTGGATGTTGAGAAATATCCTTCCATACCCACCCCTTACATTCAGTGAGAGTAATTCAGAATAACAAGAAAAGATTGGACTAAAAAGGTGACATTTATGGATCAACTATTACGTGCCAGGTATATGCTCAGCACTATCAGTTATGATATTTAATTTACTCTTTATAATATTAGTAATTAGGAATAATTATTGTATATTTTTATTGATGAAGACATAAGAAATATTAAAACCTTAAACATAGTCAGACAACCAGTAAGTATACAGTCATAATTTCAATGTGAGTCTTTCTGAATTTATAGGTTTTTAAAAATAGTGTGATATTATCGTAAAACCAATACAACATTTACTACTTGAATAAGACTAAGATTTTAACTAAAAATGGTGGCTTTTAATAAATATTCTTAAAGTGCTCCCTGAAAATTTCTTAAGGTGGTAGACCTATGAAAACTTCCTTACTTAAAAATTGTATCAGAATAGGAACAGCTCCAGTCTACAGCTCCCAGCCTGAGCGACACAGAAGACGGGTGATTTCTGCATCTCCGTTTAAGGTGCTGGGTTCATCTCACTAGGGAGTGCCAAACAGTGGGTGCAGGACAGCTGGTGCAGCGCACTGTGCACGAGCCGAAGCAGGGTGAGGCATTGCCTCACTCGGGAAGCGCAAGGGGTCAGGGAGTTCCCTTTCCTAGTCAAAGAAAGGGGTAACAGATGGCACTGGAAAATCAGGTCAGTCCCGCCCTAGTACTGTGCTTTTCCAATGGGCCTGGAAAAAGGCACACCAGGAGATTGTGTCCCGCACCTGGCTCAGAGGGTCCTATGTCCATGGAGTCTCGCTGATTGCTAGCACAGCAGTCTGAGATCAAACTGCAAGGCAGCAGTGAGGCTGGGGGAGGGGCGCCCGCCATTGCCCAGGCTTGCTTAAGTAAACAGAGCAGCCAGGAAGCTCAAACTGGGTGGAGCCCACCACAGCTCAAGGGGGCCTGCCTGCCTCTGTAGGCTCCACCTCTGGGGATAGGGCACAGACAAACAAAAATTCAGCAGGAACCTCTGGAGACTTAAATGTCCCTGTCTGACTGACAGCTTTGAAGAGAGTAGTGGTTCTCCCAGCACACAGCTGGAGATCTGAGAACGGACAGACTGCCTCCTAAAGTGGGTCCTTGAACCCCGAGCAGCCTAACTGGGAGGCACCCCCCAGTAGGGACAGACTGACACCTCACTCGGCTGGATACTCCTCTGAGACAAAACTTCCAGAGGAACTATCAGACAGCTGAATTTGTGGTCTCATGAAAATCCACTGTGCTGCAGCCACTGCTGCTGTCACACAGCCAAACAAGGTCTGGAGTGGACCTCTAGTAAACTCCAACAGACCTGTAGCTGAGGGTCCTGTCTGGTAGAAGGAAAACTGAAAAACAGAAGGACATCCACACCAAAAACCCATCTGTACATCACCATCATCAAAGACCAAAAGTAGATAAAACCACAAAGATGGGGAAAAAACAGAGCAGAAAAACTGGAAACTCTTAAAAAGCAGAGCACCTCTCCTCCTCCAAAGAATGCAGTTCCTCACCAGCAATGGAACAAAGCTGGATGGAGAATGACTTTGACGAGTTGAGAGAAGAAGGCTTCAGATGATCAAACTACTCAGAGCTACGGGAGGAAATTCAAAACAATAGCAAAGAAGTTAAAAACTTTGAAAAAAATTAGATGAATGAATAACTAGAATAACCAATGGAAAGAAGGGCTTAAAGGAGATGATGGAGCTGAAAGCCAAGTATCGAGAACTACGCAAAGACTGCAAAAGCCTCGGTAGCTGATGCGATCAATGGGAAGAAAGGGTATCAGTGATGGAAGATGAAATGAATGAAATGAAGTGAGAAGGGAAGTTTAGAGAAAAAAGAATAAAAAGGAATGAACAAAGCCTCCAAGAAATTTGGGACTATGTGAAAAGACCAAACCTACGTTTGATTGGTGTACCTGAAAATGACGGGGAGAATGGAACCAAGTTGGAAAACACTCTGCAAGATATTATCCAGGAGAACTTCCCCAATCTAGCAAGGAAGACCAACATTCAGATTCAGGAAATACAGAGAAGGCCACAAACATACTCCTTGAGAAGAGCAACTCCAAGACACATAATTGTCAGATTCACCAAAGTTGAAATGAAGGAAAAAACGTTAAACACAGCCAGAGAGACAGGTCAGGTTACCCACAAAGGGAAGCCCATCAGACTAACAGCTGATCTCTTGGCAGAAACTCTACAAGCCAGAAGAGAGTGGGGGCCGATATTCAACATTCTTAAAGAAAAGAATTTTCAACCCAGAATTTCATATCCAGCCGAACTAAGCTTCATAAGTGAAGGAAAAATAAAATACTTTACAGACAAGCAAATGCTGAGTGATTTTGTCACCACCAGGCCAGCCCTAAAAGAGCTCCTGAAGGAAGCACTAAACATGGAAAGGAACAACTGGTATCAGCCACTGCAAAAACCTGCCAAATTGTAAAGAACATCAAGGCTAGGAAGAAACTGCATCAATTAACAACCAAAATAACCAACTAACATTATAATGACAGGATCAAATTCACACATAACAATATTAACTTTAAATGTAAATGGGCTAAATGCTCCAATTAAAAGACACAGACTGGCAAACTGGATAAGGAGTCAAGACCCATCAGTGTGCTGTATTCAGGAAACCCATCTCATGTGCAGAGACACACATAGACTCAAAATAAAGGGATGGAGGAAGATCTATCAAGCAAATGGAAAACAAAAAAAGGCAGGGGTTGCAATCCTAGTCTCAGATAAAATAGACTTTAAACCAACAAAGATCAAAAGAGACAAAGAAGGCCATTACATAATGGTAAAGGGATCAATTCAACAAGAAGAGCTAACTATCCTACATATATATGCACCCAACACAGGAGCACCCAGATTCATAAAGCAAGTCCTGAGTGACCTACAAAGGGACTTAAACTCCCACACAATAATAATGGGAGATTTTAACACCCCACTGTCAACATTAGACAGATCAATGAGACAGAAAGTTAACAAGGATATCCAGGAATTGAGCTCAGCTCTACACAAAGTGGACCTAATAGACATCTACAGAACTCTCCACCCCAAATCAACAGAATATATATTTTTTTCAGCACCACACCACACCTATTCCAAAACTGACCACATAGTTGGAAGTAAAGCTCTCCTCAGCAAATGTAAAAGAACAGAAATTATAACAAACTGTCTCTCAGACCACAGTGCAATCAAACTAGGACTCAGTATTAAGAAACTCACTCAAAACCGCTCAACTACATGGAAACTGAACAACCTGCTCCTGAATGACTACTGGGTACATAATGAAATGAAGGCAGAAATAAAGATGTTCTTTGAAACCAACGAGAACAAGGATACAACATACCAGAATCTCTGGGACACATTCAAAGCAGTGTGTAGAGGGCTATTTAGAGCACTAAATGCCCACAAGAGAAAGCAGGAAAGATCCAAAATTGACACCCTAACATCACAATTAAAAGAACTAGATAAGCAAGAGCAAACACATTCAAAAGCTATCAAAAGGCTAGAAATAACTAAAATCAGAGCACAACTGAAGGAAATAGACACACAAAAAACCCTTCAAAAAATTAATGAATCCAGGAGCTGGTTTTTTGAAAAGATCAACAAAATTGATAGACCACTAGCAAGACTAATAAAGAAGAAAAGAGAGAAGAATCAAATAGATGCAATAAAAAATGAAAAAGGGGATATCACCACTGATCCCACAGAAATACAATCTACCATCAGAGAATACTACAAACACCTCTATGCAAATAAACTAGAAAATCTAGAAGAAATGGATAAATTCCTCGACACATATACCCTCCCAAGACTAAACCAGGAAGAAGTTGAATCTCTGAATAGACCAATAACAGGCTCTGAAATTGTGGCAATAATCAATAGCTTACCAACCAAAAAGAGTCCAGGACCTGATGGATTCACAGTCGAATTCTACCAGAGGTACAAGGAGGAACTGGTACCATTCCTTCTGAAACTATTCCAATCAATAGAAAAAGAGGGAATCCTCCCTAACACATTTTATGAGGCCTGCATCATCCTGATACCAAAGCCTGGCAGAGACATAACCAAAAAAGAAAATTTCAGACCAATATCCTTGATGAACATTGATGCAAAAATCCTCAATAAAATACTGGCAAACCGTATCCAGCAGCACATCAAAAAGCTTATCCACCATGATCAAGTGGGCTTCATCCCTGGGATGCAAGGCTGGTTCAACATATGCAAATCAATAAATGTAATCCAGCATATAAACAGAACCAAAGACAAAAACCACATGATTATCTCAATAGATGCAGAAAAGGCCTCTGACAAAATTCAACAACCCTTCCTGCTAAAAACTCTCAATAAATTAGGTATTGATGGGATGTATCTCAAAATAACAAGAGGTATCTATGACAAACCCACAACCAATATCATACTGAATGGGCAAAAACTGGAAGCATTCCCTTTGAAAATCGGCACAAGACAGTGATGCCCTCTCTCATCACTCCTATTCAACATAGTGCTGGAAGTTCTGGCCAGAGCAATCAGGCAGGAGAAGGAAATGAAGGGTATTCGATTAGGAAAAGAGGAAGTCAAATTGTCCCTGTTTGCAGATGACATGATTGTATATCTAGAAAACCCCATTGTCTCAGCCCAAAATCTCCTTAAGCTGATTTAGCAACTTCAGCAAAGTCTCAGGATACAAAATCAATGTACAAAAATCAAAAGCATTCTTGTATACCAGTCACAAACAGAGAGCCAAATCATGAGTGAACTCCCATTCACAATTGCTTCAAAGAGAATATAATACCTAGGAATCCAACTTACAGAACAAAGCTGGAGGCATCACGCTACCTGACTTCAAACTATACTACAAGGCTACAGTAACCAAAACAGCATGGTACTGGTACCACAACAGAGACATAGATCAACGGAACAGAAGAGAGCCCTCAGAAATAATGCTGCATATCTACAACTATCTGATCTTTGACAAACCTGACAAAAACAAGAAATGGGGAAAGGATTCCCTATTTAATAAATGGTGCTGGGAAAACTGGCTAGCCATATGTAGAAAGCTGAAACTGGATCCCTTCCTTACACCTTATACAAAAATTAATTCAAGATGGATTAAAGACTTAAATGTTATACCTAAAACCATTAAAATCCTACAAGAAAACTTAGACAATACCATTCAGGACATAGGCATGTGCAAGGACTTCATGCCTAAAACACCTAAAGCAATGGCAACAAAAGCCAAAATTGACAAATGGGATCTAATTAAACTAAAGAGCTTCTGCACAGCAAAAGAAACTATCATCAGAGTGAACAGGCAATCTACAGAATGGGAGAAAATTTTCTCAACCTACTCATCTGACAAAGGGCTAATATCCGGAATCTACAATGAACTCAAACAAATTTACAAGAAAAAAACAACCCCATCAAAAATGGGCAAAATACATGAACAGACACTTCTCAAAAGAAGTCATTTATGCAGCCAAAAAACAGATGAAAAAATGCTCATCATCACTGGCCATCAGAGAAATGCAAATCAAAACCACAGTGAGATACCATCTCACACCAGTTAGAATGGCCATCATTCAAAAGTCAGGAAACAACAGGTGCTGGAGAGGATGTGGAGAAATAGGAACACTTTTACACTGTTGGTGGGACTGTAAACTAGTTCAACCATTGTGGAAGTCAGTGTGGCGATTCCTCAGGGATCTAGAACTAGAAATACCATTTGACCCAGCCATCCCATTACTGGTTATATACCCAAAGGACTATAAATCATGCTGCTATAAAGACACATGCGCACGTATGTTTATTGCGGCACTATTCGCAATAGCAAAGATTTGGAACTAACCCAAGTGTCCAACAACGATAGACTGGATTAAGAAAATGTGGCACATATACACCATGGACTATTATGCAGCCATAAAAAAGGATGAGTTCATGTCCTTTGTAGGGACATGGATGAAGCTGGAAACCATCATTCTCAGTAAACTATCTCAAGGACAAAAAACCAAACACCGCATGTTCTCACTCATAGGTGGGAACTGAACAATGAGAACTCATGGACACAGGAAGGGGAACATCACACTCTGGGGACTGTTGTGGGGTGGGGGGAGGGACAGCATTAGGAGAAATACCTAATGCTAAATGACGAGTTAATGGGTGCAGCAAAACAACATGGCACATGGATACATATGTAACAAACCCGCACATTGTGCACATGTACCCTAAAACCTAAAGTATAATAATAAAAAAAATTGTATCATATGTATAAATATGTGTATTACATGCACACTCATAATTTTTAATTAAATATATGACCTGACAGATTGTGCACTATCGAGACAAAATAAAAATGTAAAAAGTGAGGAAAAATGATATAAATATAGATATATTTTTTTTTCGAGACGGAGTCTCGCTCTGTCGCCCAGGCTGGAGTGCAGTGGCGCAATCTCGGCTCCCTGCAAGCTTCGCCTCCCGGGTTCACGCCATTCTCCTGCCTCAGCCTCTCCGAGTAGCTGGGACTACAGGTGCCTGCCACCACACATGGCTAATTTTTTGTATTTTTTAGTAGAGACGGGGTTTCACCGTGGTCTCGATCTCCTGACCTCATGATCCGCCTGCCTCAGCCTCCCAAAGGGCTGGGATTACAAGCGTGAGCCACCGCGCCCGGCCAATATAAATATTTTAAGCAATTCTGTTTCTATGTGATTTTCTTATATATTATATATTATCATATATAATTTGTTTTATTAATGAGATTGAATATTCTAATTAGTTTTTAAAAACTTAACACTTGTAATTGGCCTTCAGCACATAGCTTTATTTACATAAATACTTTAAAAAATATATTTGAAGTATATTGTACATTAAGAAAAGTGAACAAATCATATGTCTGTATTTCAATGAATTATTACAAAGTGAATCTGCCTAGACCGAAGCAAAGGATTTCCACATTCCATAAGCTACTATTCTGATCCTAACTGTAACTCTCCAAAGGAAATATTTTCTATAGTGTTTTTAACATTTACATAAAGGACATCATACAGCATTTTCTCTTTATTTTGTTTATATTTGTCTGATTCATCCAAATTGTTCAAATAATGGTAGTTCATTCATTTTCATTGCTAGATAGTGCTGGATGTATGAACATAACTGAAATCATTTATACATTTTAATACTGATAGGCATTTGGCTTGTTTCAAATTTGGGGATATTACAAGTAATGCTGCTATAACCATCACCCAGGCTGGAGTGCAGTGGCACAATCATGGCTCACTGAAGCCTCCACCTCCTGAGCTCAGGCAACCCTCCCATCACAGCTTCCCAGGTAGCTGGGACCACAGGTGCACATTGCCACACCTGGCTAATTTTTTGTAGAGACGGAATTTTGCCATGTTGCCCAGGCTGGTCTCGAACTCCTGGGCTCAAGTGATCCACCCACCTCAGCCTCCCAAAGTGCTGGGATTACAGGTGTGAGCCATCTCACCCAGACACATGTCTGCATATCTGTTGAGCATATACCTAGGAATGGAATTGCTGGATTATATGGTAAATATATGCTTAATTTTATAAGAAACTGCCACTTTCCAAAGTGGGTGTACTATTTTTCACTTCCACCAGCAATGTATGACAGATCCATTTTCTCCATATATCTGTCAACACTTGACATTGTCACTCAAATAATTTTAGGCAATCTTGTGTATGTGTAATGATAGTTTTAATTTGTATTTCCATGTAACTAATGATGTCATGCACTTTTTCATACGTCGAATGGCCCTTTGGATAACCTGTTTGTGAAAAAAACATTCAGGAATTTTGTTCATTTTTTCATTGGATTATTTGCTTTTTGCTTTGTAAGAATATTTCTATTCTCTGAATATATGACCTTTGTGTATACAAGGTACTTGATTAGCAAATGTCTTTACTCACTCTCTTCCTTGCCTTTTCGTTATTTTAATTGTGTGTTTTGATGAATAAAGTTTCTAATTTTAATTAATTCACATTTATCCATCTATTTCTTTATGGTTGGGGCTTTTTGTTAGAAGCATTTGTCTAAAATGTTTGGTTTATTTTGTTGTTGTTAAAAAGCACCTTGATTTCCTACCCGGGATTTCACAGTCACATCAAAGCATTCTCCTACATTTTGTCCTAGAAGCTTTATTGTTTTGTTCTATGATCATGATAAGCTTGGAATTGATTTTCTGTAGATGATGGTGAGGGAAAGTTTGTATTTTTCCATATGGATATTCAACTGACCAAACACCAGTAATTGTAAAAAAAAAAAATGGTTTACTTACTAGTCTATAGTGTAACCTTTGTCATAAATCACCTGCTGTCATGCATGAGTCTGTTTTTGAACTCTGTATTCTGTTTCATTGGTCTATTTATGTATTCTTTAGACAATCCAACAATCCTGCTCTAATTTACTTACTGAGGTTTAATCTTGATAACAAATAGTGTAAGCCTTCATATCCAGAAGGCTGGTCTTTTAAATTGCTTTGTTTATTTTTATCCCTAATCACTTGCTCCTCTTCACATATATATAAGAAAATGTGGCAATCCCTAAAGGGACTTTACTAGACCTTTAGATAAATTTGAGGAGCATTAACATCTTAATAAACGTTGAGTTCAATATAAGAAAATAGTAGATCTCTCCATTTTTAAATAATATTTTAGTCTGTTTAGATTTTTCTATGCAGAGATTTTTTAAATCTTTCATTAGGTTTTTAATAGGTGCTTGTTTTGTGCTATTATAATTGGTATTCTTTTTGAAGTAGCGTCATTGTCTGGTGCACCTGATTTTATAGACAGGATGGAGGAGGCAATGTCTGATTTACCTAGGGCCCACAGATTGGTTGGACCAGGTGTGATATTTACATAGCATGAGGAGAAGGCTGGCCACCCCACTCTAGTCTTATTATGCAAATAGGTTTTCCACTTAGCCAGTGTCATGTTGTCTGCTCTTTACTGTACACGTGTCTGGCGAAGAGAAGGGAACATAGAGCCGCCATTTTGAACATGCCTAGCTCCAGATAGTCTTTTCCTATTGGCACAGCTGCCGGCATTCACCCGTGCAAGCTTCCAACTTGCTTGTCTATGTCTGCAGCTTGACTTTACAGGCTGCTCTTTGTTAGAAAAGAAAATGATTTGGGGGCTGCTTTTCATTAAAAGGAAAACCTTATTGAGTACTTTCTTACCCTCACAAGATGCCTAAATAATTTCTACTTAATTCCTGTATCATTTTAACTGTTTAAGTTACACGGTTTATAAGGGATTTGGTAAAATACCTGTGTTTTTGGATAAAAACAACAATGAAAAATATGCTACAGGAATAAAAACTTAAACATACGAAAGGTGTGAACGGTATTCACAACATCAAGTGTATGATATCTTACCTCATGGGGAGGAAACTAACTTGGCAGGAATTTTGCAGAATCTTCAATGCCTAAGTGAAAGTTATCAATTACAAGTAATCATTTTCTAATTGTTTCTTGATTGAATATAGGACTGAAATTATCCTCTAAATTGATCTAGCACTCAGTGGCCTTGTTATATCCACTTTTTAATACAAATAGTCTCTCTATAAATTACTTTGGATTTTCTATGTACACAACGCTTTCATCTGCAAATGACAATGTTATTTATTATTTCCAATTATTTCACCTTTTTATTTTTTTTATTTTTTCCCGAGTCTTGTTCTGCTGCCCAGGCTGGAGTGCTGCAGTGCTGGAGTGCAGTGGCACCATCTCAGCTCACTGCAACCTCTGCCTCCCAGATTTGAGTGACTCTCCTGGCTCAGCCTCCTGAGTAGCTGAGATTACAGGTGCATGCCACCACGCCTGGCTAATTTTTGTATTTTTAGTAAAGAAGGGATTTCACCATGTTGGTTAGGCTGGTCTCTAACTCCTGACCTTGTGATCCACCCACCTCGGCCTCCCAAAGTGCTGGGATTACAGGTGTGAGCCACCACGCCCAACCACTGTTTTATTCTTTCTTACTGTACTGACTAGATCTCCAGTGCAATGATGATTGGAAATTACTATAGCTGCTATCTTGGTTTCATTCTACATATCACAGAGAATGGTTGTTTAGAAACTCTTTATCCAATTAAGGAAGGTTCCCTTCTAGTCCTAGTTGGTTATGAGTTTTGTTGCTTTGCTGTTGATTTTGGAGACAGTCTTTCTCTACTACCGAAGCTGTAGTGCAGTAGCACTATAATATCTCACTGCAAGCTCAAACTTCAGTGCTCAAATGTTCCTCTTACCTCAGCATCCCATGTGGCTGGGACTATAGGCATGTGCCACCATGCCTGGCTATTTTTTTTTCTTTTTTATGTTTTATAGCGATGGGGTCTTGCTGTGTTGCCCACACTGATCTTGAACTCCTGGCCTCAAGTGATCCTCCCTCCTCAGTCTCTCAAAGTGCTGAGATTACAGGCATGAGCCACCGTGCCTAGCAGCTATGAGTTTTTATTGTGAATATTGAGTTTTATTAAATGCTGTATCAGCATCTTTAGAGATGATCTAGTCTTTATTCTTTGTGGCGAATCACATTGAGCTTTGAATTTATACCATTCATGCATTCTTAGAGCCACCTCTATTTTGTCAGGCTGTCCCTTTATTCTACTACTGTAATTGTGGGGCTTTGATTATTATTTTGCTTTGGTTTGCATCAATGTTCCTGAGAAAAATTGACCTATAATTTTCTTCTCTTTTAACGTCCTCATTAGGTGTTAGTATCAAGATTATACTGGCTGTATAAAAAGAGGCCCAGTGAGTTTTCTCTTTTTCTGTTATGTCGAATAACTTTTGTAAGATCGGTTTTATTTTTTTCTTAAATATTCGGTAGAAATCACAAGTGAAGCAATTTGAAGTCTAAAGTTTTCTGTTTTTTGATTTGTGTGTGTGTGTATGTGAAAAGATTCTTTCATGGATAACTTTTAGATAACTATCATAATCATTAAATTTTCTATTTTTTTGTTGTATCAGATTTGGTAAAATTTATTTTTTCAGGAGTTTATCAATTGTTTCTTTTTTTTTTTGCCAGAAAGTTTTTCATAATATTCTCCTAATATTCATTCGCATTTACTGACCATGGTTTTCATCCTCCATGTTGGTGCTTTATGCCTCTTTGTTTCTTGATGTGTCTTGCCAGAGGTTTAAGCAATTTCATCAGCTTTTCCAAAAAAAGCAACTTTTGGCTGTGTTCATCTTCTCGATCTTATATTTACTTTTCATTTCATTAATTTTGTCCCCAATCTTTATTATCATATTCCATTTTTTTGACTTAATTTGCTGTTATTTTCTAACTTATGGAGATGAATACCTGATCATTAATTTTCAGTTTTTTCTTCTCTTCTGTGGACATGTGGCTATGAAGTTCTCTGTAATCATCGACTGAGTTATATTCCATACATTTTGATTTTTCTCATTTTCATTATTATTCATTTCAAACTACTTCCTGTTTTCATTTACCCATGGGTAATTTAAAAGTATAGAAATTTTCACACACACAATTTTCTTTTTTCTTTTTTTTTTAGTTATTGATTTTGAGCTGAATTCTACTCTGACTAAAAAACAATGTAAAATTTCAATCCTGTGAATTAAATTTGTTTAGACTTGTCAAGCATATCATCAACTTTGGTAAATGTTTTTTATACATTTTAAAATAATATTAATTAAGGTGGTGTTAGATACAGTATTGTAAAAATGCCAATTAGGTAAAATTTATTATTCATATCATTGACTTTTGCTATAGACTTCCTAAGTTTGTCCACTTATTTAATTATATACTACAGAATTGTAATAAAATCTTCTGCAAGTAGTGTGTATTAGTCTATTTTTTCATTTACTTCTATTATATTGAGTTTTATACATTTTGAAGCTGTATTACTAGATGCCATGTTACCTCTCATTCATTACGAAGTTTTGTGAATATGATGCTTTGACTTTTTCAGAGAATATAATTCATAAATCAGTGCAACCAGAAAGTGCAACATGTCACATTGTAATGAATGTTTACAACAAAATAGAGAAACCAAAGTCAGCCTAGCTGAACCTCAGTCTCCCACTTTTTCCTCATGAGCTAAATGAACATCTGATCCGCCCTCCTGCACCAAGATCTGGACCAAAACAAAGCTCAGCTTCAATCAGTATTTTAATTGAGGAATTAGTATTCAGAATTTTATATTTTCTTGTTTAAAAAATTGTTATCATTATACAAAGAACCTCTCTAACTTTAACCTTGATTGCTGTCTTTTTGACTCATTTTAGTCTAATTATTTGATTTATTTTGTTTAATATTTGCTTTATATCTTTCTTTTTCCCACATCTTATATATCTTTTGTTGTATTGAAGTGGAACATTACTAAAGGGCATGGAAATAATAAAACCTCAGTGCAGGAAATAAACCCTAGCTTCAGTGGAAAATATTCCAAGAACTAGAAAACTGCTGGGATTGACAATCTTCCCTGCTGGGGCTCCTATTTCTTCATCTCTGCTTTGTTTTGCCCACTATTTCTGTAATTCCTTCTTTCGACTTTTTTGTCCTGTTTGGAGTGTGGGAGACCTGAATGTGCCACCCCAAAATATACCCTTTACTGTGAGGATTGCCAATCTGAAAGCAAATAAGAAGCACTTGTAGGAAATTTCTCTATCTACCCTCTATTTGCATATCAGGACATAAACTTAAAATGAAAAAAGATACCCCACCTCCCTTTTCTACGAGGGAGAGCAAAAGTTAACTGCTTAAGACAACTGTAGACCCTTATGCGTGTGGAGTTGGCACCAAAAGCATCTATATAAATAAACCTTACTGACCAGCATTTACCTGCCATTATTTGCCTTCCCATAAGTTGTTGCCTTTAGAGACTCAAGGTCCTTTTCCTTTTTCTTGTCACCTCTCTAAAAATGTACTGTTGTTTGTCAAAGATGGTATATCAGCTGGAAGTCAAAGCCACCTCTTCGAGAATTACTTATTCTCTGGATATCTCTTATATGCCTATACATGTTAATATACATGTTAATAAGCATCTATTCGCTTTTCTCTTGATAATTTATCTTTTGCTACAGAGTTTCTTTTGCAACCAAGAACTTAATGAGGGTTGAGCTTACAATAGCCTAGCATGGCTTCCATGCCCCTCTCTCATCAGCTGGCTCTGGCTTTTCATATCTCCTTTTTTCTATGCTCTGTGTTGATTTAGCATGTCTCATTTAAGCCACGTGTTTAATATTAGCTTTCAGGTCAAGTAATGACATGCATCTTCAGTATGATACATGGACAATGGTAGATAGGAAAATCATTTCTGCAGTAGGCAATGAGAAATGCCCCATCAACTGCAGTGATCATTCGATCTACAACTCTTCTTTGCAAAAGGGTATAACAAAAGGCTAAACCTGATCACTAACTTCAAAATGTCTTTTTAATTTAAACACTTAATTATAAATTAGAAAATATTGCATACAAGTCTCAAATGCCAGCTTCTCTTGAGAGTTCAGAAATCCTGGCAGCAGTAAAATAACATTCTTACATAGAAACAATGGCTGTGCTTAACAATGCTGGTTTCTTCTTTATAGATTGGGCCTGGGATCTGCACCATTGCCCTGACCCTTTTTTTTTTTTTATTTTATAAAGTTGTTCTGAATGCTTTTCAGATTGTGATCCTTGAAAAAATCTGACAGTAAACTCTTAATGCTTTGAGGGAAAGTACTTTATCTTAATTATCTTTAAATCACAACATGCTGCAGAATGTTTGGATCACATTTGGTGACTAAAGTGATGTCAGTGAAATAGTTAAATTAAAGCTTTCAAAAATTATCAGTATTTACACCTATCTCTTGGTTGTTAGTAAGAAAGTGGATTTATTTTAATTAATGCCTGAAATCCACAGATGTCATAAACACCTCAATTCATCCAATAATTTCTTCTTAAATCAAACTTTCAAAAAATAATTAGAGGTGCTAACAAGTAGCAAATCTGACTGTGAATGGAATTGGCTTTCTTTTGTTTAGTGAAGGAAGATAATTAGCAGGAAATGGCCAACAGATGCTGAGCAGAAAGAGGAAGCTGGGGGCACAAATGATCTCTCACAAGAAACCAAAGACCTTAGATCCCTAAGAATTGATTTCACTGCAAATCCCAATAATTGCTGGAAAGAGTTTCCTGGGACAGCAGTTAAAGCAGGTCACACATATTAAAAGACATGCTTTGTTTGTAATATTGGAAGAATTGAAAATCATACCGATTTTTATGAGTAAGCACCTTGATAATCAATGAAGAACATCTGGCATTTTAATTTAAAGCTTTTTTTTAAGTCCTCGAATTTGTTATTTCATGGAGCCTCAGTCCCACAACTTAGCTAGACACAAATAAAACATCTGTGTCCAAAAGTTTAACTTCCACTCTCTTTGTTGCATGAACCAGAAAGCAAATGCTCCTTCAGAACAGTCTGACCTCAGAAGGCTCTGGAACATCCGGAATCTGGGAAGGGCTAACAGGATTTGTATGTACTGATAGGAAAGGACCACTCAGCACATGGTGATAACTCCATATTCAATCCAGGGAAATTAAATTCTAACAGGATTAAAGGAGTCAGCAGTTAATATATAGGAGTATGATTTCCCCCAAGCCGACATGCACATTGAAAGCCCATCTTTTATGGGAGAAACTGCTAAGAACATGACACAATGCATTAAGGTAGGAGGCAGCTTAAAATATGTGCAGAAATTCTAGCTTTTCATTCTGCTGTAGCAACACAGAATATGTCTGAATTGCCTCATATTTATTGCCCTGTTTTCTAACAGCAAATGCAAAAACATGCATCAATATAGCACTATGGAACCAACCTAAATAAAGTTATATAGGAAATTCATGTATCATGTGACTATCACACCCACACATACACACAATAGAAATAATAAAAGAAGTGTCCCCAAATACAAAATATGGAAATCTCAAATACATTTTATCATTTCAAATCAAGACTCTTTAGTACTTTGTTATTGTGCCTCGGAAATCTAACTGTTCCCTATCCGTGTTTCCGTACTTCTTAATTTGCAATTTTGACAAAATTCAAAGGAGATTCCCATAGCTCATGCAAATCAAGGAGCAACACTTCCCTAACAGCAGTTACAAGGGACCTGTCTTCTTCCCAAAAGCATCATCTATCCCTGAAAAGAAGTATGCCATTTCTTTATAAGTACTGCCACTTAGCTGGCTTCCTGTCATAAGTTCAATGTTAGAAAAAGGACTCTGCTTCTCCTTGGTTGCCCCTTTCTCTTTGTTAAAACTGATTCCAAGCAATTAGAAGCTCCAGCTATTCAAAAAGCAAGCAAAGATTGGTGCCAAAGGGCAAGCTTGTCCTTGAGAGAGGTCATGCCTCTTCAGGTGAAGCTTGTCTTTGCTTGGGGACAACGGTTCCCTGTCTACCCTATCTCTAAGAGGCTTATTGTTATGCTCATACCCACATTTCTCAGTCAGGGAAAGATACTGGTCTCTGTGGTAGATTGATTTAATTAATGGCCCCATTACTTGAGCCCTACTAGTACTGTCACCCTCTTCCCTGTATCATTCTAGTGCCTGCTTAGTCTGGCTTTAAGCCCAATTATGCAATTTCTTTTGGCCTATGGGATATTAGCAAGCATGATGCAAAGAGAGGCTGGAAGAGTGTTACATATTGGGGTTGTTCACCTTGCTCTGTCTATAATGTCTATGTGAAGATGTCTAGGCCAGCCTGCCAGACGATGAAAGACAGGTAGAGTACAGTTGAGTCAGCCCAGCAAGATGATCTTAAATCAGCCAATAGCCAATGACAATCATGTGATGAGCCCAACCAAGATCAGTCACCTCTTTTACAATCGACAGGCATGAAGCCTTTGTTCTCTTTTGATAATCTTTTAATTTCCTCCAAGGGTCTAGTCCTTCGGAACCATAACTCTGGCTTGAACAATTTTCCTAATAAGAAAAAATATATGCCCGTGTGCGTTGGGTGAATCTCTCAAAGTTTCTAGTTACACCTGGGCACTTTCTTTGCTAAATTGCTAAATGCCATAAAATAACATGGTTCAGTAATTAGATATTTATCTTGCTTAGATAAATCCCTGATATGACATATTGCTGAATCTGTCATTATAAGATTTGAGCCATTTTTGTTTCCCTTTGAAAAATTTTTATTCATAAAAACTGAGATGACCCAAAAAATACTTCTTTGACTTTTAGGACTGTGTCCAAACATGTTATTCTAAAAGAAGCAGGGTGGAGATAAATAAACTTCTTTGAAAGTGGCTAATTCATCTTTATGGTAATAATTAATTGTGTGACAGAATCCAATCCATTAATTTTATAAGCTAGCATACTCTGTGCCTTCACTTACATTAAATTTTAAAAAAAGTTGTAGCTGAAAGTTTAAAAATTCATTGATGATTTTAAGTTATTGAATTATGGTCAGATTGTATTAAAACAAATCCATTCTCATGCTTTTTATAAGAGGTACACCTAAAATATGAGAGCGTGGAACATGTGAATGTAAAGATGAGAAAAATTTTACATGGCAAATTTTAACTAAAATAAGTCTGGTATAAATATATTCAAATGAATCAAAAAGACAAAACAACAAGGCCAGGGGTGGAAAGGGTCTTTGTATAGTTATGAAAAACTTAAAACAGGAAAATAATAAAATTCTAATCTTTCATGCACCTAATGAAAAGCCTCTATAAAAATATGTTTCTGAAAGATTAGAGGCTTTAATGTAAAATGCAAACAAATATTTAGAACAATATCTTCATAACTTTGGAGAAGGAAGAGTCTTATATATGTCACAATGTGCTAAAAAGAAAAAAATCAGATGGATAATTTTGACTAAGTGAAAATTAAGAACTTTTGGTTATCAAAGATACCATAAGGAAAATGAAAAGACACAAAGTGGAAGAAGATATTTGCAACCTATGTCATATCTGATCCAATAATCAAAGGACAGCACAATAAATTATAATATATTTACAAAATGGAATACTGGACTGTACTGAAAATGAATGGGGTCTGGATCTTGCAACAAGTGAATAAATGTAAAAAATAAGAATAGTGTTGAGTAAAGAAAGCCAATAGAACGAATACTATGTACAGTATAATACCCTTTTAACAAACTCAAAACTAAACAACTCACTGTTTAGAACTCTGTATAACTAGGAGACAAACTAATTTTGAAATATCAGGGAATGATAAAAATAAAATTTAGAACAATGTTTGCTCCAAGGATTGAGGGAAGGAACAAGGAACAGAGAGAAAGGAGAGACAGAGAATATAGAAGACTTAACCAGCACTAAGTTTTGATATTACGGATAATACTTTTGGCTCATATTTTTATCCCACCTGCTTCCATAAAATGATAAGGAAGGATAAGTTGGATTAGATGCATTCTTGGCATTGACTATTCTAAATGGATTTTCCATCTTGAAGTTACTGTGCGTGAAGCCAGGAGCAATTACTTTTTGAGTGGATCTACTGTCACCACGTTTCAAGGTGTCATTGTCCTGCATTTCATCAGAACTACTTGAGCCAGCTAGAGCTTTACATGCCAAGCATTACAAAATAAATAGAGAATTGGAATTCTTTCCATCTGTAAAGCAAGAAAATGCACATTTGAATTCTGGCTAAAGGGACACACCCCTTTTTTTTTGAGAAAAGCACCTATTGCAAGGTTTTGGTGTTGGTGCAAACACTCATTTTGATGTCTTTCACTTCTTATAAGTTATTGGCCTTCTTTTCTAAAATGTCTTCTACCTTTCCAACTAAGTTTTCTCCTATTCAGAAACAATGGCTTAATCATTTTCCAAAGGACTCTTTTCTTCATAGCAGTCTTGATAGCCACCTACCAGAAGCCTGATTTAATAGGTCTTCAGTGGATCCATTGCACCCATGAGAACAATCAGTAAGGACTGGTGGCTTCTCAGCCAGGTGTTTTTTGAGTGTGTGGGTGCCTGAGTGGTGCCATACAAAACAACTTTGATTCATTTGCCCACAGAGAACTCAAGTGACGTTTTGGGTAATTCATTTGTTTAGAGATGTGTCCTTTCTACCCCACCTTCATCTTGACCCAAGTGTTTAGCTTTAAGGCTATTTTTGGAAATATGACACTAAAAAGGATATTAACTGCCCCTGAGAATGTGACACTCCCAGTGAGTCTCAAATTGAAAACAGGCTTCAATGCATCAGCCATTTTTCATAAGTATTTAATAGCTTCAAGGAAATGACAGTTCCATGTCCCACGTGGGTTTTAGTTAGGGTGTAAGGTTCACAACTGAATACATGGGAGACAATTGTTGAACCATACATTATGCAAGCTGTTGTGAAAGTTAAGGATACACAACTGGCCTACTTTACACATATACACATGAAATACTACCTCTACCCCTTAATCTATTTAAAATATGTTCCTAGACTTTAAATTCCTCAGGCCTTAAGGAAATAAAACCAAGGCCATAGCTATATAATTGCAAAGCTCCAACTGTGTCCTATTAACCCAGTCATTTCATGAACTAATTCAGGGACAGTGGGTTCACAAAGCCTCAGTGTGTTTAAGATTTATAATTAAATTTCAAAATGAAAGCTCATCTTGCCCGTTCAAGAATCTATGAAGTGTGTGGCTGTCTACAGAATCTTGTAGATAGACTGTTTCTTAAATCCAGCCTTTTCTTTTTATTATGAAGCCAGTTTGTATTTTAAAAGATGCCATTTCTTTCTAAAAAGTCCAGCTTAAAACTCAAGATATTAAATAACCAACCCTGACAGAACATGTGAGAAAGTTTCATACTTTTTTTTCAGTTTGCCTGAAAAAAAAAAAAAGCTAAAAATACAGACAATTTCTATCTATGAATATCAATGATTTTTAAATGCCCACCAGAGAACACTGTTTCTAAGTCTGGAGTAAGGAAGAGATAAGAGATTGTCCTAGTCCAGGTCTTTTAAGAAACTGATTAAACACAAAGGGAGTATTTCGTCGGATATTCCGCTGAGAAAAAATGCGGAAGGAACTGGGAAAACGTGGGAGAGCTGTCGGACTGCAGTGTGTATTTAATCAGAAGAGAAAGCTGGAATAAAGGAAGTTGGGACAAAAACATTAGAGCGCTTTGCAGTCTAAGGAAGTTTCTGCAAGGCCATTCAGTGTTCCTGAGCTAAAGTCTGTCATCATAGGAGCCCCATGTCTCTCAGATCGGACCCACCTTAGCATGATCCACTCAATGTGCTCACTCATTGGCTGAGAACAGCCTGTGGGAGGTGTGGCCTCAGTGGAAACTTAACTATGAGTTACAGAGCTCAGTGACTAGAGCTCTGTAATTTCAACTTAAATGTCTTCACATACTGTAAACAAGACACAGAATAATTTGGATGACATTTAAAGAAGATGATTTCCTTATTAGTCAGCTTGCTACTGTAAAATGCTGCATAACAACCCCCAAATCTCAGTTGAATCCAAAAACAAGTATGTATTTCTTGTTCATGGGTCTCCAGGTGTCTTGGCTAAGCTCAGGTTTGTGTCAGTTTCATATGTGTGTTATTCTAGGACCCAGGCTGAAGAGAGGAAAAGGCTACATAGGACATGCACTTATCCTGGCAGATGAAAACAAAATGAAAAAGAACAAACCAAACCAAATAAGCACATTTAAAACTTTTGCTCACATCACATGTGGTCACATACCATTACCAAAGTAAGTCACATGGTCCAGCCAAAAGTCAATGGAGCAAAGAAGTGTAGTCTACATGCTGGGCTAGAAAATTCTGCACAGCCAGTGGTAAAGGATGTGGTTGTATAGTCCTAGTATGTTGAGGGAGTGGGGGACTGAAAATAATTTTCTATTTTAGACTAATATTGCTTTCTTGGTAGAGTAAACAACATGAAATAGTAAAAAGTAGTCATAGAACACACACACATACACACGCACACACACCCTTGTGAATGGACATATAGATACACTAGAAGAATATAAATATACCTATCTCATGTGGAATCATATACCTAAATCTTGGATATAAATAAACCAGAAAAGCTGCTAAATTTTTTTCTATTTTTCTTTGGCCATTCAGAATAGAAGAAGAAGACAGAAATAGTCTATGAAAAATCATGACTTATACTACTAATGGATGCAGGAAATCTTAGTGCAAGTGAGAAAAAATGCATAGATCCACAAAATCAAAAAGTTTTAACAGCAACCTTTTCACACCAAAGT
Organism: Nomascus leucogenys; assembly: GCF_006542625.1. Taxonomy (NCBI): domain Eukaryota; kingdom Metazoa; phylum Chordata; class Mammalia; order Primates; family Hylobatidae; genus Nomascus; species Nomascus leucogenys. The sequence continues at coordinate 6,692,565 of NC_044391.1, forward strand.
GGCCTTTTTGATGCACAATTTTAAAGCCCACGAGACTGGCCACTTCCATCCTGTTGGCATGGACCCAATATAGGAATTAAAAAAAAAGATTAGAGTAAAAAACCAAAAATTTTCTTACAGCAGCTGCCCCAAATCAACTCTAAATATCAGCCAACTGAGGCAGCTAAAAACTCACCAAAAAAAAAAAATATATAAACAATGCAAATTCAGATATATTAATTAGGTAAAAAGGGAAGAAGTTAAGGAAAGTCTATTTCAGTATGTGGAAGCAAATAGAAGACTTCATGGAATAATCTCTGGTATAAGTTAATAGGAATAAACAACATGGGACCCAAGAAGGAAAAAAAGTGATGGCTCTGAGTTTATTCCACCACCTCACATACACATATACTCACACAAGGAAACAATGTAGCACACGCACACAAAGATGAAGAATGGATCCTGAAGAAAAATCTACCCCAGGAAACAAAAGAAAACTTAGTGATCACAATGAAATAACAAGTAAACCGAGCCAGCAGAACTAAGAAAAAATATTGAAGGAAAAATAACCTGAGCGAGACCCTTAAAATATGTTAAAAATAATAACTTAGAGAATAGGCTTGATAAAATCACCAAGATGCAGAGGAAAAGGACATAAAAATTAAAATAATTTGAGATAAGTGTAATGATATAAAAATAAAACAGATACAAAGACTATGATACTATAGAAGCAGCAGAAATCTCCACAGATGAAAGAAGAATAAAAGCCCAGGATCTTTTAAATGTTTTCAAGGGCTTGTTTTATTTCATAAAAAAATGAATAATCACCAATAATGAGATATACTTTATTAAATTTACTAAATGTCAAGCATTCAGAAGAGATAAACAGATTAATCTTTACATATTTTGAAATTGTATTATAGCTCTTAGATGTTCTAAGTTTTTTCCACTTTGAATTTCCTCTATATTTCAGCTTGCAATGTTTATATTGACATATCTTCAAACTCACTGAGTCTTTCCTTGGCAAAGTTGAGTCTATGGTAAGCTCTTTGAAAACACATTTCTTCCTACCCCCCACTTCAAGAAGGTGGATTAGAGGCCTTTAGCATTCCTCAGCCACTTGGAAATAGCAAAATAGTACATAAAGATGAACTCTGTGAGACTTAATTCAAGAAGGAAAATGGGAATCTTCCAGAATAGTAAAGGACACCCCAGATCTCGGGGAAGAGAAGGTGGGCAAACAGCCACCATGATGCATCTGGCTGATAAAAGTAAGTGAAACCTTAGTACGTGAGAGAGGCAGATAACCTCCCTAGGGGACTCACTTTTCTACTGCAGATCCATGCAACTCAGGCCAAGGGAGAGCACATTATTTCTTCCAAGTCCCTAGAGCTAACTTGGATGGAGGCTTGGAGACACTGAGAGGGAAAGACCTCCGGAAAAGCTGCAATCATTTTCCCAGACCCAGGATGGAGACATGGATGCTATTTTTAATCCAGGCTCATACAAAGTCAGTCATTCTTTGGCAATTTGGCAACACGGCCTCATAGTCATTTTAGTGTCAGGCCAGAGATTGAGCACTTGCTCTAGAGTAGTATACAGCTTCTACAGCTAGAATTGAGCAGCAGGGCTGGAAAGCACCCCAGCAGTAGGTGCTAGAATTGTGCTTTTCCCCATTGCAGGTCTGGAGTGGGAAGGGAGTTGCTGTAGCTGTGGGTTCTTTTGGGCAATAAGATCTTTAGACAAGGCCAGCTTGGCAACCTAGAGCCAGTCTGCATGTGTCATTATGAGGTGCCCCAGCCTGCTCCCCAGAGATTGTGGTGTAGTGAGGCGCTCTCTGTTCCATGTCCAGGCAGATTTCCAGGCATTCTGTTTGTTCACCTGGATCAGCTGCTGGAGCCACCCCACCCTTCTTGTGAAGAGATTGTGGTACAGTGGGGCTCTTTCTGTTCCATACCCAGGCAGATCTCTAGGCACTTGGAGCATTCACTCTCCTGGATTGGAGAGTTAGGCCACTCACCCTTCTTCATGCTGGGAAACTGGGGAAAAGGAGGTTTCTCAGCTTCATGTCTAGGCACACCTCTAGGCACTTGGTGGCTGCCCGCTGAGCTTGTCCTTGAAGCTAGTGCTTGTGCCTGATATTGTGGGACCTGTAGGTGTGCCTGCTTGATCTGGCCCCACCCATCTTGCTCCCACTCTCCAGGGCTGTGCATTCCACAGTGGTCTGAGCTCCCAGAGAGTTTTAACCAGGAAGCAAGGATCAAGTATATGCCCATCCACATTGGCTGTAGCCAGCTCTTACCCACAAGAGCTACCTACTGGCTTGGAGAATTAATGGCACAACACTCCAGGATATCTGCCGACACAAGTGCATAGCACTGGGGAAAGAGTTAAACTTCCTGACCACTGCCACTCTGGCCCCACATGAGGCAGTGAGCCTGCTCACATGCCCAGTACATCACTACTATAACCAGCATTTGGATAAACCATCATAAAAAAGCTACCCATAGCCAAGGAATTTATACAGACACTTTGACACTGAAAATACCCAGACCAGAGCTCTAACCCTCGGCACAGTTCACCCGTAAGGGATGGGGAAGAGCAGCCCACCAAAGCCCACCTTGGGTTAAAGGTAATGTGGGCATGGCACCAGTCACTGAAGGCAGCACCATCATAGCTCAGGAACAGACATGGAGAGGAGGTCATGTCATCCCCCATTCTGCCCTCCTCAGTGCGCTGTTGAAGACTCGGTAGTAGCTCTTCCCATCAGGGCTCAGAAGCATGGGCTGAAAGAAATCAATTCTAAGCATTCTATAGTGGTTCCACCTCCACTGAAGGTAAATGTATACTTGGGGAAAATGCTTTTCATACTTCTTTATTGCCTCTGCTTCTGCACCTACCTGCCAGCTCTTACTCTTAAATGCCAACTACTGGACTGCAGCTTGAACTGCACCACCAAACAAAATTACATTGCTACTAGAAGCAACATCTGAGAAAGCCATTGCATGAAACTGCCTGCAGCCAAGGAGCCCATACAGAGCGCTGGCACCCTGAAAGCACCTAGAAACCAAGCCAATTAATCATGTTTAATATATACCACAGTTATATCTACAAGGCGAGAAAGAATAAAATATCAAGAAGCCCCATCCAAACAAAAGCAAATTCAAAAAATAAGGAAACATGAGCTCTCTCAGGTGAGAAGGAATCAGTGCAAGAACTCTGGCAATTAAAAAAGCCAGAGTGGTTGATTAACACCAAAAGATCCCATTAGCTTCCAAGAAATGGAACCTAACCAGAATGAAATGTCTGAAGTGACAGATACAGAATTCAGAATTTGAATGGCAAAGAAACTCAATGAGATCAAAGAGGAAGTTCAAATCCAACATAAAGAAAACAGAAAAATGATACAAGTATTGAAAGACAATAGAGTTATTAATAAAAAACCAAACATAACTTCTGGAATTAAAAAATTAACTACAAGAATTTCAAAATACAGTCAGAAGCCTTAACAACAGATTAGACCAAGTAGAAGAAAGAATTTCAGAGCTCGAAGACTGGTCCTTCAAATTAACCAAGTCAAAAGAAATAAAGAAAAAAAAATGTAAAAAAAAAACAAAGCCTTCACAAAATATGAGATTATGTAAAGGGACTACATATATGATTTATTGGCATTCTTGATATAGAAGAAGAGAAAGTAAGCCACTTGGAAAATATATTCGAGGATATGGTTTAGAATGCAAGACTGGTTCAACATACACAAATCAATAAATGGAATCCAGCACATACACAGAACCAAAGACAAAAACCACATGATTATCTCAATAGATGCAGAAAAGACCTCTGACAAAATTCAACAACACTTCATGCTAAAAACTCTCAATAAATTAGGTATTGATGGGACGTATCTCAAAATAATAGGAGCTATCTATGACAAACCCACAGCCAATATAATACTAAATGGGCAAAAACTGGAAGCATTCCCTTTGAAAACTGGCACAAGACAGGGATGCCCTCTCTCACCACTCCTATTCAACATAGTGCTGGAAGTTCTGGCCAGGGCAATCAGGCAGGAGAAGGAAATAAAGGGTATTCAATTAGGAAAAGAGGAAGTCAAATTGTCCCTGTTTGCAGATGACATGATTATTTATCTAGAAAACCCCATCATCTCAGCCCAAAATCTCCTTAAGCTGATTAGCAACTTCAGCAAAGTCTCAGGATACAAAATCAATGTATAAAAATCACAAGCATTCTTGTACACCAATCACAGACAAACAGAGAGCCAAATCATGAATGAACTCCCATTCACAATTGCTTCAAAGAGAATAAAATACCTAGGAACCCAACTTACAAAGGATGTGAAGGACCTCTTCAAGGAGAACTACAAACCACTGCTCAATGAAATAAAAGAGGATACAAACAAATGGAAGAACATTCCATGCTCATGGGTTGGAAGAATCAATATCATGAAAATGGCCATACTGCCCAAGGTAATTTATAGATTCAATGCCATCCCCATCAAGCTACCAATGATTTTCTTCACAGAATTGGAAAAAACTACTTTAAAGTTCATATGGAACCAAAAAAGAGCCCACATTGCCAAGTCAATCCTAAGCCAAAAGAACAAAGCTGGAGGCATCACGCTACCTGACTTCAAACTATACTACAAGGCTACAGTAACCAAAACAGCATGGTACTGGTACCACAACAGAGACATAGATCAATGGAACAGAACAGAGCCCTCAGAAATGATGCCGCATAGCTACAACTATCTGATCTTTGACAAACCTGACAAAAACAAGAAATGGGGAAAGGATTCCCTGTTTAATAAATGGTGCTGGGAAAACTGGCTAGCCATATGTAAAAAGCTGAAACTGGATCCCTTCCTTACACCTTATACAAAAATTAATTCGAGATGGATTAAAGACTTAAATGTTAGACCTAAAACCATTAAAATCCTACAAGAAAACCTAGGCAATACCATTCAGGACACAGGTGTGGGCAGGGACTTCATGTCTAAAACACCAAAAGCAATGGCAACAAAAGCCAAAATTGACAAATAGGATCTCATTAAACTAAAGAGCTTCTGCACAGCAAAAGAAACTACCATCAGAGTGAACAGGCAACCTACAGAATGGGAGAAAATTTTTGCAACCTACTCATCTGACAAAGGGCTAATATCCAGAATCTACAATGAACTCAAACAAATTTAGAAGAAATAAACAAACAACCCCATAAAAATTGGGCAAAGGACATGAACAGACACTTCTCAAAAGAAGACATTTATGCAGCCAAAAAACACATGAAAAAATGCTCATCATCACTGGCCATCAGAGAAATGCAAATCAAAACCACAGTGAGATACCATCTCACATCAGTTAGAATGGCGATCATTAAAAAGCCAGGAAACAACAGGTGCTGGAGAGGATGTGGAGAAATAGGAACACTTTGACACAGTTGTTGGAACTGTAAACTAGTTCAACCATTGTGGAAGTCAGTGTGGCGATTCCTCAGGGATCTAGAACTAGAAATACCATTTGACCCAGCCATCCCATTACTGGGTATATACCCAAAGGACTATAAATCATGCTGCTATAAAGACACATGCACACATATGTTTATTGCGGCACTATTCACAATAGCAAAGACTTGGAACCAACCCAAATGTCCAACAACGATAGACTGGATTAAGAAAATGTGGCACATATACACCATGGAATACTATGCAGCCACAAAAAATGATGAGCTCATATCCTTTGTAGGGACATAGATGAAACTGGAAAACATCATTCTCAGTAAACTATCACAAGGACAAAAAACCAAACACCGCATGTTCTCACTCATAGGTGGGAATTGAACAACGAGAACTCATAGACACAGGAAGGGGAACATCACACTCCGGGGACTGTTGTGGGGTGGGGGGAGCGGGGAGGGACAGTGTTAGGAGATATACCTAATGCTAAATGACGAGTTAATGGGTGCAGGAAATCAACATGGCACATGGATACATATGTAACAAACCTGCACATTGTGCACATGTACCCTTAAACCTAAAGTATAATAATAAAAAAAAAAAAGAAAAATATCCCCAGTCTTCCCAGAGAGGTTTACATATTAGAAATCCAGAGACCTCCTTCAAGATACTCTACAAGACAAGCATTACCAAGGCACATAGTCGTCAGACTACCCAAGGCCAGTGCAAAAGAAAAAAATCTTAAAGGCAGCTAGAGAAAAGGGCCATATTACCTACAAAGGGAAACCCATCAAAGTAACAGCAGACTTCTCAGCAGAAACCTTACAAGTCAGAAAAGATTGGGGAACCATTTGTTTTTTTTTTTTTTTTTTTTGAGATGGAGTTTTGCTCTTATTGCCCAGGCTAGAGTGCAATGGTGCCATCTTGGCTCACCACAACCTACACCTCCTGGGTTCAAGCATTTCTCCTGCCCCAGCCTCCCGAGTAGCTGGGATTACAGGCATGTGCCACTGTTGTGGGAAGTCAGGGACCCCAAATGGAGGGACCGGCTGAAGCCATGGCAGAAGAACGTGGATTGTGAAGATTTTATGGACATTAGTTCCCTAAATTAATACTTTTGTAATTTCTTACGCCTGTCTTTACTGCAATCTCTAAACATAAATTGTAAAGACTTCATGGACACTTATCACTTCCCCAATCAATACCCTTGTGGTTTCCTATGCCTGTCTTTACTTTAATCTCTTAATCCTGTCAGTTGAGGATGATGTATATTGTTCCAGGACCCTGTGATAATTACGTTAACTACAAAAATTGTACAGCATGTGTGTTTGAGCAATATGAAATATGGACACCCTGAGAAAAGAACAGGATAACAGCAATTGTTCAGGGAATAAGAGAGATAACCTTAAACTCTGACTGCAGGTGAGCCAGGCAGAACAGAGCCATATTTCTCTTCTTTCAAAAGCAAATGGGAGAAATATCACTGAGTTCTTTTTCTCAGCATGGGATATCCCTGAGAAAGAGAATGCGCACCTCGGGGTAGGTCTCTGAACTGGCCTCCCCAGGGCGTACTGTCTCTTATGGTCGAGACTGCAGGGGTGAAATAAACTCCAGTCTCCCATAGTGCTCCCAGGCTGATTAGGAAGAGGAAATTCCCACCTAATAAACTTTGGTCAGACTGGTTGATCTCAAAACCCTGTCTCCTGATAAGATGTTATCAATGACAGTGGTGCCCAAAACTTCATTAGCAATTTTAATTTCGCCTTGGTCCTGTGATCTCGCCCTGCCTCCACTTGCCTTGTGATATTCTATTACCCTGTTAAGTACTTGATGTCTGTCACCCACACCTATTCGTATACTCCCTCCCCTTTTGAAACTCCCTAATAAAAACTTGCTGGTTTTTGTGGCTTGTGGGGCATCATGGATCCTACCAATGTGTGATGTCTCCCCCGGATGCCCAGCTTTAAAATTTCGCTCTTTTATACTCTGTCCTTTTATTTCTCAAGCCAGCTGACGCTTAGGAAAATAGAAAAGAACCTACGTGATTATCGGGCAGGATCCCCCATATGCCACCATGCCTAATTTTGTATTTTTAGTAGACAGGGTTTCTCTATGTTGGTCAGGGTGGTCTCGAACTCCCAACCTCAGGTGATCTGCCCGCCTTGGCCCCCCAAAGTGCTGGGATTAGAGGCGGGAGCCACCGGGTCCAGCCTGGGGAACCATTTTTAGCATTCTAAAATAGAAGAAATGTCAGCCAAGAATTATATGTCTTGCCAAGGCAAGCTCCTTAAACAAAGGAGAAATAAAGTATTGCCCAGACAAGCAATTCCTAAGGAAATTTGTCACCACCAGAATGGCCCTACAAAAGACGATTAAGGGAGTTCTAAACATGGAAATGAAAGAATGATACTTTCTACTACAAAAGCTCACATACGCACACAGCCCACAGACTCTATAAAGCAACTACACAATTGAGACAGCAAAGCAACTCACTAATAACACTATGACAGAAAAATAACCTCATATATCAACAATAACCTTAAACAAATCCTTAACTCATTATACGAAACCAGTATCATCCTGATACCAAAATGTGGCAAATGCACAACAAAAAAGACAACTATAGGTCTATATCCCTGATATAGTTGCAAAACTCCTCAACAAAATACCAGCAAACTGAACCCAACAGCACAACGAAAAGTTAATTCACCACAATCAAGTGGGCTTCATTCCTGGAATGCAACCATGGTTCAACATATGCAAATTAATAAACATGATTCACCACATAAATATAATTAAAAGCAAAAACTGTATGATCATTTTAATAGATACAGCATTTGATAAAATCCAACATCTCTTCATGATAAAAACCTTCAAGAAACTAGACGTCAAAGGGACAAACCTCAAAATAATAAGAGCCAACTATGAGAAATTCATCATCAACATCATACTGAATGGGCAAAAGCTGGAAGCACTACTTTAAGAACTGAAACAAGGGAGCAATGTCCACTCTCACCACTCCTGTTTAACATAGTATTGGAAGCCCAAGCCAGAGCCATCAGGCAACAGAAAGAAATAAAAGTCATCCAAATAGGAAAAGAGGAAGTCAAATTATCTCTCTTTGCTGCTGACAGGATTCTATGCCTCGAGAATCCTAAATATTCCACCAAAAGACTCTTAGACCTGATAAACAATTTCAGCAAAGTCTCAGGATATGAAATAAACATGCAAAAGTCAGCAGCATTCTATACACCAATAACATTCAAGCTGAGGATCAAATGAAGAGTGCAATCCCATTTATAATTGCCAGATAAAAAATAAAATACCTAGGAATACACCTAATCATGGAGGTAAAAGATCTCTATGAGGAGAATTACAAAAACTGTTAAAAAAATTATACATGACATAAACAAATAGAAAAGCATCCATGCTCATGGATTGGAAGAATCAATATTGCCCAAAGCAATGTTCAAAGCAATCTACAAATTCACCTCTATTTCTGTCAAACTACCAACTTCATATTACACATAATTAGAAAATACTATTCTAAACTTCATATAGTATCAGAAAAAGATCCTGAATAGCCAAGGCAATGTAGAGCAAAAAGAACAGACCTAGAGAAATCACATTATTGCTTCACACTGTATCGCAAGGCTACAGTAACCAAAACAGCATGGTACTGGCACAAAAATAGACACATAGACCAGTGGAAGAGAATAGAGACCCTTGAAAGAAAGCCACACATCCACAACCAATCTTCAACAAAGTTAACAACAACAACAACAAAACCACAGGGAAAGGACACAATATTCAATAAATGGTGCTGGGAAAATTGGCTAACCAATATGCGGAAGAATGAAACTGGACTGTTACTCCTCACCAATACAAAATTTAGCTTGAAATTAACTTAAAATGTATTAAACACTCAAATGTCAGGTGTCAAATTGTAATAATTATAAAAACTCAACATTAACTCAAAATGTATTAAACACTCAAATGTCAGATGCCAAATTATAAAAATTCTAGTAGAAATCCTGGGTAATTATTCTAGGTATTGGCATAGGCAAAGAATTTAGGATGAAGACTCCAAAAGCAAATGCAACAATTTTTTTTTAAAATAATAGGCAAATGGGACTTAAATTAACCAAAGAGTTTCTGTACAGCCAAAGAAACTCTCCAAAAGAGCAAGCAGACAACCTACAGAATGAGAGAACTATGCAGCCAACCAAAGACTAATATCCAGAATCTATAAGGAACTTAAGTGAATCAACAAGAAGAAAACAAACAACTCCATCAACAGGTGGGCAAAGGACATGAAGAGACATTTCTCAAAGGAAGACATACAAGTGGCCAACAAACATATGAAAAAATGCTCAACATTACTAACATCAGAGAAGTGCAAATTAAAACCACAATATGATACCATCTTACATCAGTAAGAATGGTAACTGTATTTAACTTTATCAGAAACAGCCAAACTATTTTCCAGAATGGCTGTACATTTTATGGTACATTTTACTGTACCATTTTACTAGCAATGTATTGTTACTAGCATCATATGAGAAATCCAGTAGTTCTACACTTTTGCCAGCACTTGGCATTAGCAGTATGTTTTTGAAATAATTAGTCATTCTAATAAGTGTGTTTTGGTGTCTTACTATAGCCTTAAGTTTCACTAGAGGCTAGTGATGTTCAACATCTTTTCATGGCATGTCTGTCATTCGTATATCCTGTGTGGAAAAATGTTCAAACTTGCGCTTTTTGTAGTCAAACTGTTTTTTTTTTTCCTTACTGTTGAGTTAAAACATTATTTATATATTCTGGATTCAAGTCTTTTGTCAAATATGTAATTTGAAAATAATTAATCTAAATTATGCCTTGTCTTTTTGTCATTTTAACAGGGGTGTTTGCAAAGCAAAGTATTTAAATTTTGATGAAGTTTAATTTAGTGATATTTTTAATAGATCATGCTTTTGGTGACATGTATGATAACTCATTATCTAATTTTTAAAATAGATTAAAACTAGTGAGAAATACATTTTAAAACAAAAATTATAAATAATGAAAAGTTTTTTGAGAGAAGAATGAACATATATGAATGTATATTTGTATACTATATAAATACATATGATGATCATGTATACATATAAATATAGATCCCTGTGTATACAGAGCCACAAAATAAATTTGCTAAATAAATCATAAGCAAAGGAAAATACTCAATACCCACTGAAATTTAGACAATTGTCAGACTATATGCCTGGTTTTATAATAATAAATTTAGAAACTTGAGGGCAATAAATGTTGTTTGTTTTGAGATGGAGTCTTGCTTTGTTGTCCAGGCTGGAGTGCAGTGGCGCGATCTCGGCTCACTGCAATCTCTGCCTCCCAGGTTCAAGTGATTCTCCTGCCTCAGCCTCCTGAGTAGCTGGGATTACAGGCATGTGGCACCACGCCCAGCTAATTTTTGTATTTTTAGTAGAGACAGCATTTCACCATGTTGGTCAGGCTGGTCTTGAACACCTGACCTCATGATCCGCCCACCTTAGCCTAGTGAAAGTTTAAAGCCAGACACAAAATGTAACATATTGTCCAATTTCTTTTAAATGAAACACCTGGGATAAGCAAACCCATAATTACAGAAAGCAGACAGAGGTTGTCAGGGCAGGGGAGAGGGACTGGATGGAGTTTGATTTCAAAATAAGATTATAAATTAGTTGGTGTTGAGATCAGTGGCATGTTCCAATTTTGTATTTCTCCCTCACTTATGAGTGCCATAACTGAATTAAGGGTAAGACCTCATAAACTTCCTGCACTGAATTGAACTAAGGCCAAATTGGGCCATAGGAACTTTGTATAAACTACCTTCAGACTTTAACTTATATCTTATATAAACTTTAATATACCTTTGGGGATTATATTAATTACTATGTTAAGTTTAAATATACAACTTAAAACTGCTGATTCCCTTCATTTCTAACTTAAGTCAGTAAAACAAGCATATAGGGAGTGCCTGCTTTGTAGTTGGCAAGGCACCTAGGGGCTGGGAAGATGAGGGAACATAGGCTGAGAATGCAACCAAGCTTAATGCATGGGAAGCACTTTCATCTCTTTGCACGAAAGGCCCTGTTCTACCTGCTTCTCTCGCTTTCTTACTAATTACTTCTGAAAGCACCATCTCAATAAATTATGTGTGCATGAATCCTCATTTCAGGCTCTGCTTCTAGCTATGCTGTTTCAAGTTCCTGTACACATATGTATCCCTAAACTTCTTTGCTTTCCTTTGTGTAACTAGGAGCTTTGCAGGGGCACTCACTGAACAGGTGCATTGTTTTCTGAGGAGCACAGCTGGGGATGTGTGAGGGATGAAGGGAGAGATTGCTTCCTGTAGCTGCTGTTGACACAGGAGGAGAGGTTATATAGATATGGCAAATGAAGTCAAGGCTCAGAAAGCTTAATGGTCTTTTTCTGCGTTGTAACTGTGGTAAATAGTGGGGATGAGATTAAAATGCATAGATGTCTAAATGCTCATTTCTAGCCTCATTCTACTGTACCATACTGCACCTCACTGCACGCTTCAATTACAGCTAATTAGAACTGACCTAGGGAATAGTGTAGGCTTAAAACCAGCCCCCAGCAGGTGTTTCCTTTAGTACAGGGCTCTGACAAAACGTGATGATTCTCTTTGCTCTGGTGCTCATAAACCCCCGATTTCTCTCTTGCCTCTCCTCCAAAATTCACACCCCAAGTCTTCACATCGTCCATGTAAATAATTGAACAATTTCAGATGATTTTCCTTTAAAATAGTGAAACAAAACTTACACCCAGATTCCAAGTAAACAATATGGGCAGAGCTCAGTTCAGGCACCTCGTCTCCTTGTGTCAACAGCAACTACAGGAAGCAACTTTTGCCTTCCTTCCTCACACATCCCCAACTGTTCTCCACAGAGAACAATGCACCTGTTCAATGAGTGCCCTTGCAATGCTCCTAGTTACACAAGAAGAATCCTGGCACAAAAGGCTGTCTATGGTTCATTCTAGAATATGGGAGATTATTTGTCTTGCCTATGGTTCATTCCAGAATATGGGAAGAGTTTGGCTCTTTTGCCAGACACTTCACAGTGATCCTCAGCTCTAGCCACAAATTCCAGCATGGCAGCACTTCACAAGTTGCAAGAGTAAAGCCAAGAAGAACTATGCCTACCTTGGCTGTCCCCTGAACAAAGACTGAATATAATGATATGAATTGGCTGTGCTCACCACAGTAAAATTCTCTTTTTCTCATTTGCAAGTACTCCTTCTCTCAAGTAAAATGACATTCACTTTCAGAGTAGTGCCCCTGAAAGAATTCATAAAGGGAAAAGGTTGAGTTAAAGATGGACCATTGTCAACAAGGTGTACTTTCTCTTCGTTCAAATGAAGAAGACAAAAAACAAATCAGCTACATTCTGCTTCCTCCAGAGCAGCCCAAATGCAGCTATAGCTTGGATTAGAAACGTTTCTTTTAAAACAAGGGGCGAAAAGATGCATTTCCATTTTTTGTCATCTAAAGCTCACAGATTACTTTTTCTTTTTTTTACTATTGACTAAGTCTCACTTGCTTTTATTTGTCAAGGGTCTTAGGAGTAGTGTATCACGGACACACCAAGCCTGCTCCTACCTCGTGGTGTTTGGAACAGCTGTTCCTTCTGACTGAAATGCTCTTCCCTTCAGGCTCATTTCTACAGAGTTAATTTTCTTACCCCCTTCAAGCCTGTGCTCAATTTTTATTTGCTCAATGAAGCCTACTGTTTTTCTACTGAATTCTGCCTCTGCTTCCCTCTGGCATTTAATTACTCTTCATCAGGCTCTACTGTGCACCTTCCCTAGCATTCATTACTTTCTAATATGCTGTATAGATTATTTATTTTGCTTATTGTTGATTATCCGTTTCTCCTACACTAGCATGTAAGCTCCTAAAAGACAAGCTCCCTGTTCATGTTATTCCTCGTAGTGCATACCAGCATGTGCTGCTCTGACACCCCCATTGCCTCCCCCTATATCTTTGTGACTAAAACACTCATTCCCCAGCTCCTGGGGATGATGGAAGCTGAGAGCTCAAGAGATTCTCTCTCTTGGATCTGCTGTCTGCATAAAAGCTTCATCTTTCCCAATGTCATACTCTTCCCCAGAAATATTCTATGTCCAGTGACTTGTGGCTTCAAAGGTACAAAGGCTCAAATTTGTTACCTCAATTCAGGACAACTCTAAAGGGCATCCAAGTTCCACGGCTCTGTGGTAGGTGAGCTGAGGCCTCTGCTGCAACTGCTCCGTGGACCCGCTTCTCTCTTCTCAGTCTTAGTTCCCTTCCTTCCACAGGTGTCAATCCTAACAACATCACCTCTAAACTTCCTGCTCCTCTAACATTTATTCCGGTCTATTTCCCGAATACCTCCAAGAGTATCGGGCAGGACATAGCTGCCTAAGAAATACTGAATGCATGAATGAATGTAAATGCAAAAACAACCTCTTCATACAAAACCTCAGTGTTGACAACCAACATATCTGTGCATACTTTTTTACAGGTCAGATTGGAATTTTCTGGTGAGGCATTTTTCCATTTTTTTCACTCAACAATATTTATTAAGCATCTTATGCATCTGGTGAAGATATACCAGTGAATTAAAGGGACAAAATCTCTTCCCCATGAATCTAACATTCTCACAGTGGAGTCAGAAAATATGCAAACAAAAACTGTATATAATAGGATATTGGTTAGTGACAAGAGCCCTGAGGATGTCATAGAACGATGTTGTGGGAATGACAGTGATATTTGAAACTGGGCAGCCAGGTAGGCCCCTCTGATGAGGTGAGATCAGCTAAGACAAAAATGAAAGGAGGGAGTGAGTTACACATATGTCTGGGTTAAGAATGTTCCACGATGAAACACTCTAACAGCATGTGAAAAGGCCCTGGAGAAGAAAGGTGCTTGGTGTTTTGAGAAAAAAGCAAGGGGGCTGGAATGGAGTGAGCAAAGTGGGGAATAGTCAGAGAATATGGGGTGCATTTGGAGCAACAGCCAGTTGCCAGACCAGACAGGGCCTGTTGAGAAGTTGGCATTTTATTGTGTGTTGGGATGATTTTGAAAGGTTTTGAGCAGGGAGGGGGCATGAACAGACTTGTAATTTTAAAGGAATCCCATTCTCTAACTGCTTCTGGCAGTTTGGGACATGTACCAACATCCTGCAAAGTTTCTCCATGGCATATACAGTAGCTACTCAGTGGAAACTCAAAGAACAATGACCCTTGGTGCCACTATTCAGTACTTTTGACTGTCACAGAGACCCTAAATACATTGAATTTTGAGTCACTTTTGGATCAACTAACACATTTCCAGAGCCTACCATGTGTCAGGGACAGAACTGATTTGATCCTCATAATCTTTAGAAGTTGACATTATGGTCTCCTTTTGCAGATGAGAACACTGAGATGCACAGAAGCTGAAGGACTTACCCAAGTTTGCACAGCTAGTGAGCGACACAGATAGTATTGAACTCACGTCCTCATTATATAGCATATATATATATATATATTTTTTTTTTTTTAGATGGAGTCACTCTGTGTCGCCCAGGCTGGAGTGCAGTGGTGTGATCTCAGCTCACTGCAGCCTCCGCCTCCCCAGTCCAAGCGATTCTCCTGCCTCAGTCTCCTGAGTAGCTGGGATTACAGGTGCCCACCATGACACCCGGCTGATTTTTGAGTTACTAGAGACTGGGTTTCACTGTGTCGGCCAGGCTGGTCTCTAACTCCTGACCTTAAATTATCCACTTGCCTCGGCCTCCCAAAGTGCTGGGATTACAGGGGTGAGCCACCGTGCCCGCCCATATCTTATACTCTTTATACAAAACCTGCCACATGTATTTGCTCTCCTCTTTTATAGTCTGAGATGGAGTAGAAGGTAATAAGAGAAATGACCATTCGTTGTTCACAGTGTTAAGAAACTTAGACACAGCATTTGAATTGGCCCCCAAACAACTTTATAAGTAGGTATTATGGTCCCCATTTTATAGATGAAAACATTGTGATATAAAACCATGTATTCAATGTGTGGTATATTGACTGGCATCATTAGTACCACCTGGGAGCTTGTTAAAAATGAAGAATCTGGAGTCTCAACCTATAAAACAGAAATAATAACAGCTTCTTTATACATTAGTGCTTCCACTTTTCATTGTATCACTGGACAAGAAATTTATGTTCTCTTTACAAATGCAGATTACAATTCAGGTCTACTAACATTTTATTAGCCAAAGCAGGTCACCCAGCCAAGCCCAGCATCAATGCCTGGATACATTCTTTGCCGACAGAAAAAAAGAAAGTAGAGAATAGTTGCTAAATGCTAAAAACAAACTGTCACAGAGGTTATTAATGAATCGTGGCCATTTTCTTTAACCAGCTTTCTTAATGCACACTAAAGGTCTTTGCAACTGTTTTGTGGGTATTCTACCAAATTTAACTGTTTATCAAAGGATCATTTTTTAAACATGTACAATGCCATCTCTGGAAGAAATTCTGACAAGTACAATTTTCTGTATCTACTATCCCCAGACAGGCCTTAGCATAAAGTGGCACCTCAGACAGCTGCCTGGATGGACCACCCATTAATCCAGCTCTGTTCCTATTCTAAGGGAGGGTTAAAGGCTCTTGGCCAATAGATTAATGATTGTGCATTAAATCAGTTGGACTCCTAGCCACCCCTTTTTCTATGAGGTGTGTTAACTTTTAGAAAATGTATTGAACTATAAACTATCCCCAGTCAAGAAACTGAATATTACCAGAATAATGAAAGCCCTCCCCTAAGTCTCTCTTCCTGTCACTATGCTCCAAAAAGGGTATCACTATCTTTACTCTGGTTAACACAGATTGGTTTTGCCTTTTTCTGTGCTTTAGGTAAAAGGAGTCACAAGCTATGTGCTCTTGTCTTACTTCTTTCACTTAACATGCTTGTGAAATTCATCTATATTTTTGCATATAGTTGTAGATCATTACTTCTCATTCCATATAGCATTCATTTACCTACATATTTTATATAAATATGGACAATTTGGAAACTTCTACTAGTTTTTAGCCACTAGGACCAGTGCTGCTATGAATATTCTACCACATCTTTTGTTGAAATTATGGACACATTTCCTCTGGGTATACACTTATGTAGAATTGCTGGGTGTAGGATTTGTGTATGTTCAGCGTTAGTAGATTCTTCCAGCTTGTTTTAAGAGTCTATTTTTAAGTTTAATAAGAGGCTGATGTAGACTTAGTCATAGGTACATGTGGCCACACTTTGCTTATAACTTTGTGATTTTCCATTTTAAACTTAAAAAGTCTTTTTATCTCTGGGCCTTAGCTATTCTTTAGTTGCAAATCAGGCAGTTTTGAAAGCTGCTCTAACTTCTTCAGCTCCCTGGGGCTCTATCCAGTGTATTATTCATGGATTGGTAAGAGATGAAGGTCCTTGCCACCAACATTATCATGCACAGAGAAAGTTCCTAACACACAATCACCCAGTATTCCTCTAAGAATTGATCATGTGTCTGGAAAATTGCTCTTCTTTTAGGGTCCCAGTGATGCTGCAGAGAGGGCCAAGCCTTGTTCAAGGGCTATGCTAATGAGATGAGGCTCTGCCAGGGGAGGAGAGGTACTGCCTCCTTCCTGATGTTTGCATACTCCTCTTTGTCAAGGGAGATAGTCTTAGGCATTAGGATATGGAGGAAAACACAGCCTTTGGAGGAAGGAGTTAGATCAAGAGAAAGACACACTACTTCTATCGAAAACCCCTATTTCACCATTCCTTATGGCTCCAAGATAAAGTACATGCCAACGCTGACGGTCAAAGTTTTTATTTTTTTTTTCTCAATGTCTCTCATCAGTTACAAATTATAGATTTATCCAAGAGAATCTAGAATAGAGAGAGAACAAATATTGAGTTGGGGGTCACCCTTCAAAGGGTATTATCTGTCAGATGAAGGTTACCAATGGAAATAAAAGACAAGACACACAGAGGAAAACGTCATCACAGCACCTTATATCAGGTTGAGTTTTTATGCTCTTTTCTTGCCGTCTGTTTCTGTTTCTATGTGAGTACAAAAGCCATTTAGAGAGCTTCCTTCACAGAGCGTCCCCTATGGTAGAGAAGATGTAGAAAATATGCAGGAAACAGGATGTAAATACAATATAAATTATGAAGCAGAGTGATTCATAAGAATATAAGAAAGCAAGTGTTTTTGACCTTACAAATTATTTCAACAGAGAGGTAGCAAATTTGGCATCGAAATAGCCCAAAGGCATAGCTATATCTTAAAGTATATGTTTAAAAACATGTGTTTAAATAAACATTTAAGTGCACCGTTTAATACAGCTATTTTATTATGTATGGAAAACGGACTCTCTAGGAGTAGTGGTCACGGCTCCAGAAGGAATTAGTTGCACACTCAGGTCAGGAAATTGAGGACAGTTAAAGGAACATGTTTACAAGGTTGTGGGCATGATTAAGAGAAACAAACGAGGAATGTGAAGCCTCTGGAGCTAGCGATAGTGAGGGGCTGTTTATCACTCCCAGGATGGAATGGGCTAGGGGAGGAAATAACCACCGGCACCCAGGAGCTGTGGCTGGAGGTAAAGAATCTCAGCCAACTTGCAGTAATCTGGCACAGGGGGAGCCAAATTGCACTTTCCTCCCGCCCTCCAATCTCCCATTGGTTGGATCCACCTGAGAGCCAGGAGGCATGGGGCCCACTGATTCGGCCAATGAAGATCTTCCTTGACCTCAGGTGAAAAACAGAGAGATTGGCAAGAGGAGATCCATCCTATGAATAGTCACATTTCTCAAGAAATGAAACAAAGTTCTTCATGTAGATCATGTTTTTTTAAAAAGCATACGTATTTTACTGTTATTATTTAATGTTCATTAAGCACTTCTGGCTCATTAGGCATTCATTAATTAGGATCTAATTCTGCGTACTCCTTTTCCCAGCTATAAAAATCAGCAGGCTTTTTTTTTTTTTTCAGCTGTTTTTATCTGACTAAAATAATGGGTTCTTTTTTCAACAACTGGTAGAGGGTTATAT
This sequence comes from Nomascus leucogenys, assembly GCF_006542625.1. Taxonomy (NCBI): domain Eukaryota; kingdom Metazoa; phylum Chordata; class Mammalia; order Primates; family Hylobatidae; genus Nomascus; species Nomascus leucogenys. The sequence goes on from NC_044391.1 coordinate 6,711,117, forward strand.
AAAAACTCTGAAAAAATACCAACAATCACCTTCAAAAGGTGAACACAAAATTTACTGAAGAATCTATAATTATATTAGGATTTTACAGAGAGAATATTGTCTCTTAGCTCCATAACTATATTTAGAGGCTAAAATACCTGGTAATATCCCGTTCAGTCTCCACTATTGATTTAGGAATTCATGCAACTATTTATTCTCCCACTCACTAGAAAAGATTGCTTACCATAGCAACCCCTGCATTAGCATTCAGCTTCTTGGTTACAGAGCACCTTCCTAAAGGAGGAGGTATCTCAATGTGCAAAGTGAACCTAATTTCTTATTAAATGTAATTTTAAGGGGGAAAGCTGATGTATAAAAACTCATAACAAAGAACAACCCAAACTGGAAACTAGCAATTGTTTAAGGCTCTTTTACAATTATTTAATCTGTGTGTCTTTCCTGATTCTGGGCATTCTGCTCCTTTTGCACGTTTGTAAGCTAAGATGCGTGGGAAATAATAAAATATTATGCACAGCCCACACCCCACATAGGAAGCTTGCTGTTTCTCTGTGGGAAGTTTTAACTTAGGTCAGCTTCACCTAAGAATTATTTTTCTTTCTTTCTTTGAAGAAGGCAGATTCCTGGTCCTGCCACTCAAATTTTCAAAGGGAAAATATTTGGTCTGATTTTCGAATGCATTTCCTTGATGTCAATCAAGTGTCTGAAACATTAGTGATTGTTTTTACCTTGTACAGTGAAGTGAGGTAGCATTTTAATTAGGGAAGAAAAAAACTGACTTGTGCTCAAAAGCTCAAAGCTTTTGTGACGGAGCTCAGAGATTGAGGCCAGGAAGTCATGATTTGTGCATCAATGATCAGATCATCTGAGACCTTTGTAGAGAAGTAAAAACTGTCTTCCCCCTCCCCTTCTAGGTTCTTTCGTTGGGCTACAAATTAAATTGACATAAGGCAGATTCACAGCAGAAAAAAAAATTACGTATATGGGCACTGGAGTCCCCAAAAATATGAGACCCAAAGATTGGTCAGATGATTGAAGCTTATATAGTTTCCTGAGCTATAGAAAAAAATTAGGGCTTAGGGCTTCTTGGGGGTGATGCCAACACAAGTTAAGAGAGGATGACAAGAAAAAATGTGTGATGAGTAGAGGTGGTCTTGTTACGCAGATACAATTTCTGAGGTAATAAAAGTTGTCTGGGAGAGGAGGCAGCTCAGGGGAAACGAGGCTGCAGTGGTGGTAGTAGGAAGATGTCAGACAAGGACGAGCAGCAGGAGCAAACTATCGCCACGGACCTGGTCGTGACCAAGTATAAGATGGGTGGGGGGACCACATCGCCAACCGGGTACTTTGGTCCTTGGTGGAAGCATCTAGCTCAGGTGTGTCGGTACTGAGCCTGTGTGAGAAAGGAGATGCCACGATTATGGAAGAAACAGGGAAAATCTTCAAGAAAGAAAAGGAAATGGAGAAAGGTATTGCTTTTCCCATCAACATTTCAGTAAATAACTGTGTATGTCACTTCTCCCCTTTGAAGAGAGGCCAGGATTATATTCTCAAGGAAGGCGACTTGGTAAAAATTGAACTTGAGGTCCACGTGGATGGCTTCATCTCTAATGTAGCTCATATTTTTGTGGTTGATGTAGCTCCGGGGACCCATGTAACAGGGAGGAAAGCAGATGTTATTAAGGCAGCTCACCTTTGTGTTGAAGCTGCCCTATGCCTGGTCACACCTGGAAATCAGAACACATAAGTGAGAGAAGCCTGGAACAAAGTTGCCCACTCATTTAACTGCATGCCAATAGAAGGTATGCTGTCACACCAGCTGAAGCAGCGTGTCATCGATGGTGAAAAAAACATTATCCAGAATCCTACAGACCAGCAGAAGAAGGACCATGAAAAAGCTGAATTTGAGGTACATGAAGTATATGTTGTGGATGTTCTCGTCAGCTCAGGAGAGGGCAAGGCCAAGGATGCAGGACAGAGAACCACTATTTACAAACGAGACTCCTCTAAACAGTATGGACTGAAGAGGAAAACTTCATGTGCCTTCTTCAGTGAAGTGGAAAGGCATCTTGATGCCATGCCGTTTACTTTAACAGCATTTGAAGATGAGAAGAAGGCCCCGATGGATGTGGTGGAGTGCACCAAGCATGGACTGCTGCAACCGTTTAATGTTCTCTATGAGAAGGAGGGTGAATTTGTTGCCCAGTTTAAATTTACAATTCTGCTCATGCCCAATGGCTCCATGCAGATAACCAGTGGTCCCTTCGAGCCTGACCTCTACAGGTCTGAGATGGAGGTCCAGGATGCAGAGCTAAAGGCCCTCCTCCAGAGTTCTGCAAGTCGAGAAACCCAGAAAAAGAAAAGAAAAAAAAAAAAAAAAAAAAAGGAAGGCCTCCAAGAGTGCGGAGAATGCCACGAATGGGGAAACATTAGAAGAAAGTGAAGCTGGGGGCTGAGGTGGGTCCCATTTCCCCAGCTTGCTACTTCTGCCTCATCCCCTTCCCACCATACCCCAGACTTTGTGAAGTACAGTTCTTCTTCTCCACCTAGGACCTGCAGCAGAGCAGGGGTCTCCCTTTCTCCCCCATCCCAGTTCCCCAACCTACTCCCTTCCAACAACAACCACCTCCAACTGACTCTGGTCTTGGGAGGTGAGGCTTCCCAACCACAGAAGACTACTTTAAATGAAAACAACAAATCAAATAATAAAACCAGGAGTCAAAAAAAAAAAAAGTTGTCTGGGAGCAGCCCTCAGATAATTGTTAATAGTCTGTCTGGGCATGAGTCAACCTCCAGTCTCCTCTCTTGTAATTTCAGTTCATCTTCCCTGGTTGATAAGATTACAGGGGAAGGGATTCGTGACAATTGAGTCTCCTTTGAAGAATGTCTTCCTTAGGCAGATAAAGGAAGTTCAGTAAAGCCCTTCTTTTGCATTTGCTGTTCCCCAAATGCACTTGATATGTTGCTGTTCCTCAAATGCCTGTTGGGATGTTGAAATAATCAGCATACCAAAGCCATAGATTTTGGGGTGGCTAAGCTTCCTCACAGTTTTGGAGTTCCACTGGTTAAAAAAAGCTAGTTCTGGCTGGGTGCGATGGCTCACGACTGTAATCCCAACACTTTGGGAGTTTGGGGCAGGTGGAACACTTGAGTCAGGAGTTCAAGACCAGCCTGACCAACATGGTGAAACCCCATCTCTACTGAAGTTACAAAAATTAGCTGGGCGTGGTGGCGGGTGCCTGTAATCCCAGCTACTCAGGAGGTGGCTGAGGCAGGAGAATCACTTGAACCCAGGAGGTGGAGGTTGCAGTGAGCCAAGATCGCGGTATTGCACTCCAGCTTGGGCGACAGAGAGAGACTGTGTCTCAAAAAAAAAAAAAAGAAAAACAAAACTAGCTTGAAGGAGCTTATAATACTGCTCACAGCTAAAGATAATACAGAAAGTGGCTGGGCATGGTGACTCATGCCTGTAATTCCAGCACTTTGGGAGGGTGAGGCGGGTGGATCATTTGATGTCAGGAGTTTGAGACCAGCCTGACCAACATGGTGAAATGCCATCTTTACTAAAAATACAAAAATTAGCTGGGCATGGTGGCAGGTGCCTGGAGGCTGAGGCAGGAGAATTGCTTGAACCTGGGAGGTGGAGGTTGCAGTAAGCCAAGACAGCACTACTGCACTCCAGTCTAGGCGACAAGAGCAAGACTCCATAAAAAAAAAAAAAGAGAAAATACTGAAAGTTAACCCTGAAATTGTTAGTGACTTTGATGCACTGTTTCAGCTCTAGAAAAGTTTTTACCCCACAGAGACAATGGCTACAGAAAAAATAAAATAAATGCTGGGGCTCAGTTACCTCAGGGGGACCTGGCAGATGACAGTAGTTAAGAGAGGGAGACCAGATGTTTTATCCAGGGAATTGTATTGGAGAAAGAGGGGCTGAAAAATGGGATTGAAGTTTGCATCCAGGTAGAAGCTCTTTCTCCTTTATGCTTTATGTCCAGAGCCTGCTTGGACCCCATGAGGCAGGCTAGAGGCTTGAGTGAGAACATCATTCCTGATTGAAGCCAGAGCAATATGCTGGGCCTCCCACATGTATTTTTATCCTGGATACTTTTCCCCAACGATATGCCCTGGACTTTTCCTTCAAATTAAATTGCCCTCTCTTAGCCTTGATCAAAAGTGAGAATCTGGGCCCTTGACAGATATATTGCTATTAATGTTTTTTGGAGATGTAGCCTAGCAAGGAGGGGCCTCATCTTCTGAGGAAACCTCAGCATTGATGAGTACTGACTGAGAGGATCGTCAAGGTTCACTCAGATGAATGAGATAGGGTGAGAAATCCACTCACAAGTGGATTTAACCCAGGCCTTCTGCAGTTATCAGGGGCATGTGGTATCAAACAACAGAATGAGCAATTGATGGGTGACTGAAGTATTAGCATTATCAATATTATTTTCAGATGTTATCATTGTTATACAGTTCTTACTAGCTTCTTTAGACCAATGGTATTCAAACTTTAGTGTACACCATCATCGCTTGGAGAGCTAGTAACCCTGAAGATTCAAGAGCTCCACTTCCAGTGATTTGGTCTTGAGCAAAATCTGGGAATTTGCATTTTAACAAGCTCTTGGGCGATGCCATTGTGCTGGTTGTGAGCCACAGTTTGAGGAGCACTGAGGCACTCATCTGCTGACCAGTGGTTGGGCCCAGGGGTCTGTTTTAAAAAGCATCCAGGTGATAACCAATTCTCACTAAAGTTTGAGAAGAGCTGTTTTAAACCACTGGTTCTCAGACTTAACTAAACGCTGGACCCACATGAGCAGTTGCTTAAAGAAATGCCAATGCCTGGGTCTCACCCGGCTGATTCTGATGAAATTGGAGTGGGAAGCAGCCTGACGTGCAGATTATCTGAAGCTCCCAAGATCACTGTAATGGGCAGCCAAGGTTGAAAACCATTTGTCGACCATCCCTTCATTCCTGGATTGCAAGACTACATGATCTGCAATTTGTACTTTCCAGTATGTCGCTATGGTAGAAAAAGAGATGGGTAAAATTCTAGCATCTGAAAGGAAATAATCTTTGCCAGGCTTGCATGAATTTGATCCCAGCTTATCTTACATATTGTATAGACTGTGAGTAATGAAGGGCTCACTTGGAAAGAGCTGGGAGTGAGTCAGCCGGAAGAGGTAGAAATTTGGGCAAAAGAGCAAGTTCTATAAATCTGTAGAAGTGAAACCCATTTAGCTACCTCCAAAGGGCCAAATGTGCTGTTTAAAATGCTCCAATAGAGCATTGAATTTCACAGCTGTCTGTAGCTTTGAGGCCAAATTCTCATTCCCTAAAGTTAGAAAACAGAAGTCGGAGCAGTACCAAAAAGCCACACATACTACTGAGATATTAATTAAGCCCCAAAGACTTCAAGGACCCCTGTCTGGTCTTCCTAAATGCACTATTTTTTGCCAACGGACGCAAACAGATTTCTCTTGACCTTCCCCATACTTGACCCAGATCTCTAAGTCTAAATATTATTACCATAAAAAGATGTCAACATTTTAAGTCCCAGATACTAGATTCCTCGAAAATGAACCCACGTATTTTTGTTATTTCCCCGAGATCTTGAAATTTTTTCTGTTTTTATTAAAGTCTCTTACAGGAATGTATTAAACAATAACAACAAAAAAATCCCAACAAAACGAAACAAAAACTAAGCTAGATTCCCGTTTGGAAATCCAGCAAACGTTTTAGGCAGGAAATGTAGGTATTTTGCCAAGTCAGAGCACTGGATGGAGAGTCAGAAACACAGGATCCTTGTCCTGGTTTTGTACCTTACTATGTGACCTTGAGAAGGTTGTTCAAGTCATCTGAGCCTCATTTTCACATGTGTCAAATGGCAATGATGTCTCAGGATCTCTTTCGACTTTAACATAAAAGAATCGTGGTAGGACATGGGAATCTGAAGAATTATTATTATTATTATTATTATATTATTGTTGTTGTTGTTGTTGTTGTTGTTGTTTTGAGACGGAGTCTCGTTCTGTTGCCCGGGCTGGAGTGCAGTGGCCTGATCTCCGCTCACTGCAAGCTCCGCCTCCCGGGTTCACGCCATTCTCCTGCCTCAGCCTCTTGAGTAGCCGGAACTACAAGCGCCCGCCGCCACGCCCGGCTAATTTTTTTGTATTTTTGGTAGAGACGGGGTTTCACCGTGTTAGCCAGAATGGTCTCAATCTCGTGACCTCGTGATCTGCCCGCCTCAGCCTCCCAAAGTGCTGGGATTACAGGCGTGAGCCACCGTGCCCGGCCCTGGATAATTCTTTATGACTGCAATCCGTTGCGAATCTGTTGTGTTTGGTTGCAAACTTTCAACTGAAACACTGAGTGAATTGTTGCCTCTGCAATGACGATTTTGGTGGTGCCCCCTCCTCCTTTCTTTCCTGCTGTATGATGGCTGTCCTTTTTCATTGATATGATTTAAGAGACTGGAAAAAGTAAACTATTCTTCAATTCATTCCTCTTAAAGTGATAGAAGACACGATTTTTCCTATGATCTGCTTTCAAATCACTCTCACCGGCTGTGAATCTCCTCTTGACACAAAGTTATCAGTTGAAGATTTCTCCCTCAGTTGGTTTATACTTAGCCACCCTTTCGAAATGAGGTTCCATTTCCTTTATTGGTTCTAGGAAAATGCAAGCTATTTTAAGGCCCATTTTTGCTTCTTCCTGATTGGAATGGAAGGGGAGGAGGGGCAGGGACAGCTTCTCTGATTTGCTGGTGAACTGAAAAATACTCCAAAGACCCATTTTCAGTCTTCCTAAGTAGATTTGCCTTTGCCAAAGGATACAACTACACTTATTTTAACTTTGCCAGCCATTGTGTCAATGTCTAATTTGGGACCATATTAACAAAAAAAAAGTTGACAAAATTTAAGTCATTGAGGGAGACAGATCCAGCCAAAGCTGGCATTGGCATTAATGATGGACATTGATAGTGATTGGATTAATTTTAAGTGGTTGTATGGAAGGAGTTACTTACATTAACTAAGAAGGTGCCAAAGGGAAGAAAGCAAAGCAGGAAGAAGATAGAGTTCTGGAATTCAAGAAATCTGGGCTTGAGTTTTGATCATCAATTAACCAGCTATGAGTATTTGGAACAATTTCTCAATGGCTTAATGTGTAAAATGGACTTAGACCAGTGCTGTTTGAACTTTAATGTGCATTTGAATTTTCTGGAATGTGGTTAAAATGTAAACTCTAAAGTAGGTCTGTGGGTGAAGTCTGAGATCCTGCACTTGTAACATCTTTTATGTGATTCAGATGCTGCGAGTCAGAGGACCACACTCTGAGTAGTGTCCTCATTGGATAATTCTTCTCATGCTACCTTCCAGATCTAGAAGTAAGTAGATAACTAAGTAAGTAAATAAATAACACTCTTAAACTATTCTGATGAGCTCTATTAGGAAAGATACTGAAGTCCAAATTTTATAAATTAGCATGTGAATGTGGAATGGTACCTAAGTGGATTCTTTACAATTTCACACCCACTGCAGGAAAAAATGTCAACCACAGAAGTAAGATCTGTTGGAGAAATGGGCGTCCTGGTTATTTTTCCAAATTATTGTTCTTTGCTTATTGGACATCTCCTAATCTCACTTTAAAATTACCCAGAAGAAATCTGTAATGAAGGTTTCTCATTTTGTCTATCAGCCAGAGAATTATGCTTTTTAAGTTTTTCTTAAATGTATGGTACATAAACAATTGGTTTTGTTACTAACAATTTTTTAAATTGTCAACCTAGTAATTTTCTTTTAAACTATTTGTATTGTAGCATAAATTACTAATTTTCATCCTAACACTGAATCTACATTTCAGCTAGTTACACAGACTATTAATGTATATTTGCATGCTACTGATGAGAAACTCTCCATTGAAATCCTAACCAGAATTAATGTAGACAAATCAAAAAGCCTTTGTAGTTTGTCTGATGTGTGTGCGTTGGTTTGTACACCCCAAGACATGCTTATAACATTAATAAACGTGATGGTTAGAATATAAGTATGAATATAAATTTGGCTTTCTGCTATTTTATGTTTAACTGGTTAGTTTTTATGAGGTTTCAGAGCGTTCAGGTTTTCACTCAGAAACGTAGTCACCTGTGACAGGATGCAGCTTTCTGGCAGTAACAGCCAGAACAAACTGCCCAGCTCTCCTTCTGAGGAAGTCATTTTCAGGTTTCATTCCCCAAAGACTAAACCAGCAGCAAAGTCAAAGATGTGGCTTCCTTGCAGTGTATGCTTTGGCCACTCTCACGTTGATGAAATAGAAAGAGGTGAACAGGGCAGCTGTGCTTCTATTTCACACAAGAAAACAGAAAAGTAGAGGAGAGAATTTTATTTACAGTGAACATCAATGCCTCCTGTTAAGTGTCAAAAAAGTTTCTTCATAGAATATGAATCTTTTGAAGATATTTAAAAAAACAACTTTACTTCTTCCTCACAGGATAAAATAGAAAACATTCTTAGGGTTTTTGTTGTAAGTATTATATTATAATAATCCTACTAAAATTTAAGCTAACATGAATTTCTATATGGTACCATATTAATAAAAGCAGTGAATTTGGCAACAGAATACATTGAATTGAAACCTGACTTTGAACCAGTCAGGGTTCTCTGGGACTCAATGTTTTTTTCTTCAAAATATTGGTTTCGGTATTCACTAAGGTCCTACCAGCCCTGAAGTTCTTTGATCAGTTTTTCAATGACGTTTTAGTGTTCTAATGTTTATTTAAAAATTTCAAAATATGCTGACTGCTCTTCTTCACATATGTTGTTTTTCATATTTAACATTTTTCATACCTGGGCTATTCCCTTGCTAAAAGTCCAGTATGTAGTTTCCTGTTTGATATTAGGGCCTCAGAACTGAATACAAGTCTTGTGGTCCAGGATACAAAAAAGGGCTCCAGGAGAGTAGAATGATGGGCCAAGATAATGTGAGTGTGCTCTTTCTAGCTGGAATCTTCGTGAGTGAGTTTGTCTTGTTAGAAAGCTGTGCTCTTGGGAGAGGAGTTTCAAACTAACCATGGATAATTGTTTTGTAAGAGCCATTTTTAGATGGTTAGCCATTGGCTCAGAGAGGTGCTCAATGAGAAAATGAAGTCAGTGGTATGTTGGGGCTGACTCAGCTCCTACAGCCCTGCAAGGTCAATCATGCACTTCTACTCAACCCCATATTCAGTGACTTCATGTCTGTGGCTTGGAATTGATTACAGTGGGTATATTTACATCTCGGAATTAGCAAATGTTACAAATCAGGATCCTTACTGTAGTCAGTTGTTAACAATTTACAAATATTACAACTGGGTATCTCACAACCAACATACACATTCAGAATTTGTAAGTGTCTTTTCATCAAGGCAAAGAATGGGACTAGAACTTCCCTCTCCCGAATGTCCATCTTTTATGATTTATTCCCCAATCTAGGATGTCTACACAATTAATTTTTTTAAGTGTGTAAAATGTACTATTTTTATAATTATATATTTATATTTTATAATTATTAAAGGATTACACATTCATAATGCATTAAAATTAATTATAAATGGAAGAGACAAAATAATCATCCATATTTACATAATCCAAATTATTACTATTAGTAATATTAGTAGTAGTATATTACTATCTGTATAATTTTTCCTATAAACGATCCTGTGAAAATTGAATACAGGTAATTTGCTTAACCTATGACTCTTCTGCGACTTAGGTTTCTTCCCAATTTACTATTATAAATAATACTGTGGTGAGCAACTTGATACAATTTAAATAGCATAGAAAGGCTGTGAAGTGGAAATAGAAAATGTTTGTTTGAGCCTTGAACCTCTTGAATTGTTGACAAAGTAGGGGAGAAGATGGCATGAACAGTTTAATCATGGCCAAGAAAAATTCAGCTGTCCACAGAGCAGTTTGGAGAACCTGGTGATTTATCGAAGTCCTCTAAATACCAACTGAATGGTGTATGTGGGTGTGTTGCAATGTTCTGCCAGGTGGTTTTGAAAAGAGCTTTCCAAAGTTTAAATCAACCCTATCATCAGAATCAGAACAAATGCCAGCTATTTTTTTCATACCCTAATTCTGGACCTGATTGGGAACACCTGTTAGGAATATTTTTCATTTGATGCACATTGAGTCAAGCAACATGGTCACAAAGAGTTTGGTAACAGCAAAGGTAGAGCCTTGTGTTGGTGGGTGAGACAAAAAGTTTCTGTGAAGCCTTGTTTGCCAAATCCACCTCCAGATTCCTGGGCCAGCATGTTCCTGAACCTACCGCCCAAGCAGCACAGCTATCTGGTACATTGTGTTCCCTGATGGCTGTGCTTTGAATGGATTTGTGTACATCTCCACCTGCTCTGTTCACCCAAGTGAAGGTTCTGTGGCTGAATGCATCGGTTCTGAATTTATTAAATTCTTCATTTAATTTGATTCACCAGACATTTAATGTGCAAGTGTCCACTGCAAGGTAGACTTCTGTGGTTGTTTAGAAAGTTGAGCAGACACTGCCCACATTTTTGAGACTGGCAGTCTAATAGAGGCGATAAGAGGTATTAAAATGCCCCGAGTAGAAGGTACATGGGATGAAGGCTATCATAAGAATTACCACTAAGATACGAGAACAGAGGAAAAAAGAGATAAATCTGAGTGAGGAGATGTGAAACAATGCCTTCATCAGAGTAGTGGCATGGGTAATTTTTCAACTTGTGAACACAGAATAAAGAAATGCTAGGGACAGTGAGTTTCATGAACAAACAGGAAGCTAATAACAATTGCTCATTCCTAAGATCTATTTTTTACTCACAACACTTCTGACACCAAATGTGTGGGTTTTCCACACCAAGCAATTATCTCGCAGGTACCAACTGTTTCCTACACTTCTATTTAATTCTGACCCTAATTACCTGGAGTTAGTACAGATCCCACATGTTAAGGGCTCAGTCCCACAAGATTGCCCTCCTGCTTCTGACCAATTGTAAGTAGTGGATCCTTAGGTTACCCACACTTCTAACTTGGCTACACGTTGTGGGTTCCCACAACCCCCTCCTCAGGCTTTATAATTTGCTACAACAGCTCACAGAACTCAGGGCAACGCCTGTGTTTGCCAGTTTATTACAAAGGATATTAAAAAGGGTTGGCAGATGACAAGGTTCATAGGGTGGGGAAGGGTCCCTCAATGCAGAAAGTTCTGTCCATGTTGAGTGGGGGTGCACCACCCTCCCAGCACATGAATCCGGAAGCTCATCAAATCTTATTTTTCAACAGTTTTCATAGAACTTAACCTCCAGCTCCCCCATCCTTCCCAGAGGTGGGCAGGTGGGGATAAAAGTTTCAGTCTTCTAATCACTTGGTCTTTCTTGTAGCCAGCCCCATCCTGAGACTGTCTAGGGTACCTGCCATAAGTCACCTCATTAGCATAAACTCAGGTGTGATCAAAGGGAGCTCCTTATGAATAATAATAAACATTCCTATCATTCAGAAAATTCCCAGGGTTGTAAGAGTTCTGTGCCAAAAACAAGGGGCAAGGACTAAATATATTTCTTATGACGTCACACTTATAATGTTACGGTGCTTCTTGATAAAGGGCTTTCACATATGTTGTCACAGTTAAGTTAGGAATAGAAACATGCTGAATTGGACGAGCTTAGGTTTGAGGGACAAGGGTGGAACTGTTTCTGGGACAGCTCGTTGTTGCTACACCACAGATGATATGCTAATTTGGATTCTCTCAAGAGCAGATCTCAAGATAAAGATTTTAAGTAGTCTATTTGGGAAATAATCCCAGGAAGTAGGGTGAGGGAACTGGGGAGTGAGGCAGGGAAGGGAGGAAAAGCAACCAAAGAAACCTGAATTAGCAGATGACTCCTAGGGCTAGGACAAGTGTGAGGAGAGGGAAGCTCACCCAGGTTGCTGAATTTATGGGAGTGCCAAACAGTAGTCAATATAGACAATATTATACTATAATATTTTAAACCATCAAAATTAACACAAAAATCCATGCTACACACATTATTAAAATTTTAAATAACGACAGGATCTAACAATACCTCGTGGGGCCATGTAGGAGCCTGAGGAAAAAGACAACAAAACGCAAGAATACCTTTCTTTGTATTTTTAAAATGGGGAATTTTTTCCCAGAACACTTAAGTACCTGAAAAAGAAACTGTAAAATTTTAAAGTAGAGGTATTAAAACTCACATCATTATTTTAAAGTTAAACATTGTATTTATATCAAAAACATTTAACTATACCTTTACTTTATTGGTTTCTATGGAAGCAAACACTAATAATACTTTTATTAAAACCATTAGCCATTTAAAAATACATAAAAAACAAGTACACAGAAGCATACATATTTCCTTTTGCCTCAGGCTTCTATATGGCATACACAGCACTGGTTACCACTGTGGACTTAAAATGCTGGGGATCCTCTGAGAATTGTCCTACTGAGAAGGTAGGAAACTTAGGCTCGTATCCACGAACTCCTGCCCCTCATTGTTTAGAGCTTTTCCTGTGGGTGTTGAATCTGGCACTCCCCACCATGCCCGCAGTGGGGAGGCCAAGACCTGTTGGAAAGGCACTATCACTGTCTGCTGTTGAGGGCTTGATGAGCATTCAAGAACCACAGGCTTTTACAGTGTATCCCTGTGGAAGCCCCAAGGGTTTTGAAGAAGGTGTGGGATAATGATCAGAACTCCACTTTAGAAACATTTTTATGGAGCCAGACACAATGACTCACTCCTGTAATCCCAGCAACTTGGGAAGCAGAGGCGAGAGAATTGCTCGAGGCAGGAGTTTGAGACCAGCCTGGACAATATTGTGAGACCCTATCTCAATGAAAAAAAATAACTTAAAAATATTTTAATGCATTCACTATGTACAGTGGGTTGGGGAATGAGAGAAGCCGAAAGCAGGAAGGGTGATTTAGAAGCAACTGCAATGCCTTGGTTGGGAGAAAATGTGGGCCTGAGCTAGGAGTGTATCTATAGAGCCAGAAAGAAAAGAGAAGGGGAAAAAAACAGAGCAGGACTTGAATCATTGTGTTCTGGCCACCAAATGAATGTATTAGGCCAAAAGAAAGGAAGATGTACAGATGAGGCTGCTGTTCCTCATCAATGGCTGAGATGATGGTGGTTCTGTTTTTAGAGATGAGCGCTTGAGAAAAAGGGCAAATTTGGTGAGAGAGAGGTTTGGGTTGCAGTCAGGGGAGAGAATTTCAGGTTGGACTCACATGTCCATGGAAACAAAAGATTTGGAGGGCCAGGAAATTGCAGAACTCTTTTTGCCTAAGTTGATGTTCATGGTATAACAGTTGTGGAATATTTACAGTTTTGAAGGAGCTTGATCCCCGCCCCCATATCCCAAGTCAGTGGGAAGCCATGGGGTTTTGTGGAATAAAAGGCTGTGGTTTCTATATTGGACACCTTGAGAAACGGTAGCAGAGGCAGAGTGAAAGTGGATATTAGATTGGAGGCTGCTGCAGGAGTCCCGGTAAATAAGGATGGTGGTTTGGACATTTATGGGTGTATGTCATCTCACATTGGCCACCGGCCTTCTGGAATGTTTACATTACTGTGCTCATGAGACATCCAAGTGGGGAGGTGTTTTAGGCATTTGAAACCACCGGTTTTAGTTCAAGAGAACATTGGTGCGAAGTACAAAATTTTGGGAAAATGACATAATTTGTGCACCATTACCTAGAGGCAGTGGATACAGATGTGATTCAGGAAATAGAGTAGAAAATATAGCACAGAATCTCAGACAAGACTATTGTGAGTTGAATTGTGTTTCCCTCAAAATATGTCAAAGTCCTAACCTCCAGTACCTCAGAATACAATCTCATTTGGAAGTAAGATCATTGAAGATGTAATTAGTTAAGATGTGGTCATTCTGGAGTGGAATGGGCCCTTTATCCAATGGAACTGGTGTCATTATAAGAAGAGGAAATGTGGACATAGCACAGACCCACGAAAAGATAATATTAAGTAGCAACAGAGGCAGAGATGGAAGCAATGCAGCATACAGTCAAGGAACACCAAGGATCGAGCCTACCAGCGGAAGCCAGGAAGACGCAAGGAAGGATTCTCCACAGAGTGTCAGAGGGAGCGTGGCTCTGCTGACACCGTGATTTCAGACTTCTGGCCTCCGCAACTGAGAGAGATAAATGTCTGTTGTTTTCAGCCACCCTGTTTGTGGTACTTGGTTATGGCAGTTCTAGGAAACTAATACAAAGATCTTATTTTAGAGGTGAGAGAAAATGTAAATGAATAAAATCAAGAAGGACTGGTGAGAAACACGAAAAAATAAGCTGGAATATATAATACGGCAACCACAAAAATTAAGTGTTTTAAGAAAAAGGTGTTGAGGAGGGTAAATGTACCTGAGCAGTGAAGGAGAAGAATTGAGCCAAGGCTCTGTTCATTGTCCACCTTAGCGAGGGTGGGAGAGGCATGGAACCTCTCTGCAGTGGGAAGCCCCTAAGATGAACCCCAGTGATATCCACTGCCTGCCTGGTATCCACGCCCTTGTGTAATCTCCAACTCTTACGTGTGGGCTGGACTTACTGACGCATCTAACGAACAGAATACCGAGCAAGGGATGGGATGTTACTTCTAATGTTAGGTCATAAAAGATCATGACTTCTGTCTTGGGTGCTCCCATTCTCACCCTTTTGTCCCTTACCTTCCAAGGAAGCCAGCTGTCATGTCATGAGGCAGCCCTATGGAGCCATGTGCAGTGAAGGACTCCAGCCCTCACATGGGGCTATAGACCCACCGGTGGCTTGACTGCAACCTCATGAGAGACTTCGAGCCAGGGTCATATGGCTAACTAAGCTGCCCAGGTTCCTGAACCATGGAAACTATGAGACAATGTTTGTTGTTTTAAGCTGCTAGGTTTTGGGTAATTTGTTACTCATCACTAGATAATTATACTAATATACTCATTATCCACTAACAAGCTGAAACAGAGATATCTTACAAAGGCGTTTTCCTGGGGTTGGGGACCAGGTAGCTGGGTCAGAGAAAAGACATTTTTTTCAGGGTCTTTCAGAAGTTCAGTGCCCTCTCCTGCAAAATGCACCAAGTTTTTCCTGGTGAAAGGACATTTATATAGTTCAAGAGCATTGGCTCCCACTGAACTTGTGAAGGAAAGGGTTGCAGCTGTCAGCTTTTACCCCATTTAAAATTGTCAGTGCCCTGTGCCTGCTGAGTGTGATAATCTCAGAAGCCCTGAGGCTGCCATCCATGTTTAAGACATCTCACTACTCAGCCACCAGCAGGAACTGCTTCTACCCAGATGTGCCTCTTAGCTGGGGTGTTCACAGATACCCATTTGTCTAGTTCATTAGTGACTGTAATGTAAGAATTTTCTGGAAATGACACATTGGGGTTAAGTGGGAGAGTTCACTTGAAGTTCAGTTCACAGTTCACATCTTAGAGGGATGGCCTCCTCTTGGGCTGGAACCCATAAGAATGTGTGCCTTTTGCACTTCAGGATTCCTGGAGATTGTGGAATGTGACTAGCATAAACCAGATAAACATGTAGGCAAGGTGGCATATTTTGATAACTAATGCATGTCTCATGGGGTTTGATTTACCACTGTCTTGGCCTGTGGGTGGAGGTCTGTCCTGCTAGTTGCTCCAAAGATGTAATCCTCTCCTACCTTTATCCTTAGGACTACTTTTCATTTAGGGTCTTCTAGGTGTCTTGAAATGCAGTAAAGAGAATTTTCCACATGGAGTAAGTTGATTACTGACCTAGCAGTTTCAGAGGCCATTTGGAAATCCAGCTACTGTTGAAAGTTGTTCTTTAATAGATGACAACAGGCAGAACAACTAACATCTCCACCAGAGGAAACACAGTACTTGCTGAAATGCACTGGACTGTTTGTGGGACCTGATTCATATCCCACACAACTCCAGGGGGCGTGAGATGGAGCTCACCTGAGTGGATGCGCCTCTCCAAATCCTGCCTTCATACTTCCCATGTTGTTTCACCATGGTCTCCTTCTAAACCTCTACTGTCTATAATTTATCTTACACTCTGGGAAGTTTTCCTATTTAGTGAGAAGAGAAGACTTTCTCCTAAAGTTACGACCTCTGCTCCAGGTTTTTGGAAAAATTAAAAAGAGTAAGAATTAATTTTTTTAAAATTTATGTTTTTTCTGTATCATCTCTTCCCTGTTGTCTCAAATATACAATTCCTAACCTGACTGGACAGAGGAAGGCACAAGGAATCAACTAAAGATGGCTTAATGCTTCAAATATATTACCTTTGTATTATCCACATATGCATAAATACATTTATAGAATCTAGAAGCTATTTATGATGCAGCCATTTCTATAAACAGTAATTTATAAATAATTGATGTGGTTTGGGGTCCTTAAAGTGATTAAGCTCTACAGCTTAGCATCCTGGGACAGCCATTAAAGTCAGAACATCACAATTCTGCACCTGTAGTGCCTGGGGTGCCCCTGGGATTTACTCAGGCTGTAATAACAATAATTGCAGCTATTTGTTGAGCACTGATGTTGTGAAAGATCCTGTGCTAAGGACTGAGTGCTTTTTATCCATTATCAATATTTCATATATAACTCTACAAAGTATTATTTTTTCCCATGTTACAAATGAAGAATCTAAAGCTCAGAGAGGTTAAGCAATTTGTTCAAGGTCTCCCAGGTAAAAATTGGTAGAGCTGATACACAGACCCAAGTCTGTCTGATTCCAGAGACGCTGGTCTTTCTGCTCTACCACTGGATTAGCTTGTATTTTCCCCATGAGGCCAGGACATGTGTACAGGCAGTTTATTCGTGAAGTGATCCTAGAGATTAGGACAGAGGAACGAGAGAGTGAGGAAGGGAGGAGGAGCCAATATGAGAAGCATTTTCTTGGGGTCAATGCCATGGAAAACTTGGATTCAATCCTTTCTAGAACTTTCTAAACAGTTTACAGATGTCTGAGTCTTCCATTTGAGAACCAACAGGGAGAAATTATTATTCCCCCATATTTGAGGGCTGTCTCTGGAGGTCCTAGAAGCTCTGCACTTCCGGGAAGTCCATTCATACCTGATGAATGGTCCATGTTGCTTCTGAAGCATGAAGGAAGCCCCATAATAGAAAGAGAAAGACTCACAGGAAACAACTGAGACAAGACACAGCGGGCACAGAGGAAGTCTACGCCTATAAGGACCTGCCTGCTGCACCCGCAGCTGGGATTGCAGTGAGGCTGAGACTGTGAGCTGGGGCACCAAGGTCCTCTGATACAGTCACACTCCCCCAGATTCAGCTCTTTCAGGCCACACTGACCACGTGAAGCCATGTGAAGCCTTCTGCCGCATTGACATCCAAGTGACAAACCACCCTCACCCCACAAATTAAGTCTTCAAGGATTTTCTTCATTATTGAAAATAGCAGATAGACCAATGAGATCCTGAGTTCGTTGTTGAAATAGGTGCTGTTTTCCAATGGGAAATAGGAGGCTAGAAGAATTTGGTTAAAATATTCTCCTATTCAAGATGTAAATAACTTGATGTTCAGTATCATGTTGCCATGAGACTGAGTAAACAAAGGTATAGCTTTGATTCAATAACTCAGAAGGGGCTGAGATTTCACTCCACTTGCAAACAAATGAGGGGATCTGCCACAGTCTCATGGAGGCAGGCAGAATATAGGAGACTCCTGTGTCAGAGACAAAGGACTTTCTCATTCAGGGCACACCAAGAAGCATGAACATTCACTTATTTTTGTCGGTTCTGCTTACCCTCAAGTCAAACAGGGGCTATGCAGATGGGCCCAAATGGATGCCTATACATGTAGCAGGTTGCATTAGAGAAGAGAGGAGAGACCTTGAGCTTAAGGAATCTGAAGCTAGTATATTGGCAGGCAAGCTCTCCCTTTGCTCGGAGGGAGACATTATTTTATTATCCTGGGTAGTAAAAATGCCTGCCTTTTCCTCTAGAAGGAGATACTATACCTATCTTCCAAGGATATAAGCAAACCTCCCCTTGACATCAGAGGGAGACACTATCTTTGTCTTCCAAGGCTGCTAAGTATATAAATATCATTGAAAAGATAACCTGGAACAAAAGGCAGATTATGCCTCACTCACAAGATGTGCAGAAATGCAAAAGACCCATAAATAATTTCCTTTAATATTTTATTTGTAGTCTAGTAGCAACAGAATCGACCCTGGTTGACCAGTACATAGATTTTTTTACTGCCTTGGTGACGCATGGCACATTTCCTGACTTTGGAGGGACAGAGGACGAAAGGACAGGCCTAAATACTTGGATTTGCAGCAATTTTGAATGGAGAGAGAGAGAGAGGAGGATAGTAAGATGGTGGGGGTGGGAAAATAAAGAAATAAGGAGAGAGACTCAGAGAGAAAGTATATGACATATTCAGAAGAGGAGATGGAGATATAGAAAGCTTGGGTGGGTGGATGGACGGATGGGCAGATGGAAAAATAAAGATTAATGTATCCATGGATGGGTATATAAATGCATGATAGATAGATTGATTATGTGAATAGAGAGATTGAATGAGTGAGAGAAAGAGAATGAAAGACTAAGACACAGGGAAAAACATGGAGACAGATAGTAATCCACAGGGTCTGAGACAGAGTTGGAGAAAGACACAGAGATAGAAAGAGCAAATAGGAAGACAGAGAGATACATGGAGATACAGAGAAAGGCAAAGAAAGAATATGATTGGATGGACAGACAGAGAGATGATGAGCGAAAGAAATGAAAGTAATGGATAGATGGATGGATATATGGATACAAGATAATTAAAGAGAGAGAAGAGGTAATGTAATAAGAAGATCATGAGTCTGGGCTCTATATTCAGATCTGGTGGTTTGGGTTCTGTCACCGTCTAACTGCATGGCTTTCAGCAAGTTCCTTTCTTCATCTGTCAAATGGGAATGATAATGATAATGCTGGCCTCAGAGGGTCAATTTAAGTCTGAAATAAAATAATCCTCATAAAGGCTTAGGAAGTTGGCAGGCACATGGTAATGATATTACGTAGAAAGATAACTTGTTACATCAGCTGAGACACCCATTCCTATAAATCTTATAGGCTTTAACATTTTCAGCACTCACATTAAATTTTTGCTTCCCATTGGAGCTATAGCTGAGTCTGGCAGATGTGTCAAACCCTGATAAAGCCAACACTGGCATCCAACACTCAAATAGCAATTTTATGCAAACGGGATCTTCTCATTATGTTATCCTTCTGCAATCCATAATTATTGCTTCTGAATGAATCTGAGGTTTTCTTCATTTCCGTGAAATGAGGTCACACTACTTATACAGTAAATTAAAGGCAAATTGAGCAGATGATATGTATAAAATAGGAAACATGCAGTTTTTAGGGCTATTGACACAGTGCTAAATGAGTTGGTTTCCAATCCAAACCAAGTATTTATATAATTTGGTTCAGCATCCCTACATTCAGATGGAAACCCACACTCTTTACAGACTTGTTACTCTTTTACTCTTTATAGAGTTAGCATTTATGATGAGGAATTACTTCTTGAGTCCTATGATTCCAGTTTTATATCCAAGCACAGAATGTTTTACAGTTCATTCTTGCTAAAGAAAAAAGAAAACATATTCTTGCCTAAGTGCCTAAGTTATTTTGGTATTTCACATTATGGTGAAGCATTGCCAAATAAATTGATGTGAAAAGCACAACCTAAAACGTTTTGGCTACTTCACAATGCGTTAAATAATCTTCTTTTGGGCTGCTTCTTTAATTGTTCTTCATACATCTAAACATTTACATTTCAAAGGATGGTTATTATAATTTCTAGGACACACTAATAACTAATTCAATTAGTTACTCAGTTTTAATGAGGGTGAAATGAATAAAAATTATACTGATTTAGAAAAAATATGTGTGTTTTTTTCAAACACTTCTTTGCCTCTCTCATCTCTTAATCCTCATTGGCCTTATGAGTAAACAATTACGCAGATGGTACAATTTGAAGGGCAACATCATAATGCATATGAAAGAGCTTCACAATGCATTCCTGTCCTTTTTCTGTTAAATACCTCTTTAGTCATGAATTTCTACTATTAGATTGTCTTTTATTTGGTTTAGATAGCCTTTTCTATATAAACCCTATTTCTTCTTAGAGACAGAGGGTCTCACTCTGTTCACCCAGGCTGAAACATAGTGGTGCAATCATAGCTCACTGTATTCTGGAACTCTTGGGCTCAAGTGATTCTCCTGCCTAAGCTTCCTGAGTAGCCAGGGTTACAAGCATGCACTGCCATGCCCAGTAATTTTTTTTTTGTGAGGTGGGGAGGGCATGGGTAGAGATGAGGTCTCACTGTGTTTCCCAGACTGGTCTTTAACTCCTGGCCTCAAGCCATTCTCCCACTTCAGCCTCCCAAAGTGTTGAGATTACAGGCATGAACTGCTACACCTAGCCTATAGATCCCTTTTTAAGATGTAAACACCTCTAAATAGGAAAGTTTCAGGTATGCTTGAGGTAAAATCACTTTATTTAGATCATTTTCCTTTCTAAGCGTTCAGATTCAACAAACATTTTTGAACCTAACTTTTAGTGTTGGTCTTGGTGGAGTGACACAGTAAAGAAAGGAGGCCTGTCACTCATTCATTCATTAATTTGCCTGTTGTTCACTGAACTCTTTCTATGTGTTACACACTGTGCTATACTACTGAGTATATTATATAGACTTTTTCCTCATGGGACATGTAGTTTATTTAGTGAAGTGATTAATATGTAAATAATCACAGAATTAATATCTAGAGATTACAGTGACCTCAATGAAGGAGAGTTGCAAGGAGTTACAATGATCTGAAAAGATTCTTTAAGAATGTGAAAGTCACCAAAAGTTAACTTTGCTAGGGCCATGGGGCTAACCAAGACAGCAAGCTCATATTTAAAGGATCAAATGCTTCTGAACAAGAAGTAGAAACCTTTGCAGAAAGGAGAAAAGCAGCAGCTTGATGGTCTAGTGAGCTAAATATTAAAAGCAAAGTTTGCCTGGAAAGTAAGATTCCATTTACTATTTTCTCTGGCCCAGAGTGTTGCTTTCTTATTTCTTTTCAAATAAGAAAAGAGGGTCAGAATGATTTCATGATTTATCTAATGTTACACATCTAATCTGTGGCTATATCTAGACCTTGACCCAAGTTTCTTTAGCCCCAGAACATGTTAGAAACGTCCCGTCTCATAAACAAAGGTATAAGAACAGCACTGCCCTAATGCTTGAAATTACTGAATGTGATGCTAAACATATGTCTAATTTGTGTATAGATTTGCAGAGAAAATGTATATGTTGGGTTATGTTACAGTAACAAACAAACCTCAAATGTCAGCGGTTTAAAGCACCAATAATTTGCTTCTAATGCGTGTTTTATGTCTACTGCAGGTCAATGGGAGGTTCTGCTCATTGCTGCTACACATGGAGCAGTCACCATTGCAAACATAGCCTCTCATCATACCAAAGGGAAATATAAAGCTTTAGAATGTCTTCCAGTTAAATTCTCCAGCCTGGAAGTGACACAGTGCTGCTTCAGCTCATAACTTATTGATTAGAACTAGTCATAAAGCCCTATTCTTTCTGCTGGAAGATGCAAAGACAGTGTGTTTGGCAGAAACTAATGACTCCCACAGATGCCAGGATTTAGACTTCTTTTATCCTGTCATTTATCCACCAATTATTTACTGGGCACTTGTCATGTGAATATAATAGTATATTTGTCCACTATTAATGCATAATTATCACAGAATCTCACTGACATACAACAATAAGCATTATTTTTCTTCTGTTCAGGTGTTCAGTGCCTTGGGTCTGTCTGATCTAGCTTGTGCTCAGCTAAGCAAGACTGCAAGCTATAAACTGTTTAGATTGTATGGTTCTATGACATACAGCTCATATTCTCCTCATATCAGTGGTTGCACGAGGCATGTGATTCTCATGGCAATGGCAGCAGTATAAGAAGGGTAGTGCAGACATGTAATGCTCCTTTAAACCTAAGGCTTGGAACTTCCATGCTGTCACACCTGTCTACATTCCATTGATCAAAGCAAGCCTATGGCCACGCCCAGCAGCAAGGGTGGGCAGAGAAGTGTAATCCATCTCTCTTGGGACAAACTGCAAAGACTGTGACAAAATACAGAGATTCAAAACAGGGCAATATTTCAATCAATACAAGCAAAAATCAGACTGAAATTCTTAACTTTGTGTAGCTTATATTCTGTAGAAAAATTATCGATAAGGAAAATATGTAAAATTTTAGGTGAGTATGACTGTTAAAGAAAAGAAAATAAAGCAAGGGACTGGGTGTGGCAGCTCCCACCTGTAATCCTGACACTTTGGGAGGCTGAGGCAAGAGAATCCCTTGAGTTCAGGAGTTCAAAATCAGTCTGGTCAACATAGGGAGACCCTGTCTTAAAAAGAAATAATTTTCTTTTTTTTGAGATGGAGTCTTGCTCTGTTGCCCAGGCTGGAGTGCAATGGCGTGATCTCGGCTCATGGCAAGCTCCGCCTCCTGGGTTCATGCCATTCTCCTGCCTCAGCCTCCCGAGTAGCTGGGACTACAGGTGCCTGCCACCACACCGGGCAAATTTTTTGTATCTTTTTTAGTAGACACGGGGTTTCACTGTGTTAGCCAGGATGGTCTCGATCTCCTGACCTTGTGATCTGCCTGCCTCGGCCTCCCAAAGTGCTGGGATTACAGGCATGAGTCACCATGCCCGGCCAATAAATAAAAATTAAAAAAAAAAAATTAAGCAAGGAAGGAGGTTAAGAAGAACAATCATGGAAATAGTGGTTGAAATTTTAGACCAGGAAAGAAGAACTTGTAAAATAAAATGACAATCCAGTACATTTTAATGGAAGTGAAAGAGGCATAATGTAGATATCTGAGGAAAATTAGGAAGAAGCAACTGCAAAGGCTGATCGATGTTGGGGGTCTATATGGCATGCTTGAAGAGCAGAAAGAGGGTGAGTCAAAGTGAGTGAGGAACAGCAAATGAGGGATAAGCTCATATTGTTTAGGATCAGTAAAACATTTTGTCTTGTAACTCTGAATGAGGTGAAGGTCCACTGGGATATTTCTAGAAAAAGAATGATACCTTCTACTTATACCTTTTATTAGACCAATCTGGCTAGCCTCTGGGGAATGGAATATTGGTGGGGAAGAAATAGAGACTAGCTAAAAGATTACCACAATATTATAGGGGAAAGATAATGGTGGCTTAGGGAAGTATCATAGCAGTGGATGTGGTGATAAAGCATTGAAATCAGTTGAATGCTGGAAATGCTTTGATGTTGAGACAATCAGGTTTGCTGACAGATCATATTTGCAATATGGTGTTAGGAATAATGGCGAGGATTTTGGTCTGATCAACTGCATAAAAAAAGCATTGCTGGCTGGGCGCTGTGGCTCACACCTGTAATCCCAGCACTTTGGGAGGCTGAGGTGGGTGGATCACGAGGTCAGGAGATTGAGACCATCCTGGGCAACGTGGTGAAACCCTGGCTTTACTAAAAATACAAAAATTAGCTGGACGTGGTGGCGTATGCCTATAATCCTAGCTACTTGGGAGGCTGAGGCAGGAGAATCACTTGAACCAGGGAGTCAGAGGTTGCAGTGAGCCGGGATCGCACCACTGCACTCCAGCCTGGCAACAGAGAGACTCCATCTCAAAAAAAAAAAAAAAAAGCATTGTCATTCCCTAAGAGGGGGAAAGCTTTGTGAGGAGCACATGAAAAGGGAAGATCTGGAATTTGGTTTGGGAAACGTAGTGCTTAAGGTGCCTGTTAGTTGCTCAAGTGGAAAGGTTAAGTAGGTTGTCAAATAAGTGAGATGAGTAGAGGATAGGTTCAGGCTGGGGAGATCAATTTAGAAGCCTTCACATATTTGTATGCTTGCAGGTACCTCTGAAGCTGTACAAGGTCATGAAAGTAGATGAGATCACCAAGAAAGTGAGTTTAGATGAAATAGTGATGAAAGCCAGGTCCTGAACCATGGGGCACTTCTAATTTCCATATCTAAGAACCAGCAACAGAGATTTAGAATAGATGGCTAGAGTATAAAAGAGAAATGATGAGAGTGTAATGTGATAGAAATCAAGTGAAAAAACTTTCTAGAGGAGGAGGAAGGTTTCAACTACGCCCAAAGCTGCTGATGTGTCAAGTAAGATAAGAACACATAACTGTTAGGCTGAGCAATGTGAAAATCATTGATGATTTTGTGAGAACACATCAATTGAAATGATGAGCAAAAGGTTTGTCAGAATGGGAGAATGAGATAAGAGAAATTGATGACAGTGAAAAAAGATCACTCTTTCAAGGAGTTTTATAAAAGGGGAGTGTAAAAGTTTTTTGTTTGTTTTCTGGAGACTGACGGGCTATTAAGAGAGAATAATTTTCTTTATAATTGGGAAAAATATCATCATAAGACCCACTAGAGCAAGAAAAAACAGTGATACAGCTGAAGGGAAAAAGTTATTGGACTGATGGCCTTGAGGTGAGAAGTTTCTGTGCAAGAGGAGAGGGGTGTGCTTTGTCTATAAACATGGATCTTTCATCCATATCTTGATGAAAAGAGTCAAACTCTGTAAAATATTTGAATAGATTTATTCTGAGCCACATATTAGTGACCAATGTCCTGTGCCACAGCCCCAGGAGATCCTGAGAACATATGCCCAAAGTGGTTGGGCTACACCTTGGTTCTATACTTCTTAGGGAGACATCAGACATTAATCAATATATGTAACATGTACATTGGTTTCACCTGGAAAGAAAGGACAACTGGAAGCAGGGGCTTCCAGGCCATAGGTGGTTTCAAAGATTTTCTGATTGTCAATTGGTTGAAAGAGTTGTTATCTGAAGACCTAGAATCAATAGAAAGGAATGTCTGGGTTAAGATAAAAGTTGTTGAGACCAAGATTTTATCACGCAGGTGAAGCCTCCAGGTAGCAAGCTACTGCAGGCTCCAGAGCTCTTATCAGATCTGCAAAGGTGCCAGACCCTTAGTTAATTCTCTCCTGGATCAAGGAAAAGACCAGAAAAGCAATGGGGATTTTCTACAGAATGTAGATTTTCCACACAAAAAATAGCTTTGCAGGGCCATTTCAAAGTATGTCAAAGAAATGTATTTTGGGGGTAAAATCTTCTTCTATTTCTTTCAGGGCCTGCTATCTGTCATGTGATGCTATACCAGAATCAGGCTGGAATTTGGTGTCTTATTGCTAAGGAAATTTTATTTGATTAGTCTTAATATCTCTGCTTCAATGTTAATGCTGGTCAACTATGCCTGAATTCCAAAGGGAGGAGTGTATAAGGGAGCGTGTCTGACCCCCATTTCCCATTATGGTCTGAACTAATTTTTCAGGTTAACTTTGGAATGCCCTTGGCTGAGAGGAGGGTGCATCAGTTGGCTGGGGGTGCTTAGCATTTTATTTTTGGTTTACCCATACTATCAAGAAGGAAGGCAGGTAGGTGAGATGTGCTGGTAGAAGTTAGTGCAAGTCTCTTCTGGAACTTCTATTCTCCCACTGAGGAAGGAAACATTTGTCCACTGTCCAAAGTTAGGTGTCTTACTTTCAACTGACGTAGCCCCAGTCAAGTACCTTCTTAAAGCCAGACTGGTGCTGCCATGCCAAACAAACACAATGTATTTGAAATACTCGACATAGGGAGAAAATAAGGGCCTACAGAAGTAATCAAACACACCCGCAGCAAAGACATTTATAGCAACAAACTGCAGATGCTTTTGTGACTTGGAACAAGTGGGATTGTGAAAAAGCACAAAAATACTTGGTCTTCCTGCAGAAGGTCTTTTGTATTAGAGTCACTTGGTGTTTAGATTTGCGTTCCTCTGATGCTCAAGTCTGTGACTCTAAAAAGAAAGTTTGTTTGCCTGAGGAAATACTGTTGGATCTTTCTGGGGAGAACAGGGGTTGCTTCACAAGCCAAGGTGTTGACAATCCGCTTCCGGAGAGTTGCAGAACCCAATCCATTGTTGAGGATATGCTTTGAGAGATCCTCATCAGCTGCCTTGCATGGCCTTCATGTATTCTATATCCAACCTCTTCCCCTCTTGGTATTAAGATGCACTCACCTTCAAGTAATTGAGATACTCAGGTTTTGCATACCTTTGCCAACTTTTTGAGAGAGGCTTTTCCTTATGCTAATTAATTTAAAATCAACAATCAAATGATATTTTGGAGCACGTTCTCCCCTTCTGTATCATCTTATCTTTGAGAGCAGGGACTGTCCTCTTATTTTTGGCATCTCTTGAAGGCCCATCATATATAGAATAGGCATCGAAAAAATTAATGAATAGGTAACTTTTTCACTTTCCCCAGACATAATTAAATTTTGGCTAAGAAAGGAATGCATATGCAAAGTGCCAAAGGTTAACAGCAAGCCTGTTTAAAACAATAGCATATGTTAACTAATTATGAAAAGATATTTTTTAATTTAAAAGTCTGTTTTAAAATTATTTTTATGGCAGTTTATGTTTAATTTTACCTTCCTCACCTCTGGCTGTAGATGACAGATTTCTATTTTAATTATGTAGCTAGTGATTACTACAAATGTGTTGAGGCTTTTTTTTTTCTTTTTTCTCTTTCTCTCTGGAGATTAGAAGTGAGCAGCCGTTAGGTATTATCAAGTTCTCCTGGAAATGGTAATGATACATGGTCAAATAATTAATGCTTGCCAAATGGCTGAGGCTGACATGCTTCCCCACAGCCTTGGCATATAAGGAATATTAAGCAGGGGAGGAAGTCTCTGGGATGACACATGTAAGTGTGACAGTCAGGCTTTGCATACCTTCGTTTTCTGTCCAGCCCATCTGCCAAGAGCTAAATTCACTCTTTAGCAGTTAGATTTTGTGGTTCACAAAGCACCCTTTTGCTCAGTGTTTTAAAACAACAACTGTTTTGTTAGTCCATGATTCTGCAGGTAGGTTAGCAATCTGGACTGGGCTCAGCTGGGTGGTTCTTCTGGTCTTGACTAGGATCACTTATTTGTCTGGGGTTGGCTGCCAGGTTGGCTGAGGGCTGGCTATTTCAAAATTACCTCCATTAAGATTGCTATTTTTTGCTCCAAATGCCTCTTACCATCCAGTTAGATTAGACAAAGCAGGGTTCTAAGAAAGAGCAGAAGCATGCAAATCCCTTTAAGACCAAGACTCAGAACAGGCATGCTATTACTTCTGTCACATTCTATTGATCAAAGGAAGTCTGAGAGCCAGTTGAACCCTCAACTAAAGAATTAACCTCGGTACTCAGAGCCACTTATGCCTCCCTTTTCTACCAGCCCCCATGGAGGCAACTCATAGCCAATAACTATTTCATATGAGGGTGGAAAGGCCACTCCTATGCCTCAGAGAGAACAAATCAATACTGTGTCAGAGCCCTCAGGGATCAGGCCAAGGCTAGACTCCAGTGGAGACCATATCCTTGCTCAACTCCTCCTGCCATCTTGTTTCTCTCATTCCTTTTCTTATAGCCCTTCCTCAATGAACCATGTACACCTGGAACTCTACTCAGGCTTTTCTTCTGGGAAACTCAGCCCAGGACTACAGGTTTGGATATGAAGGATAATATATTAAATGTAGAGTCTAATTACAGTAGCAATGGACTCCAAATGTCAGTGGCTTAAAACACTAAAAGATTATTTCTTGCTTACTATAGTTCAATGTACCTTTGTAGGCACCAGGAAGTCAGTCATTCAAAGACCCAGGCTCCTTCCATCTTGTGGCTCTAGCTTCTCTAGCATCCTCTCTCCTCAGGGGAAAGACAGTGAGGCTCGCACTAGGGCCAAATTTAGAGGGAAGTCCTGGAAGTGGCAACCTTACTTCCACCTGCATTCCATTAAGCAGAATTCAGACATATGTGCAAGGGAGACTGGTATATGTTGTGTAGCTGTGTGCTCAATCAGGGGAGAAGACCCTAGGGGAGGCCTCAGGGTCTACATATAAAAGATATGGTGTGAGGAAGCAGAGCTGTGAAGCTGCAGTAATTAAAAAACTCCTTTGCAGAAGAACACCCCTTGCCCACTGCTCAGGCAACTATATTGACTAAACAAAGCCTGTTTTTCAGAGCAAAAGGGTGGAATTTTAATAATTAAGCAAGTACCCAGAGGTAAAATGGGACTGTTCCAGGTAAACAGGATGTGGAGTCATCCCAGCTATAGCTGACTCATAGGCAGTCAAGAAATGGCTGATTCACACCACGTGGATAATAAAAATATTTTAAATGTTTCCTTGCTAGGGAACATGTCACAAAGCTGTGTTAAAGGGGAAGAGAAACAGAATATAGAATTTGGAAACTTCATGAGTCATAACTGCATGCTTACCCAACCCTTCAAAATATTCAGAGCCTCTGAAGAGTCCATGTTTTCCTCCCCACCTGATGCTCCTTCCTGCTTTCTCTTCTGTATTCATTTTCCACAGTGGTGCAAAGCTGCATATTAATATTTGCTGTGAGGCCTTTACTGATACCCTTCAGCTGTCTGTAAAAACTTGGGTTGTGTTGCAGATCTCTGAGGCCCTTCTGATATGGACATTCTCTGATTCCAAAAGATAAAGAGGCTCAGTTGGAACAAGGGAAAGAACCTAGCCATTCTGTTAAGAGCTGAAGGTCTAAGAGTGGAGAGAAGCAATCAGTGATGCAATATGAGTGACAGCTGGTCTCCAAAGGGAGCAGTGGTGGTGGACCAAGTGGTGGATCATTTACAGATGCGCTCAGGGTAAACCAGGCACTGATGTTTTCAGCCTGGCTCACCTAAGGACCCTGTCTAAGAACCTGAGGAGGGGAGGGTGGGAATGGGGCTTATTTATTTATTCTCAAAATTCATATGTTGAAATCCAAACCCTCAATGTGATGGTGTTTGGAAATGGGACCTTGGGAGGTGATTAGGTCAGAGGGTGGACACCCCCATGAATGTGATTAGTGCCCTTATAAGAGAGGCCCCAGGGAGCTGCCTTGCCCCTTCCACCATGTGAGGTTTCATATTTAAAAAAAAAAAAAAAAGAAAGAAAGAGAGAGAGAGAGAAGGGAGGTTTTCACCTCCTCTCTACCTCTCTCTGCCATGTGAGGATACAGCAAGAAGGCACAATTTGTAAACCTGGAAGAGGGTTCTTCTGAAACCTGACCACGCTGGTCCCCTGATCTCAAACTCCCCAGACTCCAGAATTGTGAGGAATAAACCTCTGTTGTTTAAGCCACCCAGCCTAGGGTATACTGTTATAGCAGCCTAAACTGACAAAGACAGGGGCATTTAGGCCTCTATAATCTCCACCAGCATGTTGCCATTTTTATTCATCTCCATAATGGATATGATGGGGCACTGCCCAAGATCCCCTCTTCAGGAAAATACCTCTACCTTCTACTGTCAGGAATTTCAGTTGTCGATTGCTCATACCAGGGACTCTACCCTGAAATTACCCTTGGCCTCAAGGGACTCTCTCATCATAGTTATGTCTCCTTCTAGGGCAGCTGGGCAATGCTGACTAGTGCAAGAACACAAGGGCCTGGCCTCCTTGCCTCAAACAGACAACTGAGAAAGCCAATGTAGACTCAGAGCTCCTGGCAGGGTTGTCTGAGGCCTTTGCTGTTAGTCCAGTGGGGGGGTCAGCTTTGCTGTCTGCCCAGTCCCACCTTTCTCACTCTTTTGCAGGTATATATCCCAATTGCAGTCACCAGAAGACTCTCTGAGCCCACCTCCCTGACTCTTTCTTGAAGATGTGAATGAAGACAATCTGAGACATAAAATCTGAATAAGATGTTTGTGCTACGAACATACAATTTCAAGCAAATTCTACAGCCCCATTTCCAGGCCACTGCTACCTAGTCTCCTCCCATTCAGACATACCCCACAAGAATGGGAGAGGTCTAGAGGGGAGATCAGCAGGGGATGGGAAGCAGCTCTCCACAACTCTCTTCTCTGTTGCTGCTCTTACATTCCCTCCCGCTTTGCCTTCTGTTTATGCTAATTCCAGGTCTTAAAATGGCTTTTTTTTTTCTTCTTTGCAAGGCACGTAACACTTCATCATTTTCTTCTCTCACACGTTTTCGGTTTCCTCTGTCTAACTGGAATTTCCTATATTTAAAGAAAAGTCAGAAGCTAGTGTGTATGCGTGTATATGTATGTGTTTATGTGTGTGAGTGTATGTGCATTGTAACATTACATAGAAGATCCCTTGTCTTTTTGGCACTTGGAACTCAGAGCATCTGGCAGACAAAACCTGCAGTATGGTCAGGCTTCCTGTCTCCCTCCAGCCACAGTCCCCAGCGCCTTCCACCTTATGAGTTATTCAGGTACGTTGGTGGCCAATGTGCCCCTGTCTATGATTTTGAGATTCTCTGAGTCCATGAGCACCTTTTCTCAATCACTGCAATATTCTTTAAGGTTCTAGAGACCTGGGACTCTGACCACAGACCGAGAGCCTAGCTTCTACCCCAGATTGCTGTGGGCACAAAACCCACAGGTGGTTTTTCCCTTGGAAGGTGCTCCTGACCAAGCCATTTCACTGTGGCTAGAACTTGAGAGGGTGGTAATTTGTGTTACTGAAAGTTGCTAACTCCCAACCCATGATGAGCCAAACACCCTGACAGTGTGATGATAGAAGATACACATTCACACACTATTTTCAGTCTTTCATGGCTTGTTGCACAACTGTTAATCCTATGGTTTCAGTACTTTTGTTCAGAGTCTATCTCTGGGATCACATATTTAACATCTTCTTTCAAGGTGCACTTCACGTTACACAAGAGTGGTGTTCCTGAAAAAGTGCTTATGCGTTGGCCTTTCTTAAGACTGTGGCATTCTCTGAAACCTCTCTGCCCTCCACAAAGTTAGAAAATGAGTTCTAAAGCCCCATGTCATGGTTCTGTGCATTTCTCACACTGGCATGATCTCCTGTGTATTTCGTTCTGTGATTTTTTTTATGCAAGCCGGTTTGGCCCTTCCTTGTTTGGATGCAAAATGTGATTCTTTCTCCAGATTCTAAAAGAAATCCAATCAGACAAAATGCATTGAGAGTGTAGACTCTCACTGTCCCATGAGGAAGGCAGGCAGGCCCAGCATCCTCTTAACTTCATTCTTGTTCCACTTTTTTGTTTAGTGTTTCCTTGCAGCCTTTGTGTCCCTTTCCTAAACCCCAGTCCCCAAAAGATGACCTTAGAGGCATGGTTTTGCTGTCTGCTATCACTGCTGCTGCCTTAGAAGAAAATAGCCTTGCTTTCTTTTCTGGGCTCTATCTTCATGTCTGATCACTTTCTTCAATTAACAATGGCATCTAAAGCTTCAAGTTTTTTTTGTTTTTTTTTTTTTTCCACAAGTGCAGCCTCTCTACCAAGCTTGAAGCACTTTAGAAAAATAATGAACACAGGTGAACTCGTTTCAAGGAGTCTCCAGTAAAGAGTCAGTCAGCCCCTCTAGGACAAGACATCTTTCATATTCATGCTTACATCTGCACCACCTGGTAGAGTACATGGCACAAGGTGGCCACTAATTGAGTTGATGGAATTAAAAATGCTGCAGAAAATTATTTCCCAAAGCAAAGTATCTTCTTCAATGAGGATGATAAGCTCTGTTTTCAATGCAATTATCAATTTGTGTTTTTGAATTTGGGGGGTTTCTTAAGTATAACAAGATGAAATGGACTTAATCACTAAGAGGTAACTATAAACTAAACCTTTAATAAGGCAGTTGGCTACAGATTTCTCTTTGGAGAAAAGAGACTTTGCTTGGCAAGCAACAGTGGGTCAGGGGGAACAAATCTGTTCTTGTGTCATAGACAAAATTGTGAAGGTATGCTGTGAGCTCTAGGCAGCAAGCCAACATTCTCCTTACTCCTGATGCTTAAAAGCTATGCTTTTATTTTTATTTTGTTTCCAGTGCCAATGCTCCTGGGTCAATATGCTAATTCAAAAGCTAGTTGAATATATTTGCATATTCTGCATATTCTTGACTCCATAGAGGCAGAATTAAAATTAGAGTTCTCTACACTTTCACTAGTATGGCCTTAAAATTCTACAGAAAATTCCATTCTCCTTCGTTGTTCTCAAAGTCTTTGAAATTATGGAAAAGATAATGGTGTTGGGCCATTGTCAGTTTAATATAGTCAACGTAACTGAAGAATGGGTTATCTTGACTAGAATTATTGAATCGACAGTGACCAGATAATTTTCATTGTTCTGGACCTAATGTCTGGATACTTAAATAGGGTAGTTGACAGGAGGAACCATGAGCTTGTAAGAAAAAATGTTACAATACCTTCATTTTATTGGAAGTTAGCATTCCCTTTGATAATGTATGTAGGCAAACAACTGCAATAGTATGGGCCATAGCTAGGTCTTTGACATCATAGAAATCACAATTATTTTAATAACATATTACAATTGTTTCAAATATTTTAAAATGTCCTTCCCCTAAACCTGTCTTTAAAATGTTATTATTAGACTTTCCACTAATTCTTATTATTTATTGTACTAATAAAGAAGCACAAACATTACTGCATCATAAATTTATGTTTTTGGTATTTGAATTAGTAAATTTCACTATAATTTAGTTTCTACTTTGTACTTCTGTGCATTTCCCTTTGTGAATTTAAAGACATTAGCCTGAGGGAGTGTCTATCATCTTGTCAAACGGCCATCAGGGCCCAAGGGACAGGAAAGGCTGAGAACTTGAAATTCACCTAATACTTGTCAATACCAAACTTTTTTTTCATCTCTTGTTTAACCACTGCTCAAGTCTTCTCATCTCTTTCTCCTCAGTAGGACCCTGCTAAGGATGTCAGTTATCTGCTGAACGGCTCCTTTCCCCGTATGCCCCAGGATAATTGAAACTCAGCAAACTATTTCTAATGAGCATGAGCAGGGAGCTTAGCCATGGCTTGATGCTCTGAAAAAGTCATTATATTTTAGAATGAGCGTGAGCTTTTAAAAATATGGGTAATCAATCTGATCACACCACGAAGGCTGCTAAAAAAGGCAGTCCTCGATTTGGGCGCTTATAAATCTCAAATCTTTTGGAAAGATTCTAAATTTAGAACTACCTTTCCAATTCCATCAGGACAGAAGCTGCTTTAAATGATGTGTCATCCACTGATGAAAGAGAAATTGGTATCATTCTCAACTTACCATGTTTGGTTCTTGCCAGTGCAATGCTGAGGCTGGGGAGAATCGGGCACGTTGCAGAGTTTGGAGGAGGCTTGCCCTACTTAAAGAGAATATTTAACACATGGGAGTGTTGGATGCACTGACTCAGTTCATTAGTGGAGATTCAATGTTATCGTACTGTTAGTTTTTCCAGTCTGAATTGAGGTGTATTTTGTTTTTGGTTTTGTTTTTTTTGGTTTGTTTTTGTTTTGTTTTGTTTTTACTGCAGCAATGACAGTCAAATTTTAGTCGAAGATTTGCTAAGGAGGAAACGTTGAAACTATTTTCTGGGATGCCCAAGTAGTTTGGAGGAAGGGAGGTTTCCCTGCTGTGAGAGTGTGGATACTGTCACCACACTCAAGCCCACCACCTTATCCAGTTCTGCGGCTCTGCCTCTGTTGTCTGAAACCAGCTGTCTCAGTTGCTGAGTCATCACAGTGCTAAGAAACCAAATCCACTGAAAATCACCCTCGGCGCCCTTGAATATTTACCCAGCATATTTTGGGAGTCAGACCAGAGCCAAGTAGAAGCCTCAACAGTTAAATAGGCAGCCTCTGCAGGTATAAATCCCACTCTGCTTGTGAAGGTCTCTAAAGCTTCAGCCTCCCTCTTCCTCCAGCATTCTGTGTCTGCAGGCTGCTGCAACCCTCCCCAGTGACTGATATGGCTGTTCGCAATGAGCTTAAAGTCAGTGTGCCCTTCAGAGGGGATATCTGTCAGCTGATACCAGCTAATAAAAAGCATGTGTCACAATGAGTTAAATTCTTAAGTTGAGCTGCTAGGTAAAACCTTGGCGCTCTCCTGGCCAGCCTCCCCTCCCTCACCCCCACCATCAATCACAGACCAAGCCCTGCCCACTTCACCCACTAAACTTTCTTCAAAGCCCCACCATCTCCTTCATAACACCTCCTAACTCACCCAAGCTGCCATTGCATTGCTTCTAGCTCAGCATTGTCCAAGTTGTAGTACCTAGCCACATGTCGCTATTTTCATCTAAATAAATTACAGTTGGCTGGGCACAGTGGCTCACGCCTGTAGTCTCAGCACTTCGGGAGGCAGAGGAGAACAGATCACCTGAGGTCAGGAGTTCCTGACCAGCCTGACCAACATGATGAAACCCCATCTCTACTAACAATACAAAAAATTAGCCAGACATGGTGACACACACCTGTAATCCGAGCAACTCAGAAGGCTGAGGCAGGAGAATCGCTTGAACCCGGGAGGCAGAGGTGGCAGTGAGCTAAGATCACGCCACTGCACTCCAGCCTGGGCAACAGAGGGAGACTCCATCTCAAAAAAAAAAAAAAAATTATAGTTAAATACAATTTAAAATTCAATTGTTCATTAATACTAGCATAAGCTCCCTGGCTACATATGATTATTGTCTCCTATATTGAAA